>NW_017306337.1:1592102-1611931 GCF_000935625.1 Nanorana parkeri
TATATATATAAAAATAATTATTATTATTTCACCTTGTTCCTCTGTTGAGAAAAAGCTGTAATTATTCCCTGTGATATCACCCAACTTGTACAATTCTTGCAGGGGTATATGCTGGAAAGTTGGCTCCTACTGATACAGACACACCCCAGAAATACACCTCCCTAAACCTCTTTCCTTACACATGAGCTGATTTACTAAAGCGATTGAATGTTCACTCAAATTGCGTGAATATTCACTTCAATTATCCAGTCATGTGGAAACGGATTACTCTTCTTTTTTTTTTTTACTTAGAATTGCAATTTCAACTGCACGTGATTGGATATTCAATGGGAACAGATGCTTGTTTTTCCCATGATTGCATTATTGAAGTGAATGTTCACACAGTTTATTAAGTGAAGATTCTTAACTCCTTTAGTAAATCAACCTCGAGTGTGTGGGCAGGCATTTGGGAGTTGAGGCAGCAGCATTGCTTTGCTGGGAAAGAAATCAATGTATAGAGAGAGGTCAGGCAGGGTTCTAGTATAGTTGGGAATATATTCATCTATAACTTCCCTGCCTCTTGTTCATAATGTGTGCTTGTTAGCAGCAGTTACAGAACTGCACTGCAGACTAGTGATTTATTATCCGAGAAAGTATGTGACCAGTAGGAATATTTTACAAGAATACTGCTTAGTGCCATCATTTCTGATTGGTATAGCTCATAAAATGTTATGTTTTTCTTTTCAGAGCTGACCAGTTTGAATATGTCATGTATGGAAAGGTCTACCGGATAGAAGGAGACGAAACATCCACAGAAGCTGCTACTCGCCTGTAAGCATCTCAGATTTCCCAGCACTAAACGCTTTTTTTTTTTTTTAATCTATCCTGGTTCATTTCCCATCATGTAGCCATCTCACTGTAACCAAACTTGCACTTACCCTGTTTTTTCCTTTCCTTTAGGTCTGCCTATGTATCCTATGGTGGCCTATTGATGAGACTACAGGGAGACGCTAATAATCTTCATGGTTTTGAGGTGGATTCCCGTATTTACCTCATGATGAAGAAGGAGCTACAGGCTGCTGTCTGAGTCATCTCTGAATCTGCATGCGTCCTGTACTGTATGATTAAAGGAGAACTATGGGGTCAGTGGTTTTCCCCATAGTTCTCCTAAGGGTAACGGGAGGACACAAACTAGTGTCCTCCCGTCACCCTAAGCTCAGTATACCGCGAGCTACACTGAGACGCTGGAGCGGATGTCGAAATCCGCCCAGCTGCGTGACAGCTGGCTCTGCCTATCTAGAGGTAGAGCCAGCTGTACCCTCCCCCGTCCGTTCCGCCAGTCAGCGCTGGCGGGGAGGGGGGAATCCATCCCCTCCCCTGTCACGGCAAAGAGCCGTGACAGGATCGAGAAGTGAGCGAACACCAGCATGTGTTCGCTCACCTCCCGATCTACTGTGCCGACCTGTGAGTCTCATTGTCACAGGTCGGCTAGAAATATGAGATGAGTGAAAAGCACTCATCTCATAGTTCTCCTTAAGAAAATCGAATTTTTGACTTGCCAGTAAAAGTACAATACACCATAGGACCTCCCCTCTGTGTCCCCCACTGCTTGTTAAAAAACTGAGGACTTCTGGGAATGGGAGAGGTCATATGAGGGTCCTCACAGCTCTAGCCAGTGTCCAATCACCTGATAAGATTTGCATATTACTAGTTGTCTCTGCCTGTGTCCTGTACTGTACTCAAGGAAATAGATTTTACTGGTAAGTCACAAAGCCCTATTTTTTCCACTATAGATTACCTTTAGAATAGAAATTGAAAATATCTAAGGATAATGAATTTCATGTTGTCCTTTAGGTGCCAAGTAATTAACATCTACAGTTTTGTAGGCACCTAGAACAGTTTAACTATTAAAATATTGGCTATTGTGAGAGATATTTGCACTTCCTCTCTACTGAAGGTGTATTGTCAATCTAAATAACATTTGCTGTAAGCAGTATTTTCACCTCCATCTGTACGATCCTGCTTGTGTCTGCTACTGCCTCTTGGATCCTCATGCAGTGTCGTAGGCTGGCCATACACCTATCAATTCTTTTAGGTAAACCCGCGGGCTGAATTAAAAAAAATGACCTGTTTTCTACATCAACACAGAGTGTCGATCGAGGAATCCACGCTGTTCACATTGTATTCTAGCAGGTACCGCCGGCCCCTGTCAGAGTACCGGACCAGAGTGGGCAGCTCAGTGGCTGTCGGCTCTGATCGATTGAAAATTTTCCAGCCGGCTCCTTCGATCAGCTGATCGAGGAATGCCGGCTGAAAGGGAGCCGACAGCCCCACACACTGTGTGATACATTAAAGACTGTCCGAAATTTGACCGGTGCGTATGGGCACCTTTAGTATACCATAGTTTAGCAAACATTGCTGGTTGGGAAAGTGAGTCATTCAATAGAAAAGAAGTAACCTTTTTATACTTGCAGGTTTATGCTTCCTCTTCAACTCAACAATGAAGAAAAACAAACCTCAATGTAACCTCCTTGAAATGTAAAAAAAGAAGAAATACAAGTTAATCAACTAAAGGATTACCGTAGTTTTCTTATAAGACAAACAGGAACCCCAAGATAAGAAGATAAGCGCTCCACCCAGTTTGATGTCATACCTGACAACACAATAGGAAAAAGTTATTTTTGTCTGCAGCAACTATTTTTTTATTGGTTACATAAAAGCATATGAATGCTCATTGTCCCAAGTAATTTGAAGTTATTTGGCATTTCTAAGGCCATATGTTCCTTTCACAAGAACCTTTTTTTTTTCTTTTCTAGAAAAAAAAATGACCTCCGTTACACTAGGTGTACCTCATTTCAAAGATCTCTACTGATATTTCCTCTGTGCATTACATTGTGCTTTTGTTTATTTTTTGGTAGTGGCATGGCTGTGAAGACCATACTGCTGCTTTATAACTGACATCTAGGTCTGTCTGCCCTACATGCTGGCTAATGTGAGAGGCAGAGGCATTGATTGCTTGCCTCTGCACGGGCAGCCAATCAATGCCCCTATCTCTCACTGTTCAGGTCCCTTGGCCACAACTTTAGGCCAGAGAAAGACGGGCAGGAAGTAGTCCACCGGACCCTGAAGGGGACTACACTGGGTGACAGGTAAGTATTTAATAGACAGTACGCAGCATGGAAAACAGACTGACCTACATGTATTTTTTCCACTTTAAGTGTTGCCCTTTCTATTGACATTTGAGGCAGTTTTTTTGTTTGTTTTTTTTTCTTACACAATGATTGTTTCAACAAACTGTCACTAGGGTGCGTCAATGGATGCTCTTTTGCAGGCAGCATTTTGAGTGATGTTTCTCATGGATAAACACTCTGCAATGTAACCAAACAACATTACCCATAGTAGTGTTGCATGGAATATACAGTACAATAGGACCTGGGGAAATGCTACCAGGGTGTTATGAAAGTGTATGAATACCAGCTGTCACCATGTCATTCACTTGAACGGGCACAGCGGCCACATCCGTACAGACACACCTCGGATTCCGTGGCAAGAATACGCAGCTTCTTGCTGAAGGGAATGCCCAGCCAAAGCTTCGATCGTCATGTGCATGAGGTGTAATTCTGCTTCGGATGTCTTGTGATCTAGACATCCCTTTCAGGCCACCTAACCAGGTTCCTGACTTCCAGTGCAATTAGGCTGCGCCAGCAAAAGAGCATATGACCACCTATGGCCCTGATTGGCTTTGAGTCGTGATTTTTGCAGAAGTTACTGTTCATTTTTTACTTTTAAAAGACTTCACCTTAAAGGTACCTTGATTATAAATGTGTATGTACATAGCCTACAGCTGTCCACAGATACAAGATGGAGTTGGGATATGTGGCCACAATTTTAGAATGTCTCATGTAGATGTTCTTTAGCCCTAGTTCATACCAGGGCGTTTTTGAGCAGTTGGAAAAGCGCTTTTAACTGCCCAACACAAGGAATCCCATGATTTTCAATGGCCCTGGTTCACACCTGAGCAGAAAAACGCCCGAAAAGGTACAGGAGCTTCTTTGGGCAGTTAAAAGCACTTTTTCCTTCTCATAGACTTCATTGGAAATGCCCAAAAACGTGCAACAGAAGCATGCTGCACATTTTCATGAGTGTTTATATGCGCGTTCTTCCATTGCCCACAATGGTTTATGAGCTGCCAATTACAACGCGAATCTTCATGTACGCACGTTAAAACACGCATACAAATGTGTACAACGCGCAAATAACTGCACGCAGGGCTTAAAGTGGACCTAATGTCAGAAATGATCTTTAGGGGCTATTTGTAATGGTGAGCAGATAACGCTATCCAATCCTTAACTGACACCATAGTGTATGCCATACTACTCCCTGAATTTATAGTAGTATTCAACTCCATGTAAACTACATGTTAATGTACTGAGCGGATTTGTAAGGATTTGTTTTATTCTTTTACTACCAGAACAGATGTCCTGTGTTTGTCAGATGAGATGTATCCAGCCTTAATTCAGTGCAGCTAACAGATGCATAACCTGTCATATAACAACAGTACTGCCAACAATTATGACTCCCGACAATTATGACTGACAGCTGGCTCTGCCTATCTAGAGGCAGAGCCAGCTGTACCCGCCCCTCCCCCGTCCGTTCCGCCAGTCAGCGCTGGAGGATCGGAGCGGGGAGGGGGGAATCCAGCCCTCCCCTGTCACAACAGGGAGCCGTGACAGGATCGAGAGGCGAGCGAACCTGGTATGTGTTCGCTCACCTCCCGATCTACTGAGCCGACCTGTGACAGTCTCATTGTCACACGTCGGCTAGAACTATGAGGTGAGTGAAAAGCACTCACCTCAAAGTTCTCCTTTAAGAGTCAGTTAACTAATCTCCAGTGTCATTTATCAGCCCTGAGATCTGTCAGGAAGTAGGTCAGGCCCCATTGTGGGACATACAGCCTGAGACTGAGCTGACATTTCTGGCAGGAAGAGAATAGAAGCGAATTACAGAACACACCTATCTCTGCAAGGTATGGCCAAGCCATTATACCAAATTAGGAGTGGAGAATTCAATTCTCACAAATACCTATTGCTGGTGGGAATCTCCTTCTGTCTTTTATTTACAAAAGTATTTGCATTCACTTTGTGTTTTGCAACCCACCTATCATTTCCACTTCAAATACATGTAAAAGACAGAACGAATAACGAGTGTTGGGCTTTTGAGGTACCCAATGATACATACGGTACATATAGAGTAGAGATCTATGAAGATAGCTGTATGTACTGTATATATCATTGGGTACCGCGATTCGACATGATGGCCTGTGATACCTGTTATCCCGTTTCTAAAAAATGATATCTTTGATTAAAATTCATGTACATTAAAGTAGAATTAAACTCTCAATTACTTTTTTCAACAATGAATCTAGATCTAACACATATACATTACCCAGCAAAGGATTTTTACCCGTGCATTTACAGTCATCATGTTTCCGAACAGCTGACTTCAACTCTCTCAGATTGGCTTCCCTGAACTTCCTGTGCAGTACAAGATTACAAGGGAGAGCACTGTCTCCAGCAGCCATCCATCTACCAGCATGGAGAAGGGAAGAGTGGGGAGCTAGGAGCAAAGGAGAGGCTTGCCTTGCTGAGCCTGTGTGTTTAGAGAGACACGCACAGCTTACAAGCACACACAAGGGTGACCGCATAGGATCCTGCAAAGGAAAGGAGTCACTCTAAAAACAGGATATCAGGGCCAGTGCTCAGGCAGGAAGCTAAAATGTTTAAACTTCAAGAAGCAGCATCTATTGTACATGACTTTATCTGAAATAGCCTAAAAAACATTTTGACTTTAAAGAACAACTCCAGGTTTTAGAACAATTAACCCTTGCAGTGGGGCTACATCTGCACTGCAAGGGTTAAGTGCTTATTTAGGTTTAGGAGAGAATATCAAGAAGATATACTCATCCAAGCCTTGGTCCCACCTGGCTGCTAGACCAGTTCCTGCAGCCTCTTCTTCCCCAGGCTCCGGCGGTCTAAGGACCTGTGACGTCATCACGTCTAATATAGGTCTATAAGACATGAGGACGTTGAGGGACATACCCCATCCGAAGCAGAGGGTGAGAGAGGAGAGCGGTCACTGTTGCAGGACTAAAGATTGGGAGTACTGTATGTCTTTATTTACAGTCCTACACGCAGTTAACAGGGGTAGCCAAACTGCAAGGGTTATTTCTTCTAAAACCTGGAGTTCTTCTTTAATACCACTGTACGAAGTACTTCTAGGTGTTTTACATGTGCACAGAGCAGCAGAGAGGGGGATTTATCATTCAAGGCGGGGTCTTATAGTGAATGCCTCTCTCTGGCTCTAGTCTGCAAAGTTGATCAATCTCTCCCACTGTCTCTATGTATAGAAGTGAACAACTGCCTCAGATAACAGACATTACATTAGTAGTTTGTGTTCCATGTACTGTGCACTGACATTACCTCTCACCCAGTACACATGATCTGACTCAATGCTGTAAAACATTACACAATAGTCATTGTTTCAGCCCCTCACATAAAAGGTTAATATTAACTTGGTTAGTTATGCTACAAAATACACATAGCCGCCATTCTCACCTACAGCGACAACAACAAGGCTCGTTAAATGCGCCAGGAAAATCCATTGCATAGTGCACGTTGAACGCTCCATATCTGATACCTTAAATATAAAATCCTTATATTATACTGGGCGTGTGAAGACAGATGGAATACTTACGACTACTGTAATCCTGATTAAAGATCTTACCAGATTGAAGGAAAAACGTGGAAGGCATATTGAGTCGAATAAAAGCTCAGTGGCAAAGGCTTGAACACCCCAACCCATGCTGCTCCTGCGGCTTGCCATGGCATCCCTGAGTCCTGTGTGCAGGGGTGTCCCTAGCATTTTTGCCGCCTGAGGTGGGGTGCTGGTGATGCATGCTGTGGGGGTTGCATTTGACCTTCCACTGACTCCAGCTCTGGTCGGTGTCCCACCTAGTGACCTCACTGATTTCCAGGAGCTGGGCAGGACTCCGGCCAGAGTGTTCCAGGTTGGAGCGGCCCTTAGCAACCTGGGACACTCTGGCTGGAAAGGGAGCTGCAGGCACGCTGCAAACATTGTGCAGCCGAACACCCATGCTTCACGCCCCCCCCATGTGACACAAAGAGATGCCACCCGATGCAACAGCCTCAAGGTTGCATCATTATAGGGATGGCCCTGCTTCTGTGGTGTCGGCACAAAAAACAAAGTGTCTCCAGTGCTGTCCATCACCTAAAGATTTATTGCTATAGCACGTTTATCCAAGTAAATGATCAAAGTCATACAGGGTTGGTGTAGACACAATAGGCAACAAATGCTATACTGATGTTGTTTGAGCTACATAATAGGTTGAAAAATGGGAAATCTGACAAGAGATCTCACTCCAGTTAAAACATGCCTCAACTCAAGAACAGACACGTAATATATTGCAACTTACCCTTCCCAATGATGTGGTGGCTGCTTTAGTTTTCATTTTCACACTTTTTATTCCCTTTATTAAGACCAGGGGTCCTGCCTGTGAACACACTTCCTGTCCTAGAGCGAGTGCTTATTACTGCATCTATGGAGGAGCAGTGAAGTGTTTCAGAACTACAGAGCACCCAGTCTTATTTTCCTACACATAGATAGCTGTGAACAATCCTAACTGATAACAGTGAAACAGAGGCAGAGAGCACAGGAAGTTATCAACTCATAGGATGTCAGAAAGGATCAACCTTTCTGACATCCTTTCAAACAGGAATGACAAAACACTTCTGATGGTATCATTAACAGACCATAAGAGAGAAAGTAAGATAATGTCATTGTGAGGCTGGCCATACACTAACTGTGGGCTGAGTAAACGATTTCCCCATTCACGCTAAAGAGCAGAACTCCCTCTCCGGGCTATTGTATTCTGACAGAAGTGGGTGTGTCGCAGTTACTATACCAGAACATTGGCTGCAGTCACTGTTCAGCGAAGAATTTTCGGATCGCCTCCCTTCAAAGAAATGTACTTTTCTCGGCTAGGGGAGAAGCTGAGGGACACACACACTGGTCAAATTCCAAATGAGTGGCCAAAACTCACAATTCAGCCAGTGTATGGCATTTAGTAAGAGTTTTTCATTTAAAGTGTACTTCCACTTTCACAGCCAAATTGGGATAACACCTACAGTATGTTGTATTTGTTACATGTTCTCATTCACATAGCTGAAGCTAAAAGAATATTAAAAAAAATGTTTCTTGCAGTTTAAATTGATTTTACTTGGGATAGGGTTTCTTGGCTTCAAATTTCCAATTGCTTCTCCTTCTTTGTAATGTTACGAGCGGCTGTGAGGGGTAAGGGGCTTCTCCATTGTATGTTAATGAAGTTAACTACTTGAATACTAGGGTGTTAAACCCCCTTCCTGTCCAGTACTCAATGTGATACTGATGAAGGGACCCTGTGCGGCCCCGAAACGTTGGTATTTTCGTTTGTGACGACTTGTCCAAATAAATGGGCGTTTATTATTTGAACATCATTTACCGAGTCCTGGTGATTCCTGCTTTTCACTGCTGTTGTGCACGGCGCCATCCATGAGTATCACTGCGAGCACCACCATTGCTATTTGGCCGGATATGCTGTGAGGAGTGCAGAGGGACCTGTTATTTTCTATGCGGTACTTAGACCGACA
The DNA here is from genome assembly GCF_000935625.1 of Nanorana parkeri. NCBI lineage: Eukaryota > Metazoa > Chordata > Amphibia > Anura > Dicroglossidae > Nanorana > Nanorana parkeri. The sequence continues at coordinate 1,600,787 of NW_017306337.1, forward strand.
TTTATTCTGTCATACAACGCTGTGCTGAAATGAATTTTATATTTTTTTGGGGGGGACACAAAAAAGGGGAATTTATCAAAACTGGAGCAGACAAAATCTGGAAAAGCTGTGCACGTCAATCAATCAGCTTCTATCTTTCATTTTCAAAGCTAAACTGAAGAAAGAAGCTGATTGGTTACTATGGACAACTGCTCCAGATTCTGACTGCTCCAGTTTTGATAAATTCCCCCCATAGAGCTTTCTTTTGGTGGTATTTAATCACTACAGTGGTTTTTAGATTTTACTATATAACAAAAAAAGTACAGAATTAAAAAAAAAACCTGTTTCCATATGAAATGTTATGAAACATTTATTATCACCCAAATGCTTGGAAATTGATTATTGGTAGGGATGCACCGATATCAATTTGTATAGGTGAAAATGTCCTTATACTAAGCGATTAAACTTTTTAATACATTCAGATTTCGTAAGGTCCCGCGCTTGCTGGGGACCCCGTGGCAGCCTTGTGGTGACCTCAGGGTGGCTGTTTACAGCGCAGGCTCCTCCTTTTCACCTCCCGCACCTGCGATACTCCGCACAGCCTCCTAGAATGCCAGACACAGCCCTGGTGAGACCGCACAGCCCTGGTGAGATGCTGCACACAGCCCTGGTAAGATGCTAAGATGCTGCACACAGCCCTGGAGAGTTGCTGCACACAGGCCTGGTGAGATTGCGCACAGCCCTGTTGAGACCGCACACAGCCCTGGTGAGACCACATATAGCCGTGGTGAGGCACTGCACAGAAGCGTGGGGTTCCCCCCAAAAGTCATACCAGGGGTTCCCCTCCAAGTTATAGCAGGCCCTTAAGGTTTGCTAGGAATTTTAAGAAGGAACACCACCCCCAAAAATGGGGGGGAGGGAAACGTGGGGTCCCCCCTATAATTCCCAACCAGACCCTTGATCCGAGCACAGGCCTGGCAAGGCAGGAAAGGGGGGGGGACGAGCGAGCGCCCCTGCCCCCCTCCCTGCGATACAAGACCACATACCCTCGGCACTGGGAGGGTGCTTTTCCAGGGTCGCCCCTGGAAAAGAGCCTTGTCCCCGTGCCGATGGGAACGAGGGCCTCTTCCCCACAAGCCCTGGGGCGTTGGTTGTGGAGATGTGGGCAGGGGGCTTATTCACATCAGGGTACCCCTTTAATAAAGGGGCACCCAGATGTGCCCCCCTCCCCCCCTTGTGAATGAGTAAGGTGTACTTGTACCCCTACCCATTCACTACAGGGTTAAATCAAATTGTAAATTAAAAGACCAGATTTAAAAAAACATACTTTTGCGACCGTTGCGACCCTGGTAGTTCCGCCAGTGATTACAGTGAAATTAAAGTCAAAAGGTTTTTAAGCTATTTCAAATGCTGATTAAAGCACTTACAATGCATATAAAATCAGCTGGTCCCCTGAGCACTGGCCCTAATATTCTCTTTTAGGGTAACTCCTTTCCCTTGCAGGGTTCTATGAAGCCACCCTTGTGTGTGCTAGTAAACAGTGTGTGTCTCCACAGATACAAAGGCACAGCAGGGAAAGCCTCCCCCAAATTCATCTCTTTTCTATGCTAGTAGGTGGATAGTTGCTAGAGACTGCTCTGTTCCTTGTACATTTCAAGTACATTTTTTTTAGAATACGATACTACTAGGGTTATTCACAAAAGGGTGAAGAGGGTGAAGAGAAGGCAGGAGAAGTGAACCATCTAGGACAATATAACCGAACTGGAAAGTGAGCTGAATTGGAGAATTTTTCCAAATCAGCTATGTTGTCCTATTGCTTGTGTATGTGGGGGGCAGGGACTTAAAAAAAAAAAATTATTCTTAAATTTTTTTTATGCTTCTTTAACCACTTCAAGACCAGGTGTTTAGACCCCCTTCCTGGCCAGGCCATTTTTCAGTGTTCAGCGCTGCGATACTTTGACTGACGTTTATTCCGTCATGATCCGGGCCGGCCGTTTTTCTACTTCGGCCGGCCCGGAGGCAGTTAAAGGAGAAGTATGAGGTGAGTGATTTTCACCCACCTCATAGTTCTTGCCGACCTGTGACAATGAAACTGTCACAGGTCGGCTCAGTAGATCGGGAAGTGAGCGAACACATACTGGCGCTCGCTCACTTCTCGATCCTGTCACGGCAGAGAGCCGTGACAGGGGAGGGACTGGATTCCCCCCTCCCTGCTCCGATGCTCCAGCGCTGACTGGCGGAACGGACGGGGGTTGGGTACAGCTGGCTCTGCCTCTAGATAGGCAGAGCCAGCTGTCACTCACGCAGCTGGGCAGATCCAGACATAATTGTCGGGATCCGTTTCAGCGGCGACGTCTCAGTATACCGCTAGATACTGAGCTTTGGGCGACGGGAGGACGTTAGTTTGTGTCCTCCCGTTACCCTTAGGAGAACTATGGGGAAAACCCCTGACCCCATAGTTCTCCTTTAATTTTTGTATTACTTTTTTTTTTTTTTACACACAACTTTATTGCTATTACATGGATGTCACAGGTCGGCTCAGTAGATTGGGAGGTGAGCGAACAGATACCGGCATTCGCTCACCTCTCGATCCTGTCACGGCTCTCTGCTGTGACAGGGGAGGGGCTGGATTCCCCCCTCCCCGCTCCGATCCGCCAGCGCTGACTGGCGGAACAGACGGGGGAGGGGGCGGGTACAGCTGGCTCTGCCTCTAGATAGGCAGAGCCAGCTGTCAGTTACAATTGTCGGGATCAGCTTCAGCTGCGGCGTCTCAGTATGCCGCGAGCAGTATACTGCGGCGTCTCAGTATACCGCGAGCTGTAGCTCGCGGTATACGGAGCCTAGGGTGACAGGAGGATGCTACTTTGTGTCCTCCCGTTACCCTAAGGAGAACTATGGGGAAAAGCCTTAACCCCATAGTTCTCCTTTAACTCAAACTCATGAAAAAATGCTTTCCCTCAGAAGTCAATGTTATCACTTCCTTTACTTATATATTCAGTGATAAATAAATCAAAGCTTGAGGTTTACTGCGGTTAATCGGTAACCAAAGCCTTTGACAGGTAGAGATAATAGCTAAAACATGTTTGATATAGAAACAACCGGTAACAATAAAATATAACAATAAAAAGATAGCCTGAACTCCAGCCTTGTGTCAGCCAGTAGAAACGTCCCTGTATATTGCTCATAGTCAGTAAAAATAGAGCAAAACATTCTGGCTCTTCACCTTCTTTATTGGCCACAACACCTTAAAAAAGTACCATGTTAGGTCCTTAGGACCTTAGATTAAAAGAAGATCTAGAATTTGTAAAATAAATCATGACAACAGAGTACGCTGTTCAAATAAAGGAGTGTTTTGTATAACAAATCTTAAGGTTAGATGATGATATCTTTTGTGATAATATTGTGTAATGCATATAGTAACTTGGAAACTGTGCTAGATATGTTGTCCATCGTTGTACATAGATACGCAACGCCTGTAGACATAGCAAGGTACTAGAGATAAAATTATAGGTAATTGGGTCTTGATACTTTATATCTTAATACCATCAGGTATAGGTTTACCTTGCAATAACAAGTTCCATTTTACAATACACTAAAGCTGGCCATACACCTTTTGATTTTCAGTCATCAAGAATTGGCCAAACAGGTACATTTTCCAATGAGACGGTGGTGGGTGTTTATTTTGACAGCAGTGGGTGTGCTTCCGTCAGAATACAATAGCCCTGTGAAGGGGGGGCGGTTCCCAGACCCATGCTATTAGCTAAATAAGGGGGTTCCCCATCCACACGATTAGCTAAATGGGGTGTGGAGTTCCCTCATTCACAATGTTAGCTGAATGGGGAGGAGGTTTCCCCCGCCACGCTGTTAGCTGAATGGGTGGGGGGTTTCTCCATCCATTCCAGAATTAGCGTATTGTTAGCTTAAAGTATAATTAAACTCTCTTTTTTTTGCATATATCTGCTGCTTGCTAGCAGTAGATATATGCCGAAATATTAATTTAAAAAAAAACGTTACCAAAAAGGGTTTTACCTACCTCTGTCTCCGCCGCCCGCTCCCAACCGAAGATCAGAAGATTCTTGAGCGGCTGAGCAGGATGATGGGGCGGGATCATGCGTAGTAGTGATCTGCGGCTGAGAGAAGAGGGGAGACACAGTGTAAGTCAATGCAGGCAGCCCAGCAGCGTGCATGCGGACAGACACTGTGCAACACAGAAGACACAGCAGTCAGCGCTGGAACAGAGACCGGCACCAGCGCTGAAGGGACTCCTGAACATTTAAAAGCAGCAGAATGCTGGCACACCGCATGTAACCATATGTGATATAATTACATACAGTTAGGAATGAATCACTATTCCTGGACACAGGGACACCTACACTGTACACCATCTGGCTTCCTGATTGGAAAGGAAGACCGGCTCCATACTCCCTAGGCACTGCCGGTCAGAGCGAGATCTCCCTCTGACAGGAAGTTCCAGTATTGGAGCATTTGGCCGAGTACGAATACTCGCCCAAATACTCGGAATCTGCACCGATACTGATACCAGTATTGGTGCATCCCTAGTGCAAATACATTTTATTGATAGTTGTCATTCAGGAGTCCCCTTCATCAGGTTCAGAAATGATATTCTAGAATGTCTATATAAAGGTTGTGGTACTTTTATACAATGTCATTTCTGGGCCTGATGAAGGGGACCCGGCGCCACCCCGAAAGTGCTTGTCGTTTGAATGACAAAGCCATGCATACAGACATCAGACAACACCCCCACTGCTACTTTTAGTTGTACAGTACTCTTTCAACAAGGAAAATTAGATTTGTTTGATAAACCTTCCTCTTATAGATCTCTTGGCTGGCAGTATCTACTGCAGTATGTGGTAACACATAGACAAGGCAATTATCCAATTTTTCCAATGTCTACATCACATGCTGATCATCTACATAAATATTGCTGGTCAAATTCCAACATCATTGGGGCTTTAATAAGTCAATGTAGCATGGTGCCACTGGCAGCCATTTTCAGAGGTTTTAAACTCTTTAGCTGCTAGGCTGATTTTTTAGTTTATTTTTTTTAAACAAAATTGCACTTAAAACAATATACAATATATATTGTGCTGTCGTTGTGCCTTATATATGTATTTATGTGCATGTGCGAGAGGCTTTCATTTTGTTTATTTATAAAATTTTGTAAAACAATTTCCACTTTATTAGTAACACAAAGGAGCTGACAACGGGCTCTTCTGCATTCTTTGCCTAGTCTTAGGATGACCAGTGCCGTTATTTCTTAATTTTCCCCCCGTCCCGTCGTTTGCAGCTCATTTTCCTCCCATAGACTTCAATGAAAATGCCAGGAAACACGCGACGGAAGCATGTTACACATTCTTGCGCATTTGTACCCGCCTTCGTCCATTGACCGCAATGGCTCTGAAGCTGACAGTATCAAGGCGCGTCTTTATGTGCGCTAGTTTAATGTGCCAAACACGCATAAATGTGCAAAAAGATGCTAGCTGCACCCACGCATACAAACGCGCAAAAAGAATGCCGCCTAAGGGTCTGCTGTGTACATAAAAACAAGGGGGGAAAAAAAGATGTGCCCCCTCCAAATTCATACCAGACTTTCATCCTAGATAGGAGTCTGGGGTACGGGTGCTACGGTATGTTTGCATTTTTCACATTTTAATTGTTTGTCGAACGTCCAGCGAAATTAACTTTGCTCGGTTTGCTCATCACTTATCAAGACAGCTCTCCAAGACTGACTAATCATGCCTGCCCTATTAAAGCTGTATGCCAAATGTATACAAATGTGCACAACGCGCATAAATGCCCAAATAACCACATGCTGCTAACGTGCGTACAAACAAGCAAAAACGGTGCCGCCTAGGTGCGAACCAGGGCTAAACCAGCATCCTCTCGCCTGAATCCTATCGATTATGGTGGCACACATCTTACTAAAGCAATCTCATACCAATCAACTGCCCCTCACTCATTTGGAGGGACTGACCCTCTTCAAACACCAAATTTCTCTGTCCCTCTTTTCTTCTTACTTGCCCCTCTTTCTGGTCTGATGTACAGATAGCTATGAAAATGTACTATTTAGCTACCAAAATAGTTATTCTGCACTAAAACCTTCATCCTACCTTGTAATTATCTTGTTTGCTATTTTAAAAAGCCAGTATAAAGGAAACATAATGGTATAAAATAACAATTCTGGGTTTAACTAATCAGTTTTGGAAATACATTCCTAATAGTCGGTATAACAGGGGACGTGTCAGGGGTGTGTCATTGCCTAAATACATTGTGCTGGAAGGTGTCCCTCTTTCTCATCTCAGGAAGTTGAGAAGTATGCAATCTGACAACAGTCAAAACTTGAATGTAGGCAGAAGGTCAGCTTTCAGGCATTTTTCTGTTCACGTAAACCATGCTATGCAACTGACATTTTCCTTGGAGCTTACCTGGGTGATTGTTTTTAATCACTAAAAGCACCATAACGTGAAAAAAACATTGTTTGAAATGAATCCTCGTATCTTGTGGACTTATTATCTAACAAGTGGACTTGTTATCTACAGTAGATTGAGGATTGATAAGATATAACAAATCACAAGTTGGTTCATCTTCTTCTAATCAGCTCATCTCTGAATGAAAGGCTGATTCAACATTACCTAAACTGCCAATATGAAAGATTTTATGAAATAAAATAATTATTCCTTGTTCTGTGATCTTGAACAATCTTGATAAAGTTTTATACATAACAACCAGCAGGATGAAAAAAAAAGTTTTCATCAAGAGCATATTGTCTTCGCTAGAGCCCCTGCTGGTGGGGTTGGATTCAAGTGTCAGACACTTTCATATCCTGGCCTTTGGAAAGCCTTGCCTGGCAATCATTAGTTAGCAAGGTCAAAGAGGAGTAAAAGTTATTAGGCAGATTTGAAGTCAGGGACAGGCCCTGACTCCACCAAGGGCTCAAATCCACCAAGTTGTAAACAGTGCCCAAGGGTAAGACAGAAGTGCAGGAAAGACTACAGCCAAAAAGCCACAAATCCTTACCAAATGTAACTAGCACTGGAGGAGCTACCAGGTTCTCAGCGGTCGTATTTGTGACCGGGCCCTGGAGTTCCGCCACTTGGGGAGGGCGGTCTGAAGGAGCGCCGGGCCCAGGATTTTTTCTCTACATTTACCCCTGATTTGGCAAGCAGGGCTAAATGTAAAGCAGAGGAGCTGTTTTGTACGAGTGATTTAAGCGGCTGATACAGCTGCTGAAATCACTTGTATGCAGCCTGCTTGTCTGGCCCCCCATCAATAATCCGCACCCGGCGCCGGCTGCCTTCTTCTGTGCCGTGGTTTTCAGGGCCCCCTGCTCTTCCGGTGGACCCCAGGCCACGGCAGGGCAGTGCAGGCTGGAGAGCGGGGAGCAGAGCAGAGAACCTCTGTTCTCAGCTCTGCTCCGTAATCAGTGACACAGGAGCGATGTACTCGCAGCAATCCTGTGTCAGCTGTCACAACCTGAGCTGTACAGAAGATAGAGCACATGAGTGCTCTATGTTCTGCATTGGAGGGCAGGCTCATAAAGAGAGCCTGTCACCTCGATTGCTATCACACAAGGATTTTTTTTAAATTTATCAATAGTAAAAAATAATAAAATAAAAATGTGATAAAAAGTAAAAAAATAATAAAATAAATAAAATTATTATTAATAATAATAATCCGCCCAGCCCAACATGTAAAGGGCCCCATGATTTCAACTGGTGGTCCTGCCTCCTGGGACTACACAAATGCACTACCCTGGTAACTGGGGGTGGAGTGGGGGGTCCCTTCATGGTTTCTTGCACCAGGGCCCTGAGGTTCCTAGTTACGCCTCTGGTAACCAGTGCTGTGTTTCAAGACGACCATGGGTAGGAAACACATATGGAGTGGAGCAAAATCTGGACGGATTCAAGCAAAGCCAGCAACTGAAATGTATTCAATTAACAACAAACTATTGCTAGCATAAGTAAAAGTGATATTAAAGACAAAAGGGTTTTAAACTATTTCAAATGCTGATGAAATCACTTACAATGGATGCTGCTCCTTAATGTGTAAAAGTTTTAGTTTCCTGCAGAATCAGCCTGTCTCCGGTGCACTGGTCCTGACTTCCTGTTTTAGAGTGACTCCTTTCTCAAACAGAGTTCTATGCAGTCACGCTTGTGTGTGCTGGTAAGCTGTGTGTGTCTCCTCAAACACACAGACACAGCAAATCAAGCTACTCCCCTCCTCCCTGGCCCCCTCTCCTCCCTCCAAGCTAGTAGATGAACAGTTGCTGGAGTCTGCTCTGTCCCTTGTGAACTTGTACTGGACAGTAAGTTCACGGAAGCTGAGCTGAGAGACTTGGAAGCAGCTGTTCAGAAACATGATGACTGTGTTTGGGCAAAATGTAAAGAAATGCTTTTGCTGGGCAATGTATATTTGTTTGATCTGGATTCATTATTGAAAATGTTGAGAGTTTAATATTACTTTAAAAGGAGTCCAAACAATCAGGACACATACTGATGCCTATTGATACACAGATGTGTTCGGCAATAATGATCTAGTTAGCATAATTAGGAGGATGGTATCAATTTAAAAAAGGCAAACACCTGGAGGCATGGGAAATAAGGTGCGTGTGGCTTCACGGTGCATAGCTTGTAGTGGTTGGACTTGATGGACTAATGTCTTTATTCAACCTCAAATACTCAAATACTATGTAGTGTGGAAGCACTCTGCACCTCTGTATCCTCACTACCCCAATACTCTGCAACCCCTGTATCCCAAATACCCCAACATTCTGCACCCCCTTTATTCCCAATTACTGAGTACCACCTGTATCCAGGTCCACCATAGGAAAATCTTGGGGCCAGTACAGTCTACCTAAGTGAACCCCCCACAAGTGAAACTGGAGATGTCTGGTCACCCTACCTTTGGGCATACAGAGAAGGCTGGTTCACACATAAGAACACAGGAAGGGAATCTCAGCAGGGAAAGCAAAAGATTGGTAACACCATGGAAGAGATCCAGGAAACCCGACTATTAATGTGTGTTAATATTTTTCTAAATATTCTTTCTATGCACATATAGTATAATGGTGTACGCAGTAGGGAGTAGTGTTTGCTCATTCTGTATGGGAAGGAGTGGTGCTTTACAATTCCTTTTTTCCAATGCAAGTCTATCAGTCTGCTCAGACGAGCTGAAAACAATGTAATCCAAATGTAGATTACCTTGTAGTACTATAGTTGCCAAAATCTGTAAAAGTACATTAGCAGAGGCTCCTTGAATGGTTGCACACAAAGTGTGTGTGTTTCACTGGACACATGGAGGTGGGTGTGGCCAATAAAGTGGGTGTGTCTTTATTGTATATGGATTGTAGTGTGCTCGTTTCCCCCCATGCTTTGCTATGTTTTAGACAAAATAGGACCCAGGATACCTTGAAGAGAAAGTGAGAGTAAAATAAGTCCCATTATTGGAATAAATTAAGTCTGTGTGTCCTACGTGTAAGCTTTTTAGATACCTCTACGTATCTCCTGAGGAAGCAGTGAATTTAGCTGCCTCTATATAGCATGTGGTACTATAGATAGAATATGTTGATGCCTCTGATATATTTTAGAAGGGTTTAAAAATAAGCCCCATATTGGTGTCATTGGGTGCAAATTTAACTCCAACTCGTTGGTGTCAGGGGCATAAAACAAGCTCCGCATTGTTGGTGGCAGTGTGTGCAATTTTAGGAATAAACATTGGTGTTCAGTGGTTACTTACCAACACACATGCTGCCACTCTGCCTCTGCTGATGCCAGGACTATTATTCTGACTCCGATTGTTGTGATAGCAAAATATATCCCTTGCTGAGACCTCTATGCCTGGCCTGTATAAGCAGATATACTCACTGCGGACAATCCTCGTCAGATAGCTGAACTCGTCAATACCGATTCATTCAAAAGAGGTGTTTATTCTTTAACATCAGGGTTACAGCAGATGATAGGAACAGCAGATGAATGGTTATAGTATTGTGCGGTCAGAAAATGATGCCTTTCCTACGTACTGTGCAGATTACATGTGTGTCCTTGTTACATGTGGCTATTAACTGTGGCCATGACACAGGAAGTACTGCACACAGGAAGAAGGAAGGGGCGTACACTAGGGGGAAATACATCGTCACATGAGGAATAATTCCAGAAAACATGTTTGTTACAACAAAAGGCCACTAGATGGCAGCATAGAATAAAACATAGATTTAGCTATGAGAAAATATATAGGCAAAACACACTATGTAAAACTTCTATCTATATTAACTTCTATAACATATTCTATGCCCCATTGGGGCGGCACAACTATATGTGACAGTTGGGCAGGAGATCACTCCTTCTGACAATCACAACTGCAGTGCTAGGTGCTGGGATGAGAACACTGCACGATGGTGTCCATAATCCAGGGAATGTCCCACAGGATCTGGGAATCCCGGCAACTATGTAAAACCTGTGGGGGGGAATGGCTGGTGTCATTAGTCAGAGGGCTGAAAAATGTCCAGCAGTAGTGATCAGCTGGATGGCAAAAAATGCTGTGCATCAGTATCAGTGGGTGGAAGAGTGCCCGGACATCGGTGGTCACTGGGGAAAAAAAGGAGAAAAAAACCCAATACATCGGTGTTCAGTGCTAAATTAGGGGAAACTTTGGAGGGGCGTGGGTGTGTGTTTGTCATTGTTTATCAGCTGGTGTGGGGAATCTCTGGGGAATGGGGAGGACATTGGTGTTCCATCTGAAGTGAAGGGAACACTGGTGTCAGTGGGGAGGGGTAGTGGGGCTCAGTGGGGAATGGAAGGGACACTGGTGTTCCATGTGATGTGGAGGGATGATTGGTGTGGGGGACATTAAGATCAGTCCAACACAGAGTCTGCATAGAGCTGGGTGCTGGAAAAACTTTCTAGCACTCACCCCCGGACAAGACCTGCATACATGGAACTGCAAGTGACATTATGCATTAATATAACAAACCCAACTTTAAATATAAAATAAAACACTAACACTTTTATTTGGCAATAAATGGCCGCTGCATTTTTTATTGGTTAACCAAATACAAAGAATAAATGTAAATAAATATATCATAACTTTATTAAAGATCACTCAACCAAATAAAATAACTAGTGAGTGGCTAGAAAAGCCAAGCACACC
>NW_017306337.1:1611966-1655095 GCF_000935625.1 Nanorana parkeri
GGCTATGGACCCGCTGATCGCCTATATGTCAAACACCCGGTAACGGGTGTGTTTAAAGGTCGGGTCTTTTCTGCCCGTGCGTGCCCGCTAGAGGGCGCGCGCGAGCAGAAAAAAATTGCCGTCTGGAGACGGCAACCCGCAAATGCAGCAGTGCCGTCCGTCCGTTTTTTTACTACGGGCGGACGGCAAGAGGTTAAAAAGGGGGCTTCAGCCAATCAGAGGCCCTCAAAGAAAAAGAGTTTTCCGGCCTAAAACGTTTGCCTGGATACAGTCTTCATCCAATCGAATTCAAGTTAGTTTTCCTGCCTAAAACGGTAAATATGCCTGGATACTGTGTTAACCAATCACCTGTCAGGAAGAAAGCAGAAAGAACGGGAAAACCAAATGAGATGGGGGAAAAAGAACTACAAGTCACTGCAGATCCATGAGGGGGGGGGGCGCTCACCTAGGGCTCGTTCATCCCCCCTTTTCAGTCTACTACATTAATTTTTAGCAGGACTTCCCCTGAGACCTGACAGTTATTTTTTAAGGGTTTCTTCAAGGTGAACAGGCTGAGAAAGACTGGCTTAAGGAGTCACATTAATATATACATGTCAGTATTAGAACAAGGATCAGGATGACAGACATGGAACATGCATCCTCATATCAAGTCAGCCATGACAGCTCTTAAATCACTTTTAAGATAGGCTTCTTTTAACCCTTTCCGACTGCCTCACACATGTATATGTGTATATGTTGTATATGTGGCATTGAGAAAGTGGGCTTTCTTCCTGGGTGCTGCATGTATGCACACCCATGTTTGTGCTGGAAGTGTGCACCACTGCGAGCCCCCAGCGCAGAGACCGCGCTGTCTCCGATAAGACTTGCTCCCGATCAATAGATCACTGTGGCATCCTGTGGTTGGCTATCACAATGATCACTAGCTGTAGAACCTTCACCATCTCTTTCTCTTTTTTGAGGAGAAAAGCTTTTTTACGTAGTGTCAGCGTCTGTTTCAGTGTCAATGTTGGTATGTTTTAAGTATGTGTAGCGCTCACCTCCGAAGGAGCCGCTGTAATAACCTGGGTCATCACCAGTTGTCTAGGGGATTTGATCTTCAGCCGCCCCATTAGCATTAACCGCCCTCTTCTAGTGCCCACAAATCTGATGTCCACTTCAGTAATGCAATGCTGAATAACTTTTATTAACCTCTTGCCGTCCGCCCGTTGTAAAAAAACGGACGGACGGCACTACTGCACTGGCGGGTTGCCGTCGCCAGACAGCATTTTTTTTCTGCTCGTGCGCGCCCCCTAGCGGGCACGCACGGGCAGAAAAGACCCGACCATTGCACACACCCGTTACCGGGTGTTTCACATATAGGCGATCAGCGGCTCCATAGCCAGATGATCGTCTATATGTGCTCGTTCGCGTCCGCCCGATTGTTATCCCCCTATATAATAGCAATAACAATAAGTGCACAAAAATAAATATAAATAAAAAAAAATCACACTGGGGAGAGAGGCGATAGGGATCCTAGACATCCAGGGTGTAGCAGAAGTAGTAGTATATGACCATAGCTCAATCAGACTTCCAACAAGGTCATCCGTGTTAGATGGTTGGCAGCATTTTTACTATGAATCCCAACCATATAACTTGGTCCTAGGTTGGTAGGTAGTAGTATTTGACCAAAGCCCAATCTGGATTTTTTCTATTTACTCAGGAAGGAAGATAGAAAACAAACATAGAATAAAATCATTTTTAAAAGCTTTATTAAAACAGATTAAAAACACTTCCAATTGCAGCTTTTCACAAATCACATTTTCATATAAAATATCCATCTCTAGAAAGCCGCATACACGCTCCCAAAGTCCGCCAGCCCTAACTGGAAACTCTGTCTCCCCTCCAGATCAGGAAACAACGTTGTGCTCTCCGTGCTTCCTTCTTCAGAGCTGTGGAAATCCAGCTGAAGTGCCGGTTAAACAGACGATCATGCACAGTCCTGTGCTTGATCGTCTGTATTGGAGGGCAGGGAAGACATCAGGAGTCTAATAGACCAATGATGTATCCATAAAGAGAAACAGTCACATCCAAGTGCTGTCACATGGGGACAGTGCTGAGATGAATGCACGCTACGGACACAGAGTGAATGACCGTTCTGTCCAGATTGTGATTCGGTCCTCTGCTCAATGAAAATTTAACTCACCGGACCTCCGTGAATATTAATCCGCTACCCATACAAGGTCTACAAGTTAAGTCGGCCATAATGTGCTAATATGCTGAGCATATCAGCACATTATGGCAAACACCTCAGCAGCACCTAAACAAAAACTTTCACTTTCAGGTTTTTAACTTACTTGAAGGAAAAGCATTACAGCTGCTCAAATCAACCAATCAGATTCTTGCTGGAAGCAAACTGGTTTCTAGGGGCAACAGATACACTTTTCCACTTGTGGCACAAAAGGCTCTGGGGGGAATTTATCAAAGGTGGAGCAGACAGAATCTAGAGCAGTTGTCCATAGCAACCAATCAGCTTCTCTCTTCAGTTTATAGTAAAGGAAGAATCCGTTCTACGCTGAATCACTTTATTTGAAAATTCGTCCCGAGGTCCGGACTTGCCACTGACGAATTTTCAATAAAGTGATGCAGCGTGGAACAGAGTCTTCCTTTACTATATACCTGTTTGGTTGGAGCAAGGACACACTCCTGCCGGCGAGCACCTAGGTCTCTCTTCAGTTTGTTCAATTAAACTGCAAAGATAAAATAGAGAAGCTGATTAATTGCCATGCACAGTTGCTCCAGATTCTGTTTTCTCCAGTTTTCATACATATCCATCTGCTCCAACATGCAGTAATGCAGACATCCCAACTCTCCCAAACGTTCCGGGAGTCTCCCGCTATTAGCGGCTCCCAGCCGCCCGGGAGAGAAACATTTTCTCCCGGAAAGGTTTACTCTGCTCTTTTTAGCAGAGTAAACCTTTCCCTGCTATCTGTTTTTGTTTTTACTCTGATACGGGAGCCGCCGGCCGAGTAAATAGAAAAAAAAAAAGGCAGCATAGGAATGAATAGCTAGATTGCTATTTGAATTTGCAATAGCCAATAGCAGATTAGCTATTGCACCCGCCCACTGCTGCTGTCAATCATGCTGTTTCCTTTTTTTTTTTATTCTGATGGCTGCAGCTGTCGGAAAACTAGCAAAATACTAAATTCTAAAAAAAAACAAAATACAGCAGATAGCACGGGAAGCAATAGCTTCTTTGCTATCTGCCATAATTTCAGGGGGGTCCCCCCCCCACGGATCAGGAGGCAGAGGGCACCTCCCTGAAATGAGGAGGGCACCTCCCTGAAATTACTTTTTTCAGGTTGGGATCCCTGAGTAATGTAAACTCCGCTGTAGCTATCTCTGTGCAGCAGGAACAACTACTATTTACACATCTGCTGCAGTTCCGTACGTCACCTAAGCTGTATGTATCCTCCTTGGCTCTGTGTTCGTCATGTGCCTAATAAAGTTGTCTATGTTCAATCAGGGAGCCGCTGGGACTTGAGACTGTGGGGCAGCAGGGAAGTGGGCGGGGCCAGCATCTCCTATGGATGGAGCTCTCAGTGCAGGGAATGTTTACATCGTGTGTCTGAATTAGGGAGGGGGACGCTGTACAGGGAGCGTGCCAGTCACTTCACAGCAGTGAATAGGATCTGATTGAGAATAGCTGCTAGGACATCATAGACAGTAACCTCATCTGAAGACAATATGGAAGATGATAAAGAATAATAAAGTATCTTAATAATCTGCTGGGAGATCACCAAGACTCAGCACATGGATCCCCAGGCAGATGATGACAGTAAGATGACAAGTGTTTTCTTTGTATGCTTTGGTCTCAGCTCCAGTTCTTCTCCACGACCCCACCTGCATTGGGATCTGCATCAAGCAATCTTTTCCACCTGCTATACTCAGGCTTGCAAAGCATATAGATCTTATCTCACCTGGAATGTTTATTTAGCAATGGAGCTTGAATAAATGGGTGCAAGAAAATGACCATGAAACAGGATTAGTGTGTTTATCTATGAATGGCGGGCTGGGCTCAAGTATCAGGGCATGTGTGTGCATTGATATTTGATATAACGCGATAATAATCATGTTTCACTGAGCTTTGTATAGCACACTGGTTGCAGAGGATTCTAGCACACCCAGTGAAATCATGAGTACTTTTTATATGGGGGTGTGGTATGTATGAGGAAATCGTAACTGTCATGCTATGAAACGTAGGAAGAAATGTGTATTTATGGTGTATGGCAAAAGAAATGTAACAGCAGAACTCCGCGTAGACATTTTATGAACCCTTGCAGTGGGGCTACTCACACCCTGCAAGGGTTAATTGCTCATTTCCACCTAGGTATACTGACCCGATCCTCTGAGGCGGCAGCACTCTCTCCAGCCTGTATCCTCCTCTGCCGCAGCGATGGTATGTCCTCACTTCCTGCACACTGCATTGGGCTTGAGGACTCCTAGACCGCTGCAGCGGAGGGGGAGAGAGACACTCAAGGGATCGGTTTAAGAGCTCTGCGGATCAGGTAAGTATAACTCTTTTTTTTTTACCCTAGGCAAAAATAAGCAGTTAACTCTTGCAGTGACAATTTCTGCCCAGAGTACTTCTTTAAAGAGGAAGGGGGGTACCCCCCACACTGCAATGGCTAACTGTTTGTTTTTCTCTATGGGTGAAAATAGAGAGCAAATACTCACTCGATCCATTGGTCCTGCGGCAGTGACCACTCAAATCTGTACTCCTCCGGCTGTGGCATGGCCCTCTATGTCTTCACGTCTAATAGACCTAAAGGTGCCCATACACTGGCCAAATTCTGCCATTACGGCCAGCGGGATTACAGTAAAAAAAATCGTTGTCCCATCAACTGTTCGATGGGCACCTTTTAGTGTTTGTACGTTATACTGTAGTAAGTACTACAGTTTTTTTTTTCTGGCTGAATATTCAGTCATGTTCCATATACTTCATGTATTCTCTACTTTATAAACTGTCAGTGTTTGTCTTTTCCACTTTGTTATTCACTCTCTTTCACACCTCACATTTGTCCAATTAGTGCGCACGCAGGGTTAATGATCTGCTGCTATTTTTTCTGGCCGCGATCTTTCACTTGTGGACCTCTGTCAGTATGTTGCCCTAGCACAGGGATAGGCAAACTCCGGCCCTCCAGCTGTGGTGAAACTAGCAATCCCATCATGCTTCTGCCTCTGGGAATCATGCCTGTGGCTGTCAGAGTCTTGCAGTGCCTCATGGGATTGTAGTATCACCACAGCTAGAAGGCTGGAGGATGCCTTATCCTGCCCTAGCACATTTCTTGTTACTTTCATATGCCATGTTGTTTTTTTTGACTGGTATTTACCATGTGCATTGGAAGCCATTTTGGGAATGTCAGAGGTATGCCCTATTTTTGTTTTTTTCTTGCACTTGCTATTTTTTATGTATTGCATTATCTATAGTTCAATTTTATCTGAACTCCAGGCAGCCAGCGGAGTTGTCTTACCTGCCAAATGGTTGGTATTTCTGTGAATCCAATACTGAAATGTACATAGCCATGCCACACAGAACAGCCACCCTGGTGACCTGACTTTTCTTTGCTGCAGTAAAGTAACACAGCTAGGTCACCTCCCCGACCTCAATATACAGGGGATTGTAAGTGGCTGAAATCAAGTCATATTCAGGTGATTGTATTTATACTGTATTCATTTAAAGGAGAACTATGAGGTGAGTTCTTTTCACTCACCTCATAGTTCTAGCCGACCTGTGACAATGAGACTGTCGCAGGTCGGCTCAGTAGATCGGGAGGTGAGCGAACACATGCTGGCGTTCGCTCACCTCTCGATCCTGTCACGGCTCTCTGCCGTGACCGGGGAGGGGCTGGATTCCTCCTTCCGCTCCGCCAGCGCTGACTGGCGGAACGGACGGAGGAGGGGGTGGGTACAGCTGGCTCTGCCTCTAGATAGGCAGAGCCAGCTGTCAGTCACGCAGCTGGGCGGATCCCGGTACAATTGTCGGGATCCGCTTCAGCTGCAGCGTCTCAGTGCTCGCGGTATACTGAGCCTAGGGTGACGGGAGGACGCTAGTTTGTGTCCTCCCGTTACCCTAAGGAGAACTATGGGGAAAAGACTTAACCCCATAGTTCTCCTTTTAACAATCTGCTCATTTTTTGAATGAATCAATACAATAATTAGTGTTTTTGAGTTCAGCTTTAAATAAGGACATGTTTGTTATTTTTATTATCATTACTCTTTATATAGCACCATCATATTCCATGGTTGTACATCAGTCATGATAAAATATAAGGCTGTCACTGATTTTCAAAAGTTAACCCTTGCAGTGGGGCTTCCCGCCGAGGGACATACCACAGCCGGAGTGGAGGGTGAGAGAGGAGCGGTCACTGCCACAGAATTGGGTGAGTAGATCTTCTTCTTTATTCCTTTCCCTAGACCAAACCAAGCAGTTAAGCCTTGCAGTGGGGTGGTAGCCCCACTGCAAAGGTTAACCTTTTGGAAATCCCAGAGATGTGCTTTTAAACAGTGTAGCTAGGTCACCTTCTTGCCCCATGCAATGGTTGATTGGTGATGTAGCAGCTCCCTCCCATGTATGTTTGCTGCAGCTGCTAATCCTCAATCTAGTTTGCCATCAAAGGGATTAAAAGAAGTTGAGACCAAGTTAGATTCCAGTACGTACACCAGTTGCAGTTAAAATGCTGTTAATACATGAATTGGTGATTTGAACCTGGAGTTCTGCTGTAATTAATGAGACCCAATGTTTTTCCTGTTCTTTATGACTAAGATCAGATGTTATATTTATTATGTTTTCCTTTCCATTAACAGATGTGCTCAAGAAGAAGCAAAGGCTAACAAATGTTGTTATTGGATTCATCTTTTTGCTCAGTGGCATTGAATATGGTCAGTAATCAATCAGTATTGGTCTTGATAACTTGCCTCCTATTGAATCATTCTACACAGGAGTATACAGTTCTCCGATATAAAAAGTTTTTTATTTATTCCACTATGAGCATTGTCTCCTGTATGACCAAGCTTTTACCAATACTTTTCACAGAGATATTCAGCTCGTTATTGGTATAATTGACAAAGAAACCATATTGAAGTAGTTAAACATTTTGGGAAATGGTTACAATATGTGCTCATTGATATTTTTTCTATAAATGCTCCTATGTGTATTTTTTTTGTGTTTATAGTACTACCTTTTGTCTAAAGTTGCTTTGATAAGAAAAATGATCAATTGCTTGCAGGTTTGTGAACTTTATATGAAAGCGTTCTTGGGAATTAATTTCATGTTTGTTTTTCCTCTTCTAGCTGTGATCCTGCCCACTGTGTGGATGTACCTGCAGGCATTAGATGCACAACCTTTCTTCTTGGGTCTTGTTCTGTCTGCCTTCAGTCTGACTGAGCTATTGTCCGGTCCTGTGTTTGGTTACTGGTCGGACAGGACGGGCAAAACAAAGCATGTCATCTTACTGAGTAACTGCTTTGAGATTGCAGGCAAGGCATTATTGCTTCATACTTTTATCATGAGACTCATAAGAACTATTTACCTGGCTATTTCATGTAGAATGGCTTTTATTTCTGGTCTGCCAGGGTCTCCAATGTCATATAAAGAACAGGGGCACCTTCTTGATAATACAAATAAGTGTTAAACAACATGGTTAGAGTTAAGCTTATTCCTATGCCTAGGATTTTGGCCACATGATCTTGGCTGAATGGCCAGCTCTCAATTCAGGCAAATTCACTGATTGGTTGGCTCTGCTTAAACATCAGTCCCTTCAGATAAAAATCACCTGGCCAATGCCTAGGCTTATGGTACCACCAAGCTGGCCAAGTCTCACTAGGAGTTTTAGGAACCAGCTATCAGTATTTCCCTGTTATTTAATTGACATTTACAACCTTGTGTAAAATGTGTGTGTAACTATATCCTTAAACTAGACCCAGACAAATCCTGGCCATTGTCCTGTTTTTGGATATTTACACACACTTTACTAAAGAATATATATACACAACTTATGCATACTGAGCCACAAATACATTACAGATCCATACTTTCTTCCCCACAGATATGTAATTATTAGATTGCGTCCCCTATATGAACACAGACGTAACACATGTATAATGTCCCCTAAGTGTACACTCACGTAACTGATATATAACGTCCCCTGTGCATGCGCACACACATGTAACTGATGCATTGTGTCCCCTGCTTGCGCACACATGTAGCTGATGCATAGTGCCCCCCTGGGTATACACACACGTGTAACTGATGCATAGTGTCCCCTACGTGCACACACATGTAACTGATGCATAGTGTCCCCTATGCGCACACACATAAGTTAATCATAGTGTCCCTTGCCGCACACAATCGTGTAGATGATGCATAGTGTCCCATGTATATACACACTTGTAACTAATACATAATGTTGCCTACATGAGCGCACACACACACATGTAACTAATGCATAGTGTCCCCATGCAAGCAAATACATGTGACTGATGTATGGTGTCCTCTGCATGCACACAAACACGTAACTGATGTATGGTGTCCTCTGCGTGCACACAAACATGTAACTGATGCATAGTGTCCCTTGCGTGTGCACACGCATGTAAATTATGCACAGTGTCCCCTGTGCACACACGTAGCTGAGTAACACATGGTAACAACTTCCTCCTTGTTTTCAGACATTCACCCATAAAAGATGTTAGATGCATACATCTTCAGCATATCCACAAACAAGACCCTAGGCTACTTACACAGACTCACCAGTCCTGCTGGGACACACAGATCCACACTAGGACTGCTGGCATACAGAGACTCCATGGCGAGATTTTTTATAACCTCAATTCTCAAAGGACAGCAGGAGAAAGGAAACAATGAAAAGCTTATACAGATGTATTGATTGCAGTATATGCAGATATATTGGAAGAGCTAGTATATATTAAAAGTGCATTTAAAAAAAAAATGTTTTAGGCTCTCTCAGTTGTTGAAAAATCATCCTTTGTAACAAACTCTTTACATATTCTGATTTTCTGTGTCCATTATGTTACCATTGATAAACTGTCCCCCATTTATTTTATTACCATAGGTAATTTTATGTACTTTGTTGGAATCTCCAAGTGGTTTCTCCTGGCTAGTCGGTTGGTGGCAGGTAATGTCAGTTTTAGCAGGTAGCCCTCTGATGGCAAACACCTCTAAGGTGCTCCTCTAATTCAAATACATATTCATTGGTTCTGTACATATTAGAAAGCTGTACAGACTTGCACGCTCTGTTAATTTATATTTGTATTTAGCAGTTTCTCTTAATTGTATTTATTAATTATTTTTTTCATCTAGAATTTTCCATGAAATGTGTAAAATGTTCGTGAAAGGTTGTTATTCAGGTCTAATTATGCCACTGCCCCGGTTTTCTATTATAAAGAAAGCAAGTGCCTGCAAAGGGGTCTCTCAATACCCAAGGAAGGAAGGAAGAAACCTGTAGAGAAAAATATACACATACACTATGTGCTGGCAGCCTCGTAAGAGGGGAAGCTTATGTGTTTAAGGTTACACTCCTTGACAGAGAGTGGTTTGAATGTATAGTGTGTGCACCAGACAGGCTAGGATATACAGTGGTACCTCAATTCATGAACGCTTTTGTTAACGAACAATTCGGTTCGGGAACAGGAAGTTCGGCAAAATGTTGCTTCTGTTTGCGAACTCTGCATCGGGTGACGAACACAATCGCAGCCATCTTCCCTGCTCTGACACATGGTCGTGGCTTACTCTAGTCAAGATCGCGGTCTGATCACAGTTTAAATTGGTTCGCAACCAATTTGGTTCGTGACCAGAATCGTGGAACGAATTAAGTTTGTGAACCGAGGTACCACTGTATTTCCTAAGACATAAATTATGTACCCCTTTACAATGCCAATACCCTAAGCCCTTGTTCACACCTGAACGTAGCGCGTTCTACGCTCGACGAACGCTCTACAAAACGCTCAAACATGAAAATCCCATTGTAAAGCAAATATGTTGCGCTCGGTCTAAGTGAACCAACTGCACAAAAAAAAAAAGTGTTAAATAAATAAGTATTAAATAAGTATTAAATAAGTGTTAAATAAAGTGTTAATAAACAAATCTGTGTAAAAATTACAACAATCCGTGTGAAAAACCTGCCATGTGGGTTTCCTTGTCTCTTAGATCTTGGTATGTTTTATTTATGAAAGTGCATTCTAATTGTGTGCAGTCGTTCTCAAACAATCCTTTTTTGTTTTAGGCTGGGTTGACACCATTTCCAGGACCAGATCTGGAATGCAGTGCATCGGGTTTTTGCTGCGATTTTGCTGTGTTCCTGAGCTAGGATTTTCTTTTTTTTTTTAGCTTAAAATGGGCTCTCAGTTGCGTCCCAGTGCGTTCCATGTGAATTTGATGTGTTTTTGATGCGTTTCTATGTGTTCCAGTGCATACCCTACCAGACAAAATGACACATGCAGTATTTTTCTGGTCTGGAACGGACTGCGCTGGTGTGAAGAGAGGCCAGAAATAGCTAAGGGATACATTAGGATGCATTTTGGGTCCAGAAACAAACTGGTCTGGTCCAGAGATGATGTGGTGTGAATGGGCCCTAAAACAACTACTTAGTTTGCTTGACATATAATGTATTTTCCGAAAACCTTAACTGGCATTTAATTGACTTTAACTAGAAATAGCTCTGGAAATTGTTCAGGGGATACTTGCACCTAGTGCATACAAACAACTACTTTATATTGAATGCATTTACTCAGCACACCACCAATTGACAATGGGTTTTTTTTTTCCTTTTTAATGGGGATCTGAACTGTAGAAGGTGTGCGCAAAACAAAAAAAAGTCAGGCAGAGGACTTATCAGTGGCATCACCTATGGTCTCCCTGCAGCAGATCGTTTCCTATTATTGACTTAACATGCTTTGCTCTGCACTGTGACTCTGTGTGGAGGTAGCCATCTTAATAGAGGCAGGGCTTTGCTTCCTCTTGTCAGATCCTCCAGGATGGAGAACATTGAACAGCACAGTAGTAGCAACACCTTAGATGTACACCTCAGATATACAGATATGAGGCTGTTGGTATAAGAGTGCCTAGACATCCTCAGAAGTGCTCTCCTATTTTCAAGAGGATTCCCAGACTAAAAGTACATTTTTAAGGGTACTGCTTAGGCGCAATTAACATTTCCAAATTATCCCTATAACATAGCGAATCTTCACTATTTTCACATATTTTGCCAGCTACATGCGTATTTGTTTCTTTATGTGGTTTGAAGGTACAAATGTATTTCTGCTCTATTCAGGTATTGGTGCGGGAGCTGGGGCTTCAATCTTTGGCTATTTGACTCAGCATTCTAGTTCCAAAGATCGTATTCCGGTTTTTGCCATGGCAATGGCATGCAGACAAGCTGGTCTTTTGATAGGTGAGTTGTTTTACATATGGGGAAATGTTAAGGAGTCTCGTAAACGGTGGCAGCCGGGAGCACACATGTAAAGGTGGTCCCTTGGGAGCCACCTGAAAGCAGGAACCAGTGAAAAGAGCACACTGCAAACATAGTAAGTTCTGATGTCTGCAGCACTGCGGGGCCTTTAAACCATAGCACTGCACTAAGCGCATGTTACCATGCATTTAGTGCAAGCTATCACACAGCACACCGAGCGTGTGGTACCATGCGTTGCATTGCCATTCATTTAAATGGCACTCCAACACAGCTCCTGATAACTATGTGCTGCAGCACAACCCGCAGTACCACAGTACATTGTGGTGCAGTGAAAAAAGTAGTGCATGCACTACTTTTTTCACCATAATGCATGGTATTGTGGTATCGCTCATTGTCCTGCTCACATGCAAATTGCAATGCAACGCACCTAGAACATGGTACCGCATGCAAGGTGTGCTGTGCCATAGCATGTGCTAAATGACCACTAACCTGTGCTTAGCACAACACTATAGGGTTAATGGGCCCTAAACTATTTTTTATAGGGTTTAACCCTTTTGCTGCCATGAAGGTAAGTACTACGTCAATGGCAGCAGGGAGCTGTAATCAGACTCCCGACTCCTGTAGCAGAGTTTGTTTACACTCCTTAAGCTGACTGTTGGCTTCAAGGCAGAAGTTGGCTTCAAGGCTCTAAAGCTACCCAATCGCTTCTTCAGCCCCCCCTAAAAGTTTAAAAAAAAAAAAGTTTAAAAAAAAATTCAAAAATGTTTTAATCCCCTCCCATGCATGTGCACACACACATATGAACATTATTATTATACAGGATTTATATAGCGCCAACAGTTTGCTCAGCGCTTTACAATGTAAGGAAGACATTACAATCACAATACAATTCAAGACAAGATGGTAAGGAGGGCCCTGCCCCTGAGGGCTTACACTCTAAAAGGGAGGGGCAAGTGATACATGAGGAGGTAGCTGTGTGGGGAGGAATTGTTTGAGAACGTGATGGTTGAGCGGTTAGGTTGAGGTGGGATAGGCTTCCCTGAAGAGATGAGTCTTAAGGGATCACCTTAAGGCAGTCAGTATGGGAGATAGTCGGACAGGTTGGGGTAGAGAGTTCCATAGGATGGGAGAGACTCTAGTGAAGTCCTAGAGGCGAGCATGGGAGGAGTTGATGAGGGAGCTGGAAAGCAGGAGGTCTTTTGAACCGTCCCGGTTAGGGTAATACTTTGAGACCATGTTTGAGATATAGCCAGGAGCAGAGTTGTGGATGGCTTTGTAAATGGTTGTTAATATTTTGAATTTTATCCTTTTATTATGAAGGCATGCGTTGGGTGTGCCTACATATGAAAATGATTGCAAAACGGAGCAAGAGCAATAATTCTAGGGCCCATTGTGGTTAACTCTAACTGAAGGTTTTTAAAGCGTTGCCACTGGACTTTTTTTGGGTACTGAACTTTTTTGCAGTTTCACAAATGCAGGCAGTTTTATCTATCTATTTACTCCGCGCAGCCTCATCTTTTATATAATTTGCCATTTAATTATTATTATATTGTTTACAATATTGTGTTTTTTATCTTGTGTTTTGTGTGAACTAAAATGCATTTAAATGCATTTTTTACTGAACGTTTGGGTTTGCTAAACTGTTGCGCTAATACCGTGTGACATACAAAATTGCAACTGCCACCATTTTATTCTTCAGGGTCTCTGCTTTCAGAAAATATATCATTTTGGGGGGCTTCAAGCAAATAACATGCATTTTAACATGTGTGCGCAAAATGCAAATAAGGCTCTGGGAGCGAAAGGGTTAATACTTTTTGAATAAGAGGAAGTCGGCTCTTCTTTACTGTTCTTATTAAAGTTCATATGAACGTTTTCAGAATGTGCAGCGAAGTGTAAAAGGTTCTGCCTGTGGAAATGTAGGTCAGGCCAAGAATGCTCTAATTGTACAGCACTGTCGTAGCGCTTCAACCATGTCTTTTACCTGAACTAAAGTAGAATTCCGGCCCACACTATTTTGTTTTGTCTTAGAATGACTAACCTTTGTCAGGTTTTGTCTGTCTGTTCTGTTGGGAAGACTTCCCATTGCTTCTAACTCTTTCAACTCTATCAACACTAAAAAAACAACAAATTCCTGAAATGAATGTTTAACCTTTTTGCTGCCAAATCATTTCCCCTACTTCACACAAATCTACAGTAATCACTTGAAAATGTGCTGCAAGCAAATGACCTATAAAATACAAAGAGTATAACCTCAATTTTTTTAGTTTTTTTTTTCTAGTGCAAGTAAACAAAATATAACATCCACATTTAAATTAAATATAAAGCACAACACTGTTAAATAGCAAAATAATCTAGTCTCGCTACTGCATGAGCTTGTGAAACTGGCTTACTATCACAAGGGGCCTGACAGGTTCTTTCCTGTGCCCCAGCTTATGCACATCACGGGTACAGCATGTTAACTGCCCAGTGCCACTGGTATACTAAAGCTCTGAACCCACTCAGAGCTTCCTGCTTCTGGATTCATTCATCAAAGCTGAGAGTGATAAATAGGATTTCCCTATCTCCCACCAGTTTTCATCCTGACCTCCCCTTATATTGGTCCTGGGCTTGGAGGGGCATACAGATGCCAGGAGCACAAGGGGTATTTTGAGAGGGTATGGCTCAGCTTTCTCACTATGTAGAAGTGAAGAGGTAGGTTTACAGCCACCTGAATCACTTCCACTAAATAGCAAAAAGCTTGCTGTCAACTTTTAAAACGAGATCTAGTGCAGGGGTATCAAATTCAAACTTATTAAGGGCCATGCCAAGGGTTGTGAATTAAATCAGGGGCCAGACATGTGTCCATTATATGACAGTCCTGTGTGTGAGGACACCACAAGTGTCAGCAGTCCCTGTCCATAAAATGGACAGGGACTGCTGACACGTGTGGTGCTCATACACAGTCAGTCCTGGATACACACAGTGGGGCTTACCGGAGCCACCGTGACCAGAGGCAGTGGCTGAGGAGGGACGTGCAGGGTCCTTAGAGGGCTGCTGGCTGAATTGCCGTTCCAATTTTTTTTCTTTTTTCAACCTTTGACTTCCTTTCTTAATATTGACAACAGTGGCAGTAAAAAGACTGAAGGTACACTCCAGCCAGATTTAAAAACTGTGACTTAAGAGTTTACCTGACTAGTACATATGTTTTTACATTTAGGCATAGTTGTAGAGCACCAATGTCCCTTTTGTCAGTAATCTGGTGATCCTGAAACACAGTTGCTTGTGATGCTGGAGTACCCTTCTTGCTGCATCTCACATAAACGGCAGTACCGAGCTGTCTATCACAGCCAGATCGTCTATATGTGCTCGGTTTTTTTGCCCCCCGACCCCTCACCTTCAATATCGGGATCCGCTGCCCCATCTGCGCCCCGGGATCGGGGACGGGGGGGCGTCAGGAGGAAGAGGAAGGGAGATCAGCTCCTTGCTGACCTCCCTCCGGGCTGTGAATGCAGAAGTGATGTGTGTTACATTTAAAAAACCCCCATGTTTACGCAAATATAAATGTAAATACGCGTTCGGTGCACCAGCGCGCAAAAACGACAACTGCGCTACACACGTTACATATGGCCGCGAACGTCGCAGTGAGAGCAATCATTTTAGGGCCATCAATCACTGATAACACTAAACTGATGAGCTGTAACAGCTTTTAAAGCGTCGCCTATGGCCAATTTTGGGTATTATCGTTTTTTGAGGTTTCGCGCACGCACGCAATTTTAAGGCTTGACATGTTTGGTGTCTTTTTACCCGACGTGACCCCGTCTTTTAAAAAAATAAAAACCCCAGTGGTGATTAAATGCCACCAAAAGAAAGCTCTATCTGTCCCTAAAAAATGGTATAAAATTCATTTCAGTACAGCGCTGCATGACGGAATAAATGTCAGTCAAAGTACCGCAGCGCTGAATACTGAAAAATGGCCTGGATGGGAAGGGGGTTTAACACCGCGGATGTCAACTGGTTAATCGTGTCCCCAAGACAAAACAAGCGCTTAGCTCTTGCAGTGCAGGGGTAGCTACACTGCAAGGGCAAGTTTTTGTTAGCCCTGCGTTCTTCTTTAAACAGTGCACACTTTACTTCTACTGCCTGAATCTGGAAAGTGGCAAGAGTGTTGTGGATGCATACTTATTAATGTACATTGAATGAAATGTTTTATTTTAGAATAGCTGTACTGGAATTCAATGGTAGCTTACTAATGGATTTCTTGTGTTGTCTGTAAAAACTATTTAAATTTAATGGACAGAAAAAAAATAAGCATCTTAAAATGAGCTACAATGAGACAGGTGTGAACTGGTGCGTTTATGAGACAATATGACTGTTGGTTTCCTGCCTACCTGCTGCTCTTTAGTTGAACAATATTCTTTTCAGCTTTTCTACCAGGCTCTATATTCGCTATTGGAACAAAGCTCTACTCTTTTACGTGCTGTGTTTTTACAGGTTCAAATAATATGGTATTGAGTTGATGAGTGTTTGGTCATTTAAGTATTCTCACACTGTTTCTTTTGTTGTGATATTTCAGGTCCTGCGTTTAATATCTTCCTAAGATATTGCACCTTCCCGCTTGGACCGTTCCATGTTGATAAGTTCTCTGCTCCTGGAGTAAGAATACAAGACTTTATTATTCTATTATATATTGGTACTATTTGATGTTGTCATACTGTATGTATCAGTGGCTGTGCATTAATGAGCTGAGAAGTGTTATGCACAGTACTTAAAATGTAAGGCAATTAGAGAGACGGAGGTGGCCAAATTCTGTCATTGCCTGACCTCACATTGTCTCTCTTCTTCTGAATGTGCAATGCCTTAGCAAGCAGTTGACTGGCTCTCTCAAAGGAGAGTTATGGGGTGAGTTAAAAGCACTTATCCCCATAATTCAAGCCGACCAGTGACACTGAAGCTTTCCAGGTCGGCTCTATTGATCGGGAAGTCAGCGAGCACGCACCACCGATCGCTGACTTCCCACTCAGCTGCAAAGGGAAGTTCTCCCCAAGCATGAGAAGACATGAGGATTTAAAAGGAAGAGCAGCAAAGAGAAGGGAAACTACCATGGATTACAGTAAGGCACACATTACAGTATTGGTTTATGTTAAAAAATCTGAGGGTTTAATGTCACTTTAAGTGTATGCACTCCCTTACAGGACTGCTTCAACCACCACAGTTGTAGCATCACTCAGTAAATCGCTTAAAGGGCAGGCATATCTTCTAGCTGCCTATGGGATCCAAGGGTATACGGTCACTCTGGCCATCAAAGTCCACTAGTCAGCTTTATGGGTGCTCATTTTCATGTTCTTAAAATGGAACTAGACCTACCAATTTCAACGGCTCCCAAAACAGTTACTTTCAAAGCATGCCATTGATGTATAACCGTCAAGGTTGCCATTGTGCAGTGCTTATTTCAGCTTTCATAGTTGGCCACGTGTAGCACCATAGCAACTGCAATCCAAATAGAAGCTAAGATGACACCTTCCTTGACTGTAGACCAGGAGCAAAAACTGAATATATTGCAGCTTACAAGTTCTTAGATGTGGTGGCTGCAGTCTTTCTCTTTTTACAGACTAAGTGCAGAAAATTCTTGTTGATCTTGTCAGAAGTCTTGTATCCTTGTAACTTTTTGTGCACTGAACTGAAACCCAAACAATTTTATGGGCTTTCCCAGATCTCTTCTTTAATCTACAAAGCCCCTCTATGTAAAGGAGATGGGGAGGTTTTTGCAGTTCAAATTTAGGGCATCAGTCTAGGGTGACCATGCTGCTTCTCCATAATTACAGCAGGGAAGGGTCTGTTCACACCATCTTGCTGCGGTAACTAGCATGTTACTGCAACACAGTAATGCATGCTAAATGGCACCCCAACATATCTTCTCATGCATGGTAATGCGCAAATGTTCAACACACCACTGAAGGCTGGTGTGAATGGGCCTTAGGCAAGTTTTGTTACCTTAGGATTGGAAGTGTGTTACTGGCAGAAGTAAAGTAAAAAAGGAAAATTAATGCAACCACTGCATCCAAGGACCGGTAAGCTGCAATATAATACATTCTTGGGTTTAGAGAATAGTCATAACCATGAGATGGTTGTTGCTATGATTGTCGGTGGGACTCCAAACACCACCAGATAGGAGATCTTCAAAGTAATAGCATTAAACAAATTGGAAAACCTTATCCTAATTTTTCTCTAGGTCCAAAATGTATTTACATTCCTCTCTCTTTCCTAGTCTTTACCATAAACATGAGCGCTCAGTTACTCAAAACCGAGTAGACATGTTCAGATTGTGCATACCAGAATCTCTTCTGATGTCTACTGAAAATAAAGAATTCTTCCGAGGTGCATTTATGATCAGTGTTATCATGACTTGTACATAGTCTCATACATAGTTGGTAAGGTTGACTAAAGGTAGCAGTTGGTAAGGTTGAATAGGTCCATCTAGTCCAAACTATATGTGTATGTATGAGAGTGGACTTATCTGATGTTGATAATCCATATGGACATACACTACAGCAATTGCCTAGTATGGAAAAAATGAGTGACACTATATAGAGCATGTCCTAATATGTGATGTTATTTTTATGATCTTTTCATAAGATGTTCCACAGGAATCAATGACCTGTCTCCTGATAAAGCTGGGAAAGGGAGTGGAACTTTCCGTGCTTTAGTTAAGATCTAAGGCATTTAGAGCAGCATTAGGCAATTCATATTGTAAATCATTTGACATGCCTTAGTCTCTTTACTTGGACATATCTGTAACTATCACCACTACCACTGTGATAGCTTTGTTCACTTCAAAGCAAACAGCAGGAAGATCTTGTACGCTGTACGCTGCACATTTATATCACTGATATGGAATTTACAGTATGCTTGTTAAACTATTTTATATTCAGAAATAGAGGGGCGCTGTAACATTTCCCCTTGTGAGAACGGGTTAAGGATGCCATCAGAAATGTTAAATACAGATAATATTGATATTCAACTTTATAAAACTGCACCAGCAATTTTCAGCACATGTTCTTTTCAAGGATAAATAGGCAACCATATAAAAAATAGTAAGTATTAAGGACTTCAATAAGAACTTTTTGTGAAAACACCACTTTTATATTTCATCATAAAAGCAGCCGCACAGCATAAAATATGAAAAAATGTTTTTTAGTACTTGTTTGGCTTGAAGAAGAGCTGGCGTGGGCTCGAAACGTCACCATTGTTTTAGCTATTATGGCGTGCTGATGCTGCTTTTTTTGGTGATAAGAGACATTTTTACACACAGTACTTTTTTGATGTGCTTGGTGCAATATGTTCTGGTTAACCCTGTGGATGCTGATGGGCTGGTGACGACAGCAAAATGAATTGTGACTGTTTTGTGTGCACTCTACAATTCCGTGTAAACAAATAGTATGGACACCTTTTGGGCTATTATTTTTTTTCTCTAGCAATAAGCAGAGAACTTAGCTGGTTGCCAAGGAAAATATAGATGAATCATGGGGCCAAACATGACATCAAGGTGAGATTTTGCATTCTAATGGTCTGCCAGCTTTCCAAATAAAGTTGGAACTGCACGATAGCTGAGGTCACCATACATTTGCAGCTTAGGTTGTAGCAGATCATCAGTGCTAATCCCTGGAAAGCCATTATATTGCAGATATTAATGTTTTTGTTTACAGGGGGCTGGAAAAAACTTACTAGACTCTATACTAGTGAGTTGTACTTTTTTAAGCTGAAAAAATAATGACCTAGTATAACATTAATATAATTTTCGAAAATTACAAAATGACAATATATTTTGCATCTGTTGTCTACATTTGAACTTGAAGTGATTTTAATGTTATCAGCTGCATCCAGAACCTAGCATTTCTTAGCTTAGCTACCATAATACTACTGTAGCTTCCCCTAGACTGGGTTGGGGAAATCTCTGCAATGACTTAGCATAATAAAGGGTAGGGAGTGGTTTGGTGATTTAGAAAGCCATAACCTACATCTCACATAGACAGCCCATTGACGTGAGATCACCGTGCCTGCTACAGCTGTTTTTGGACAAGATCGGTTGGTTAAATGTTTGTGGTGGCAGGCAGATGCCCTCTGGGCTGAAAGCTCTAGGGGGCCACATCAATCAGGAAAGTTAGGAAATCTATGTTAATTGCTTCTTCCCCTTCCTTTATATTTAAAGGACACTTACATTTGCAAAGTTTGCCCTGTCGTGCTTGCAAGAATTTGCTGTCCTGAAGGTGCTCAGATTGTGCCTGCATGTCCCACATATTACACGAAAGTCAATGGTCATCAAAACACAAGAGTTCAATTTTTAGGCTGCAGTTGTGTTTTCTACCAAAATAAACCACAATTATCATGTCTGTCTGTCTGTTGGATAAGTCTGTCTGTCTTATCATCTGGCTCATACTCCACAATTATTATGAGGGGGTTCCCATTCTACATGATGGATTCTTTAGTTTTATGGAGAATGTAATACAATATGCTGGAACACACAATGATGGATGGTAACACCAACTCCCATGTAAAAATGAAGAGGTTTTGGAATTATTGCAGGAAGATCTTAGTGACACTAAACTCGGGGGTTAAA
The DNA here is from genome assembly GCF_000935625.1 of Nanorana parkeri. NCBI lineage: Eukaryota > Metazoa > Chordata > Amphibia > Anura > Dicroglossidae > Nanorana > Nanorana parkeri. Next base: position 1,632,022 of record NW_017306337.1, read on the forward strand.
TCTTAAAAATATATTCAAGTACCTTAACTATTAACAAAAATGTATCTTATTTGTGTATCACTCGGCTGTAGATCCTCAAATCATCTCTGAATTCATGCTGACACTGTCCTTACTTCTGGAGGGTGGCTACTTTTGTTCCCTATGGTTCCTGTGTGTGTTGTGAAGTTGCCACTCCAAGCTTGCTCCCATGATGGACTACAATCTCATGTTTAGTTTACTAATGTTCATTGACATTGTTTTTCATCACAGGTGTAAGCTTGGAGCGGTGGCTACCTTAAAACACACACAGGGATCAGGGGGAAGAAAAGTAGCCCCCCTCCAGAAGGAAGGACATTGTCACCATGAATTCAGAGATGATTTGAGGATCTACAGCCGAGTGATACACAAATAAGATACATTTGTATTAATAGTTAGGGTATTTGAATGTATTTATAAGGTTTAACCCCTGAGTTTAGTCACTTTAATGTTAGCTATACAAAACACAGCTGGCTGTAGCTGTAACTGAAATATTACTTGGTGGACTTTTGTTTTATGAACGCAACATTTGGAAAGTAAACTTGTTTTAAATGTTTTTGATTAAGAACTGGCCTTCAGTTTATTGTTTGCCTTCTCTTCATTTTATTTTTTTCTTATCACTGTAGATCTTTATGTGTATCCTGTGGACTTTGATCCAGTTCATGGTCATTTTCATGTTTTATGATGTTCCAATGAATGCCACACAGTCACTAGATGAAGAGCATGAGCCCCTCTTGAAGGAAAGTGATATACCTAGTCCGTTGTATGGCACAATCAACTCTGAAGAACCATCAACTAACCAGGAAGATTTCCCTGTTGTGGAAAATGCTTCCATCAACACCTCTTGTGCAACAGCAAATGATCATGTTCACCAAGAGAATATTGAACTAGATAAAGGTTTTCAAAATGTGAAGCCTGGGATTGGTGAGAATGCGCTAACTTATTGCTGCTATTATTGGTCAAAGTGTTATAGAATGAATAATGTTTTGGAAAAATTCATATTTTCTTGTTGTGACTGTACAACACCAGTAATTGTTCAATCATTATAAGCAGTTTTTCTTAGGAATCATATTTGTATAATCACTATACAGCAGCAAGGTTATAAAATGTTTTAAATAAATAGGTGTAAGTAAACATCAAACAGCATAACTATGAAAATGGGGAAGTAAAGTTTACTGGCCGCACCGCATAACCTAAGCTCTATAAAAACAACAACTGAGCTGACCTCAGATCTCTTCAAGCTACATAAGAAATGCATTAATGGCTGTGGCACAACAATTCTTACAATATGATATGACATTATATCATGTTATGACTATAAATTGTAATTTCCCACTTTGTTTTTTCATCACCATAATATTGTTCAGTTTATACTGGGTCGGGTCTATAAGGTGTCTCAAAGTGCCTAAGTCATTATACTCTTATAAGCACTTGAGCAACTAAATATTGGAAGTGCATATATTCTACCTACTGTTACTCATTATACTGAATTTGGTATATATTAATGTTGCTCTAGCAGAATCATATATTTTTTTATACAATGATGCAGAAGCACAAAATAACATCATATCTCTCATTGTTGCATTTTAATACTGTGATATAGGGCTTTCGATATATTTCTCTTGGGGTTTATTTTTTTTCCAACAATACTTGTTGCAGGGCTGCTTCGGGAAGAAATTGTGGTGCTTCTGACAGCTCAGTTTGTGACGTTCTTTAATCAGACAGCATTAGAGGTTAGTATGGCACACTGATGGCTCCAAGTGAAGACAGACGGAATCTAAAATATTGCCTTTCATTCCTCTTCAGACACTGGTGACACCACTTGCACAGACATATCTTGCGTTCCAGGATTTGCAGAACTCACTGATTTATTTCCTTTGTGGAATCGAGGTGAGTAATGAAGGTGGCAGCTTTTATGATGGCATATGATTAGTGCTGAGTGGGAGGTCATATGATGCAGCCATTAGATAACGGAAGCTGTTACAACCACGTGCTTGTAATATACTGATGTCATCTGAGAAGTAATGAGGCTGAAGGATGGCTGTATCATGTGATATGTGTGATTCAGCAGTGCCATGTGTTAAAATAGTGTATTAGATGGTGCATACACCCTGTGGTGGTTATTTGCAAGATGCATAGTCTTCTGAAGACCATGCCTTCTCTTCCTGCTGTGGAGCCTACTAGTGTGAGTTGCTGTTGTTTGAGGAGAGGCCACCGAGAAAAGAACTCAATGTCACCCTTGAGGAAAATAAAATGATATTTTCATGCACATTGAAAGACAAAAACAGCCCTAAATCAGCACCACAAACAGGACATTCCGAGTAAATAACAGAACATCAATGGAGACCGCAAAAGAAAAAAAGTTATTTTTCTTTTCTGTCTTCCACGGCACAATTAAATGGCAGTACTATTATGCCATAGAGACAGTACGCATTTTGTATGAATTCCGCAGGCTACTTGTAATACACTATTTTAAATTGTGACATTGTCCCTTCCAGCATCAAGTTAAATAGAACTCTAGCGAAAAAACATTTCTTTATGCGGTCTAGAACAAATGTTTATGTAATGTAGAACATGTCTGCAGAAAATGTCTCCTTTATTGTTCGGCAAAAGTAAACATGATCTTATGTGTTTCACACTTAAAACCACTTTCTCAAATAGTCTAGGCAGGATTACGTATTGCTGTCTTATGTTCTCTTTGGGTACATGTCCTGTCACCTCCTGTCCTAATAACGTGTCACCGAAACACAAAGGGAGAGAGTTTCCTCCAACAAGAACACATACAATAATATTTTTTTTTTAAACTGATAGAGGTTCTAACACTTTCCCACTCTTTCTTTATCTAGATGTTAAGAGTAAAGTAAAGTTGGCCATTTAACAGATATCAGTCTGCCAAGAAATATCAAGGACAGATTATATGTTCAAGTATCATTATATTGCAAATATGGATAACAGAGTTCTAGTAAAACTGATGCCAAAACCGTTTTTTTTTTAGTTTTGGAAAGAATAAGGACAGATTGTAACCCCTGTCAGCTTTTTTTTGCCATCTGTGTCCCATTGGGGAGATTTCAGTGATGATGATCACCAGGACAAATAGAAAAGGGTAAATCTCCTTAACAGGGACACCGAGAGCAATACAAACCTAACAAAGGTTAGGATCCCTCTCCACTCTATCCAAAACAAAAAAAACAAAAGTTCACTCACACTTTAAGTGTAGCAAAAAAAAATCCCTGTGGACAATATTACTTTGCAACAAAAACCTGTAAAGGCCGCTGCACACCTAGGCGATTTATCGTGCAAAACACAGATTCGCATTGAAGTCAATAGAGGCTGTTCACACCTTTTGCGGCTTGTCGTGCAGACTAAATCGCCTGCCGCGTAAAAAGGTGCACAAGCTATTTTCGGGCGGTTGTCACGCGGTTTGGGTCCCATAGACATCTGCTATTGAAAACTGCTCAGTATCTGAACCGCCTAGGTGTGAACCTAGCCTGAAAGTAACCAACATATGACTGCACAAATGTTATTTTGAATTCAGTTCTTTCAAGTGCATAGGTGTATAAAGCAATCCTGCACTTGTGCTAATGACTCCCTTTTTAAATTGACTCTCCTGCCATACTGATTATACAGGTGATAAATAGGTGCAGAAATTCCTATCTTGAATAAACTGCTCTTGGTGGTGCCAATCATATGACCGTATGTCAAAGCATTGATCACATGACCTCAGCTCAAGCTAAAAGTTCTCGGCTTTTGTCTTTCAGCTTAGGTCACTTTGGTCATGTGATTGCCTTTGGAAGGAGGCTGGAGCAATGGTTACACCATAAAAGAGAGATGTTTCTGTATATCTTTTGTCATCTATATATTTAGTTTGTCTGGAAAGACAGGTGAGAGGGTAGTCCTTAGTGCACTGTATATCCACTTTAATATCCAGTATCTAGCTGCCCTCACAAGTCAGCAAAGCAAAAAATTGCAACCACTCAATCAATTAATTTTTAGAAACAAAACCTCTGCTTTTAATGTGAAAAAAAAAGATCTTCCTTATTGTCCCAACCTGTTGGCATTGCAGATATTGAGTTACAGAAGTGTTAAAGGAATCTGCCAGGACATAGGTGTGGAGACTACCATTGCTGACTTGTTTTTAAAGGTGCAAGCTCTGAGATCCTCATCCTTCCTTCATAGCTTTGTACATCAAATATATGCTAAGATATATTGACATTTCACTGACTGTGTGCTCCTTTTGGATCACAGACCCAAGCTTTAAAACCAGTTAGTAATGGTGGCTGACATATTCATTTCCTCATACGTTCCCTTCAATGCCTGTAGATATCTTAGGCTTGACCATAGACAGACAGATTTCTCCCCTACAACAATGGGCATGAAACAGTCTGCTCATCTTCTTGTTCCTTGTTCAAGCTTTGCCACCTGCCATGATCCCCACTCCATTCTGTGAGTAACTTCATTCCTTTCATTCATGGCAGAGGAAAGGATTGGTCCTGCTTACAGGAATATGTTCCACCAGGGTGGGAAATCTACCTTTGCTATGTGTCTTTCCAAATTCTAGAGGCTGTTGTTAATGTCTCTGATGGCAGCAGAAACAACATGGATATCACAAGTGATTGGCCAAATTAGGAGCATTGATTGTAATAATTGAGCGACCAGTGATCACATGTAATTTTAGAAGAGGTAAGCAGTGTGTTAGCCCATTAGATAAGACAATGATGTGAGATGATTTAAAGAGTTATTAGCAGCCATTAGTAAGATAAGAAGATTGTAAGCAATAGTAATAACCATTAAGTACGTGACTTTCCATGTAGCCCCTTTTGCTGCTGGCCACAATGAATTACAGCTCAGGTCAAGGTCCAGCTCTTCATTATATGTTACCAGGCAGCTCACATGACAGTTCTGATATATAGTGGAGAGGAGGGTAGGGCTTTAAGGGATGTGTAGACGTGTATACAAATTCTCTCCGCACTTTTTCTTTTGTATAAGCAGTGTCAGGATGAAATCAGCATATTTGCTGAGTATTACACCTGTGCTTATCAGAAAGGTATTTGCACTCCTAGGTAGTATTAACATCTGAGCAAATATGTTGCATAAAACAAGGAGGTTTTTTAATGAACATGTTCAAAGATTAAAGGAGAACTATGGGGTCAGGGCCTTTCCCCATAGTTCTCCTAAGGGTCACGGGAGAACACAAACTAGCGTTCTCCCGTGACCCAAAGCTCAGTATACCGCGAGCTACAGCTCGCGGTATACTGAGACGCCGGAACGGATCCCGACATTGATGTCGGGATCCACCCAGCTGCGTGATTGACAGCTGGCTCTGCCTATACAGAGGCAGAGCCAGCTGTGCCCTCCCCTGTCCGTTTGGCCAGTCAGCGCTGGAGGATCGGACAGGGGAGGGGGGGAATCTCTGCAGGGAGCCGTGAGTGACAGTCACGGCTCTCTGCAGGGGTAGAACGAGAAGTGAGCGAGCGACGGTATGTATTCGCTCACTTCCCGATCTACTGAGCTGACCTGTGACAGTTTCATTATCACAGGTCGGCTCAGATTATGAGGCTGAGTGAAAATCACTCGCCTCATAATTCTCCTTTAACTAAGCTACAACACTTGAATACATCAGATCTGAGTGCAGCTGCACAGGTCGAGAGAGCAGCATGGATCGAAGGGGACACAGACCGCAGCGTGCAGCGGGCTCCCAGCAGAGAGGAGGCTGACAAAAGCCCAGGCACCAGGATGCAATTTCTAGTTGTCATGGTGACCTAGCGCCTGGTATTTGTCGAGCCCTGCTTTAAGTTCTAGGTGGACCTAGTGCGAAGACATTTGTGCCTTCGCAGAAGAAGCAATGAGTTAGAAAATATGAAAGCATACAACAATTTGGGGTTTGATCGAGGCTATAGACATTGTTGTTTGTATGTGGCTTATTACTTTTTGAGTCAGGTTCAGCTTAGATGAAAATATGCCTCCCCAACGTGGATGATACCCATTGTGATTGCTAAAACTAATAAAAAAGATTCATAGCAGATACATTCAAATATATTTTACATTCCATCAATGCACTTGCTTCACAGTCAGTAAATCACCATCTAGACATGACTGGCATTAGACCACGCAGCACCAACCAGCATGGAACCAAAATGTGTATGAGCATGTATATGAGGTACAACACACACGTGTATTTCTTTGATGGCATCTTGTATTTTAAGTATTCAGGATGAGATGTCTTTTCAGATCACTGCTTTATGTAATGTTAGGCAGCTGTTGCTTGACAATCGCAATAGAAAGACTGCAAGGTTCTAGAGGAAGCATTAGCAGCAAAGGGGGATAAGAAGGTGGATGTAAGTAGTGAGGGGGCCACACCTCAACATAATCCTTGAGGCATGATTGTCACTGTTGTCATAACTGAGATCTTCGGTAAAAGGTGTCACGGTACAAACACTGGTACCTGGAAACGGCTGGATAAATAATTGCATAGAGTAGATACAATGTAAGAGCACCCTATAGCTGATGGCCTGGAGTTATTCTTTGATTATAAGGTTCACCTTCTATATAATGTTGTGTTAGTGACTAGCAACTGAACAAAATATGGACTGGGAAGAAGAGGACAGGCCTAGTTTTGCACAGTATATTACAATACATCACATTACACATGTATTCTTTTTTTCCTTTCGTTTGGAATAGAGGGGGAAATGGGTGAGAACCTCTGACAGGCTTTAATTGTTCCTTATTAATGAGATTTCACTTCCTGTCTTAGTGGCAGGGTACAAGAGGGACAGGAAATTATTGGAAAGCATATGACCAAAGCCAGCAGTCCTACAAATATGAGATTCTAATTCTCTTGAACTCCCAAACTTTGGTTAGAGTTGAGATTTAAGGTGTGTGTATAGCCAGGTTTAGTTATGGTTTTGGATACAGTAGGGAACTGTTAGAATCCCTGTTAATGTTTTTATTGTTGCCTATGTCCCCACTGGGGAGATTCATCCTCCTTTTATTTGTCCTGGTGACCATTGTCACTAAGACGGTAAGTGACGGGAAATCCCACCAGAACAGGTGTTGAGGAGAAATCTTCCATTGGGGACATTTGTTCTAGTGACAAATGCCTAACTGGGGAAATGACCTCATTTTGTAGAGATTTGCATTCACTTCCTGTTGCATCACTGGGGAAGGAAATTACTTTAGTGGTGTGTGTGGTTCCAGCCCCAAACGACCTTATACTTGTTGACAGCTATCTATACATATGCACATGTTTAATATGGATAGTGATTTGACTGTGGTATCTCTGCAGATGTTGATTTGTTTCCTTATTGTGCGCACCCTCAGCCGTTGCTGTACGGATCGTCTCCTGCTGGCTCTTGGGCTCTTCATCTGTAACATCTCCTGCATTTGGTGCCTCATATTCTTGGCAAAACCCAAAGGTTAACAGGTCTCATTTTACTTTTAGTGTGTGCTCACTCATTACACAGTATGTTAGTATTTATTAAAGGTATCATTGTATATTTCATATGTACCCTTCTGTGATTGGGCATAGAAATGCTTTCATTTAGTCTCCCTTCCAAAATGTAATTCCACTGAACACATGGATGGAATTCTGTGCCATGTCGAAGGTCTACTAACAGTAGGTCCTATGCTATCCTCATGATAGTCATGCTTAACTCTCTGTATTATGTGCACATACTTCACCTAGAGTGCCCTTCTTTCTGGTCAGACGTAACTCTGCTCTTCGACACTTAATTTTTTCAACACAGCTTAGTAAGGGTTCTCTGTGTGGCAGCCAACCACTGCCTGTGCCGCACACAGAAGGTGCCCTTGACTGCAGCACATATGCGGCAGGTTGGACTTGGTGGGAAAACACTCTACTGAGCAGGTATTTTAGAGCTGAAATTGGTGTTTATTTAATGGGCGCAACAGACCTAGTCCGTTTTTTTTTTAAATTATTATTTTAGGTCCATTGTATGCTGATCTCTTGTATTTATATCTAAAAAAAAAAAAGTTCCCTTTTTAATGTACATAGATCTCTTAAGGTTGACCATATGCAGACAGATGTATCCCCCAGGGAAGTTGGGGATCAGTCTGTTCATCTTCTGGTACCTTGTTTAATACCTGCTATGATCCCCACCGCAATCTGAGTTATGTTCCAGCAGGGTGGAAAATCTACCTTTGCAATGAGTCTTTCCAAATGCTGGAGGTTCTTTTTAGTGTCTCTGAGGACAGCAAGAACATCAGGAATATCACAAGTCATGCGTCAGATCAGGAACATTGATTGTAATAACTGAGCTGTTAGTGACCACATACAGATTTACAAGAGGTTAGCAGTGGGTTAGCCTGTTAGTTAAGACAATCAAGTGAGATGATTTAAAGAAGCACAGCAGTATTCAGTAAGATTAGGAGATGGGAAGCAATAAAAAGAACCATTCAGTGGATTTTCATGTAGCCGCTTTACCTGCTGTCCATGATGAATTGCAGCTCAGGTCAAGGTCCAGCTCTTTAGTGCATGTCACCAGGCACCTCACATGACAGTTTTGATATATAATGGAGAAGAGGGTAGGGTAAGGATGAGTGAACTTTTGTATACTCATGATCTCCCCAGCTTTTCCATAGTAAAGTCATAAATAGATTTGCACTGCTTAAAATTGGTAGCATTTGGGCAAATATGTTGCATAAAACATGGAGGTTTTAATAGGAGCCTTCATGAGGAAAACACAGAGGCTGCCATTGCTAAACTCGTATTCTGAAAATGCTAGTTGACTGCCTGTCATACTGACCATCTTACTTAACTACCTTAAGGGCTAGTTCACACCAAGCGCGGAGCAGATCCAGAGCTGGATCTGCAAACGCATCAAAAATGCATGCAAATGCCTGGAACGCACTGAAAGCCCATGTTAAACTAAACTGCCAAAAATGCTTCAAAAGCGCATCTAAAAGACTAGCGTCCGTGTGCAGAAACCTGACCGGATCTGCTCTGCATTTGGTGTGAACAAGGCCTTAGTCACTCACCCATAACAAGTGCGTAGATAAGGACTTCTGCAATTAATCTGACTTTCCTGATTCCAGGACAGTGGCTTAGTGTTAAAGCATGTAGATCAACATGTCAGATTAGCAACTGTATATTTCTAAGGTTTCATTTGTTCTTATTATAGAACTTCTCACTTTCAGAGAAGAGAGATCTTGGCTACAATATTTTGTCACTGACTTGGAACAAGCATGAAGCCAAAGAAACATCAGAAAACTTGATTTGCTTACTGACCCTACTTGTTTCTAGTCAGCAATATGGAGTATTGAAGCTTTTGGATCAGCATAAAGACCATCAGCTAACAGAAGGAGACCAATCTATGTCTCTCCCAGTACAGGTTTTATCGCATTATATTTGTATTTCTTTCAGGGAGTTATGGATTTCTGCTGGCAGAGTTCATCATTGGAGTTTTCCTACAAGTTCTTGGACTGCCCTTTGTATCAGTATCCCAGGTGTCTCTATTCTCTAAAGTGACTGCCGAGAAGACCCAAGGTGAGTAATTCCTTTTAACCCCCATCCAAAATAGGTAATGATCAGCTAATACTTATCAATGTCTGTGATGAGTAGATATGGCCCAGGAGCCCCCCAAAAAAAAGAAAGAAGGGGGCTTTCCTTTGATGCTTATCTTGCTCTTCGTGTATTTATGCCCTCTAGCTTGCTGCTGCCCAAAGTCTATCCCTGACAGGAGCACACAGCGTGCACAATATACGCCATGCTAGTAGACATCTTTGCCTGTTCTTGTCTCTTGTTGACTGTCTCATTTTCTCACTGGCACAATTTTCTGCTACTATAGCAGAACTAAAGCAAGGAGTCCCATGCTGTTTAGAGGCCCTTTAGTCTCTCTGATTAGTCCCCAGATGATGCACACCATGTCCACAAAAAGCTGTATCGCTGAACATTAATGTTATTTGGGCTCACTGTAAAATTAAACAAATGGATAGGACAATGGGGTGTCAAAAAAAATTACTTTGCAAGAGCTGCTTCCTACAAGCCTCATCATACTGTCCAAAAGGTTTCTTCGCCTTTATGCATATACCTCCTTTGCCTTGCTAGAGTCTAGTCAATGTGATAGGCAACCTTATTGACCAATAGTAAAGAATGGGACGGGTGAGGTTGGGTGCCAACTTCTAGATGAAGTTAAAGTAGGTACAATAGAGCTCCCTGGATTTTGGCACTCTCAGGGCACTCTTTAGCAATTGTTAAACTACTTATACTCTTTATGGACATTTCCTGTTTCTGTTGATGGCTAACACAATACAGTTTCCTGTTATCTTGCCTGATAGCCTTTAAACAATTAAAATGTATATGGTATACTTAAAATTAGTAATGAGCCTGGGCTTGGTGCGAACCCAGTTCGCCCAAGCCCGCTTATAACTGCCTTCCCACCCCTTCTGACCTAATGAGTTGCAGCAGACGCATTCCCTGCCCCTCAGCTATACGTCACAAAGGAGCACAATTGCCACCACTGACTGGGCTGGGAGGGGTAGAGGTAACAGTTTTGAGGAGGCTTGGGTGAACTCGGGCAAACCGGGTTCGCACTAAGCCCAGGCTCATCTCTACTTGCAAGTCAAATTATGTTGGCCATACGCTGGTAGATTTTCATACGAACCTTCATACGATAAATCTTATCAGAACATTTGATAATGCCATCACATACTTGATGAATGTAATTCGAAATTTCGTTTGATTTTTACCATTTGATTTTGGAATGAATGGAGTTTCTCAAATGAAAAAAAATGTCATCCTTCTCCTACGATTTTTTTGTCACTACAGTTGAAAATGATCAACAATTTGATCCTATTAACTATTAAAATATCAAATTAACATTCCAAAGACATTTTTTTTTTTTTTTAAAAGGAAATTTTAGTGGTATATGGTCAGCTTACACGAGCAATATTTGTTTACAAATACTGAAGATGTCAATATAGATTGTATTGTATTTGACATTTTGCAGGGTTTAACCATGGGATTCGACGTTCTGTTGGAGGTCTAGCCACAATTCTGGGGCCACTGTGGGCAGCAGGCTTAACACAAAATCTATATATAATGTTGGGTGTCATGATGGGTCTGCTCCTTCTGATCACAGTAAGACACAGTATTTTCTCTGCCTGCTTATTACGTCTTATGCATAGATTTATTTTTATTTAAATTTTTATCACAACCTTTTACATGGTATTTATACTTTTATTGTATAGAGTTTACTGTAAAGGTGATTGCCAGGACAGTTTACCAACAATGCATTTATTGGGTAATTATAATATTGAGTACATTTCCTCAGCACGTAGTTTCTGTGTGCTTCTGTACTTTAATTTGTTTGCTTAGATATAATATTAACACACCAATAGACTGTTTTAGACATTTAATGGGAATTCCTGACTTCCTGCCTGTAAAAGTCGTATTTGTGTACAGTTATCATACATTCTTTTCTTTGTAACGGCAAATTCTGGAACCTTGTATATCGGCACAACAAGTGATGCGTCCCAATATATCGATATAGGCATCCATATCAAATCTGTTGGGTCTTACGCACACCTGTGTGGTCTGATACAATGCGTTAACATTTTTAATGGGCTCCGCCACGGACCAAAAAAGACACCGGCACCATTTTTGCCAATGCATTGTGGTATGCAGCATCGCAGATATGTTGCTTTAGTACAATGGGGCACCATTCACAATAAATGGCACCTCCTGGCAGTAATGCATGCTTGACATGCTACTGTGCCTTGCGGTTAGTTTGACTTCTTATTCTTAAAGTGATGGTTGCCTAGATGTCATTCTAGTGAGTCACTAACCCAGGATTTAGATAAGGACTTTTCTTTGAATTTCCTGATTCTTATAATTGTTCTGGGTCAGTGACTTAGGACATATTGAATCTAAAGTCAGACTAATAGGCAGCCACTTCATATTTTCAGAAGTAGGCCAATTGTACAAGCTGTTGTGCTTTTGTCAAGAAAGGATTATTTTAACCACTTCAGGACCACAATTTGTATATAAACGGTGCCGTCCTGAAGTGGTGGCCGTGTGAGAGTCGGAGTAGGAGCATTATTTTTATTAGTGCAATCACTCACTGTTTACTCTAATTTGATGGACATTATGGTTCCTAAAGCCTTTATGGGCAATTTGGGGTATTGCAGTTTTTTTTGCCATTTCAGGGCTACTCGCACTTTTGAGGCTCGACATGTTTGGTATCTATTTATTCGATACAACACCATATTTTATCAAACATGGGTGTTGTACTCTGTGCACATGAAAATTAATATTCGTGTATTCTTTCTTAAAAGTAACATTTTGTTAAACATTTGCATAAAAATTGCATTTCACTTTTTTTTTTTTTTATTCTACACAGTGTCACAGTGTTAAGCAGTTTTGTAGCCAATGTTTTTCATGCGTGTTCAACAAGTTTTAAAAATTTATCCGGGGGCAAGATGGTTAAAGATTTCTGAACCGCCTGCACGTCATGTCAGTCTCAGATCTGCCAGTGTATGGCCAGCTTTACGTAGGATTGCAGTTTACACACCCAATTCATTCAGGAGAACTTGTTGCACTTGTTTTTGGTATGTGCATAAGATCTGCTGTCTTCCGTCAAAATTGTAACCAGAAAACAGAATGACAGTGAAATATAAGAAAAAGCTACTAGAAGGGGAAATGTTAGATATGTATCTTGTATATTCTTTTATATGGATACTAGATGTTCTTCCTTTAAAATGTCTTAATACTCAATGTTTTATTTAGATACGAACATGGGATGCATTTATCCATTGATATTGTCTATTTACAGATAATGTTCAGCTTGTCATACAAGTACCTTGTGGAACCAGCCCCATCGGAGACTGAAACGTCATGAAAAAATAAGGAAACTTTCTATGAATCAGAAGTGCTCTGAGATTTGTTTTTATCCATTTATCATGGATAACTAGTTGTTAAAAGCAAGCATTGTGATGGGTGGAGGCTCTAAACAGAAAGCTATCTGCTTGCTTTCACCTATGTGAAATTAAAAATGTGTGATTCCTTTAATTCTCTGTGATCATCCTGAGTGGAGACATAATAAGTTCACAAAGTTCTGTGGCTTTCCCTAGTTTTTTGCCATTAACACCATACAGTAATGGACATCTTTGTAGTATGTTGTCTCTCAGAGTTAGAAGCCAGTAATACAATCTAAAATGCAGGTTACAGATGGCCGGTGTTTGCAGTTGGGAGGTGAATTTCAATATGGGGAAGCAAGCTTTCTCCGTGCAGTAGTGGCAGAAAAAAGAAAGGAAAGTTGGGTATCACACTAATTAAAGGAGTTGTAAAGTCCCAGCATATACTCTCCTGTTATAACATCAGCATTGTAATAAGAATACATACTAGAGTTGTTTTTCATAATGCAATCAAAGCTTACTTGAAAAAATCCCTTTCATATAGCTAGTGCTGCTTTCTGTCTGCCCATCACTTTCAACAACTTGCTGTATTCCCAGTGTACTTTGCATTTCTTTCCCTGCAGCTTGATGTGATGCAATCTTGATTTCTCAAGACTACATAACCCATCATGCATTGCTTCCAGCAAGCAATGATAATGTTATATTGTTCAGACGTTATGTTGTAGTTCAGAAGTCAGACTCTGTGAGAGTGGTGACACAAGGAAGTACATATTCACAGGACTGTGTGAAATAGTTTCAGTGCATTGAGGAAGTACATCCTATGGGCATCTTCAATAAGTAAGTTTTACAAACTTCTGGAGGGATATGGATATTAGGCATGAGATAGAACTTATGAAAAATCAGTATAAAAATATTTTTAGTTTTTGACCATAGCTATCCTTTAAGGTGGAGAGGATGTAGTCCAGCAACAGATGCAGGTTCTGCATGCCCGTAAGGCACTCTTTCTTCATTGTAAAGCATGATGGTGGTTACTGGCCATAGAAACGGGCAAAACATTAGTTATGAAATAATGTGATCGGTAAGACATTTGTTGTACGATGAATGTGGATTCTGGGAACACTGAAAACTCCTTAATGAAAGATATATATTCTGATGACACATGTTCAATCATTTTCCAATGTTCCTATATCTTTACATCTTTGTTTTAATGGGAAACCCAATATCATGCAACTTAGACTTCTATGTGTCCCAGATGATCTGTTCTTTTTTGAACATCTTCCCAAACTTACAGCCACCACCTTAGACTCACAATGTAACAGAGATTTTCCATAAGACTTCTAAGGGTCCAGTCCAGTTGCTCTGCCTGGTTATATAGGACAGGGGAAAAAAGATATGTGTAATTTATACACATCACTCCACACAGCATTGATCACCTCTTCTGAACCAGTCCTCAGTTTACCAATTAGTGTGGCTTTGGAAATCCCATGTTTTGATCAGAACTACCACCCACCACCACCTCTCACAGTCCTGAGGTTTTCAAGTTTGGAATCGCAACAACTGTAAAACAAGCTTGGTCACTATGGGACTGCTTCATTTCACTGATTTGACCACAGTGTAACATAAGCAGCAATGGGGTAGGGGTCCTAGTTTATTTACATTGAGGATTCCCAGTTGACAGATTTCCAATTTTCTCGGAAATCATATTACAGTAGCTCTTTCCTGCCCAGTGGGTGCCATTTCATTTTTACTTATTTATTAAATTTGTTAATAAATGAAAAATGTTCCCAACAGGTAAATGTTGTATAACATTTTCTGTGTAAAATACCCCCCCACCCACTATATATATATATATATACACACAAACAAACACACACAAACACACACACACACACACACACACACACACACACACACACACACAGTGTTTCTCAACCTTTTTCATTCACGGCACACTTTAAAATTATTCAGAATCTTGAGGCACCCCAGTCTAAGGGGAACCCCACGCAGACGCACTCAAAAAAGTGGGTTTCTCCCTTCACATCGATCTGCCCAATTCAAATCAAGATTCCCGCACTTCACATCAAAGTCATTCTTCGCATCAGTAGTCCCACTTTCACTTTAGAGTCCCCCCCTTTCACATCAGAGTTCCCCCTTTACACATCGGTCTTCATTCCTCCCTTCACATCACTGCCCCACTACCACAAAATGTTACGGCACCCCTGAGAAGGCACTCCAGTGCGTCATGGCACCCTGGTGGAGAAAGGCTGCCTTATACTCACCTGTCCAGAGTGCTCCCCAGCCACTCCTTCCTCTGCCACAGCTGCCACCAAAATTGTCATTGTCCACTGGTGTTGGAGTTCAGAAGGAGCAGGGATTTCCAAACGTGTGTTGGCCTGAGCACTGAATCATGGGAAGGTCACATTTTTCTCACATACCCAAAAGCACTGGGTATTTTGCAGTGACAGCCACTAAAAAGAAGCATTGAGGAAGGACTGGAGAGGTGTATCTAAATGTGGCATAGAATATCATAAGTTATGTTTGAAGGACACTTGTCATGATGGAAACACAGGGTTGTCCAGAGTAATTTTTTTGAGCAAATTCTGGTTGCCTGGCTGTTGTGCTGACCCACTCACTTCACTGCTTCCTGACTCAAAATATATACTGTACGTAAGGAAAGTCAGAGAAGGGTAAGACTTCCTGATCTGCATACTTTTTTGGATCAGTGACTCAACTGTTAAACCTAGTGGGTCAGAAAAACAGCTAGGCAGTTAAAAGAGCTGTCAAACCTGAAAACCAACTACTGAAATATATTTTTCCCCTTTTGGCACTGTCTGCAATAAACATACATGCTTGTCTATAGGTACCTTGATTGTATAAAGGTGTATAGTCTTGTAACATTCTAATATTTATTTGTGAAATAAGTATTATCATGTTTACTAGAATGCAAACCTCAGGTCAAACCTATCAGCTTTACTGACATTTAGATGTATTTGTCCCACTGAAGACTTTTTGTAGAGAAAATGAAACCAGTTAAGCAAAAGCACACACACTCTCTAGATAGTTTGAATCAAAGGATACTTGAATATTTATATCAAATCTGTAAATAAAATTGTACTTCTCTCTATTGTTCCGGAATGTTTTGTCTTACATAATATTATAGATTTCATATGTTCCTCCTATAGCTTGAATATTTTTGGTAAAAGTTTCCTCTTACATACAGTGACCCATTTAAATCAATCTAGCTTTCACTTTGGTATAGGATGGTGTTTGATTGGTTGCTATGGATTATGGACTACGATTTAAAATGACCCTGTAAAAAAGATGTAAAACGCCTCAAGCAAGCACACACCAAGAAGAATGCCGCCCAACTCCACATATTGCTGAGACATGGTCCATTATGAAACCATTTCTTTCAGGGTTGTGGATCTCTTTGGTTCCCTGCAGCTCTCACTGGTTCCTCCTGCTGACCTCCACATTGTCATAGTCTGCTGTACTTCGGAGGTCAGCAAGAGGAACCAGTAAGCATTGTAGAAGACCCAGGTAAAATTCTTTCTTGCCCACTGAGAAACACAGGAAGGCTGTAACCTTCAGGTTCTATGGCTGCTTACAGGAGGATTGGACACTGGTAAACAAAAACAAAAAATAGTTTAGTATGAGTGAATAAGTGCATACTCCCTGACCACAAAAAATGTCAGTGCATACCAAATATTCTTCTGTGTATTGTACTTCCTAGGGATGCACCGGTACTCATACTCGTGAAAATGCCCTGATACTAAACGTCGATACGCTTTAAATTTTTAAGGGGAAGCAGCTGCCTGAGGTACCAGGCTTGCTGGCCACACATTTCTTCCTTCCTGGGGAGCTGCACCACCCACCCGTGAGACCCCTCACAACCCACCTAACACCCTGCACAGACCTCCTGATATGCCCACCTGAGTCCCCCCTGCATTGCAGTATAATGCATTGCTGGGATTTGTAGTCCTCTATAGTTGGTGGTATTCTGTCTAGCTATAAATTGTGTTGCTGAGATTTGTAGTCCCTCTACAGCATGGAGTCAGTGGTAGAACTACCAGGGTCACAGCGGTTGCAGCTGTGACTGGGCCCTGGCACTCCACCACTGTTCTAAAATCATTAGTCTGTATTGTTTTAGAAAAACTCACATTATACAAAAAAAATCGGTATTGATAATTGGTAGAGTACTTGAGAAACTGTACTGGTGCTTGGTCTTCAAAAAATTGTATCGGTGCATCCCTAGTATTTATAAATAAATTACTATGGGAACAATGCTGTTGAGAGCTTATTATAAAACAATATAAAAAATGCTGAATACCCATACAAAAATACACACATGAAACTAAACATAAGTATTAGGAAATATATTACAAAATGCATGCTTTTCTATCTGTATCCACAGTTAGGTCACAGATATCCATCAGACGCACTATCCCACAATCTTGAAGCTTAGAAAAGTAAACCAACATACGTGGCAAGAAATAAGTTCAATTTAAAAAAATAGTGGGAGCCTCTGCATGTATTACATGCCATCCAGATACACTCATATTGTTCATGTTGTAATAATGCATAACACTTTATTCACTCATCATATGCCTGGAAAAAATATTTATAATGTGTAATAGCAATAGTCTGTACAATAAGATAATCTCAAAAGATGGATCATAGTAGAAACCACTTGGGTATTCATCTCATAATGGATCATACAATCCAGGTGGAACTACAGTAAATAACTCCGCAAGTCTGACAGAAAAGACCCTTTACTTTCCAAGTTGGCTCCTTAGTTTGTAGTGGCATCCACCAGCTTACATGCAGATATATGGCGTTTAGCAATTAGGATCATTCATAGCTCTTGTTTATAAACTTTAATGGTCAACTCCCATATTCACCTCAGCCTCCCAATATATATATTATCTTATAGTGGATCTCCATAGAAGCAATAGATTCCATATGTAGGATAAGTGGGACTAGGGGAGACAGTCTTGTGTGCAGGTGTGTGAAACTTGATAAAAATAAAGATAAAGTATCTGCTGCACCATTTATGGGATGTGTCCTTGTAATACTAGATAGTATAGTGGATTAGCAAAGAAGCAACTAATTCCGAATGTAAGAAAAGTGGGAATATACTGTATAGCTAAGCATGACTACCACGGTCGGTCAGCAAGAGCACTTTGCTTCACAAATCCCTTCCCTAATATACATTGGTATCCACAAGTCATGGCAGATACGTGGAACTAGATAATTATGATCAGTTACTGTATATTCTAATAGCGATAATTATTCACATGGGTTTAGGGGTGAAACAATGGTAATGAATAGCATCAAATAGCTCCTGGTACAAGTCAACTCCAATGTTCGCCACTAACACGCCAAAAGTTCATAAAAACAACAAAGAGGTAAAAGTCATGTCAATATGTCCATGACACCCGATGCAGCATTTATATCATTATAGCCTTAATAGTGCTGTAAACCATAATGGATCACTGTAGTGACAGTATATTGCATATGAATGATGGTACATCACTAAGGCATCCACTAGTCCAAGAAATATGATCATAGTTCCTATACGGAAAGATTGGCAGAAAATAGAAAAAAATTAAGAATTATATAGACACCGGCACTCTAATAGCAAGTCAAATATTGACATATGAGCAGCATAACGTGATACACTCAATGCTACGTTTCGGGGTCTCGCAGGATCCCCATTAGGCACAACATCACTTGTTCTGCATGATGAAGGGGATCCTGCAAAACATTGCATTGAGTGCGTCACGTTATGCTGCTCATACGTCAATAAACAGACGTATTTGACTTGCTATTGGAGTGCCGGTGTCTATATATTTCGTTTGATATTGACCACGCTTGCTAACCGTCGACAGCTGCAGTGCCCACCCTCATTATTTTTGGAGCAGCGGTTACGAGTGCAATGGGTTCATGGGCTTTAACTTGGTAAAGTATAGGCCACGTGTGTAAGGAATAAAGATTTTTTTTAGGTCCACAGGCACTAGCTTTGTTTCAGCGCTTGCCTTGTCTCTAAAAACTCACAAAGTGAGTAGGCCAAAAAAAAAGAGTGCGGGGTTCCCCCCAAAAGTCATACTAGATCCTTTAGGTCTGGTAGGTATTTTAAGGAACAGAAAACAAATATATAATATTCCAAACCAGACCCTTAATCCAGACACTGACTCCCTTCACCATACCATGCCACATGCCCTTGACATGGGGAGGGCTCTTACGCCTTGTCCCTATAGTGATGAGGACAAGGGCCTCTTCCCCACAACCTTGGCCCGGTATTTGTGAGGGTCTGCAGGCAGGGGGCATTAGTTGCATCTGGGTACCCCCTTTCATGGCATTTGGGAACTTCTGAATGCAACTCATCATTTGGGAGCTCCTGAATGCCATTCGGAAACACTTGTTGTTATATGACAGCTGGTCTAGAATGTTAACAAATGGGTGAAACAAGTCCGGTGATGTCACAACTCGCTGCGTCCATTTGTTTATGTTCGGCCCGTAGCTGTCATTTTGCAGCGAGTCTTCGGTGGGTTCGGGCGGGTTGTTGGGCATCTGGACTTTTTTTTTATTTCGATGAAACGGTGGGTGTCGTTCATCACATTCTTGTGGATAAATTTTTAATTTGAGGGAACATTGCAATGAAGGGAGACCTTTGAACACTACAGTGTCACTTACATGAGAGTGGGGTGCATACTAGAAAATGTACAAGAATTGCTGAGCCTATTATTTACTGAGAAATATTGCACAATATAAAAAAGCATTTGTTATTTTTTGTGAGCCTGTATACATATTTGTATACAAATGAGGTCTTTAAAGCCAAAGTCCACCTTTAAAAATAATAATAAATGTACACATATTTGCCTTTTTTTTTATTATTTTGTATTTTTTGCATTTTTGCAAACAAAAACTGTAGGCCAACCAAGGATAAGTAGTACCAAGAGTATGATCATAAACACAGAGGGGGTGGTCCCTCAATAGCCTATAAAAAAAGATTTTAAGGAGCCATTGAAGCTAATAAAGCATTGTAGAGGGAATGATTAAGGACTACTCGGTAGAATTGGTTCAGGATAATGGTATACTTAATGACAATCAGCATGGGTTTAGGAAAGACCGTTCCTGTCAGACTAACCTACTGACTTTTTACGAGGGGGTAAGTAGAGATCTGGATGGAGGGAGGTCTGTGCATGTGGTATATCTTTATTTCTCAAAGGCTTTTGATACGGTACCACACAAACCCCTACTATACAAGCTGAGAGCTATGGGCATAGATGGAAGGGTGTGTAAATGGATAGAGAACTGGCTAAAGGAACGGGAACAGAGAGTATCAATAAATGGCGCCCTTTCAGACTGGGCTAGTGTCATTAGCGGTGTGCCTCAGGGTTCTGTGCTGGGACCCATGCTTTTCAACCTGTTTATTAACGACATCGGGGACGGAGTAAACAGCGATATCTCAGTGTTTGCTGACGATACCAAAATTGGGAGGGTAATAGAAACAATGGACTTATGTCTTTATTCAACCTCAAATACTATGTAACTATGTAACCGTAAACAGTGGTTTTAACATAAAGCCAAGAAAAAAGGTAATTATCCCCTAGGACTGTAGAAAGAACAAGCATCAACATACTGCATGTATATCTTTAGCTGATAAATATAAAACAACATACCCTTTTAGCGCTATAAACCATTAAGCATACTTGAAGCAGAACTTCAGGCAGAATCTTTCTTAACCCTTGCAGTGGGGCTACTCAAGCACTGCAAGGGTTAAGTGCTCGTTTGTGTCTAGGTGCTATAGAGAAAAAAAAAGTTATACTCACCTGATCCTCAGAGCTGGCTTGCTCTTAGACTGGTGCCTGGAGCCTCTTTCCCCCTTTGCTGCAGTGATCTAAGGTCCCTAAGTCATCAGGTTCTATACACAGTGTAAGGACGCAGAGGAACATTGCAACGATGCAGTGTAGAAGAAGAGAGGCTTCAGTAACCAGAGAAGCAGGCAACTGGCTCAGTGGTTTGGCTGAGCAGAACTTTTTTTATTTAGCACCTAGACAAAAAACGAGGACTTAACCCTTGCAGTACATGGGGCCGTACGGCAGGGGAGGACGGACGAGCAGGCATATTACAAGTGATCTCGGAGATGCAAAAACAAGCTGCAGCTTCCCCCGCTCTATATTTAGCTCTGCTTGCTCGAAGCAGGGCTAAATGTAGAAAACAAACTACCCGCCTGGCGCCTGGAAGAGCATGTCCCAAGCATCGGGCCATAGGAATTCCACGACCCTGCTGCCCCCAGGCCGGGCCTTGTAGGAAATCTGTCCCTGCTTATATTGTCTCGTAGGCAGCCCTACTGTATACAGGTAGGAAGCTGGGAGTGCCACAAAGAGTGATGTATTGGCAAGCATTCAGCAGTTCATTAAAATGACAAGCTGTCTGATGCACTGCCCTTATCATACAGAGCATTCATTTTTAGGCCACTCTATGTTTTTATTTCTTTATTATTTAAAGGGAATTAACCCCTTAGATCTCAGTGTGAGGCCTGCTGTGCTCCACATTGTAAACCAGGACGCTGGGTGACAGCAGTTCCAGTAGGCTTTAGTGCTAAAACAATTAATCAATCAATCCTGGACTTCTGCTTTAAGGAGCTCCATAATTGCCCTCAGTAGCACTGTACTGTACTGTAAACTCAATATATAACAATGCTCCCACATTGTGTTGACATAGCACGTGACGTCAGAGCACTTCCTCTCAGTCCTAAGGCCAGAACCCAGATGATATAGCTCTGTCCTGCCTTATCTGCAGGATAAATAAGATTATTCTTATAGTAGCAATAGATCACTGCTATAGTAATCTAATGCTGGCTGATCGTTCGCGTACAAAAATGGGGGTGATTAAAGCAAATTATATGAATATTAATTAACCACTTGCTGTCCGGAGCAATTTCTTACTATTTGTGCACACATGATAAACTCTGAATTTTTGGCTAGAAAACAGCTTCAGACCCCCAAACAATGATATATTTTCTGAAAGCAGAGGCCCTGTAGAATAAAAAAAATGCTGGTTGCAATTTTTTACATTGCACGGTATTTGCGCAAATGTTTATCAAACCAGTAGTTTTGGGATAAAATATACTCAAATGAAATTGAATGCACAGAAACAGAATATAATACCCAATTTTTTGTACAATATAAAAGATGGGGTCATGTTGAGTAAATTGATACCAAACATGTCAAGCCTTACAATTGCGTGCGCCCCTCATACCGCAAAACTACAAAACTTCCCATAGGTGACACTTTAAAAGTTTTTACTGTTAATGTTAGTGTTAACAGTGTTTAATGGCCCTAGATTTATTGCTCACTCCGACGCGAGCAATATGTAACATGTGTGGCGCAATTATTATTTTTTTCTCATTTTTAATTTTTTTACTCTTTTTGTGACACTCAACTTTATTGATCCACTTTATGGAGACTTCAGGGGTCTTTCAGATCCCTAATGTCACCTAGGGACCCCAAAGAAGCTGATGAAGCAGAGATCTGCTTTTCAGTGCTTTCAGTTTTGGATAGTTTTTTTTGTTCCCTGTATCTCTTTGGGAAGATTTTCCTTCACTTGCTGTCCTGCAAACACAACATAAAGTGAAAAGAAATCTTCTTAAAGTGAGAGTAAATCCCTACTCCAGTTATCACTGGAACAGGTATCCCCATTGGAAGTGACCTGTGAGCAATGGGTACCACATTCCACTCTGCTAAAAGTAAAGCATGCAGCACTTTACAGGTCCAGAGCCGCTAGCATTGCCTCAGCACTTACCCTGTTCCTAAAGACTCACATGTGAGTATGCTGGTTGGGTGGAGCGCCTGAAGCTACCTCAATTATATACGTCACTGGGCACCTCTCATTGTCCCTGATTCTCACCAGTATCCACCCCGGAAGGGGTGAATATTGTGCGACTGAGCACTGACGTCTTTGGCTGTGTGGAGTGTCTTTCCCAACATATGGCATTGAAGATCCATCTCTGCTACTCCTGCTTGAGTTTTGTAAGTACCTGAGGCCAGGGCTATGTCTGAGGCAGTGGAGTGGGGGGGAAGTTAGGTTTGGGGTGTCCAACTCAGCTTCCTGGCAACCAGGTGAGCTGATCGGGATGGCCCTGCCTGAGGCCTTGTCTCTTACCATGAGTCTTTCTGCCATGGGA
>NW_017306337.1:1655139-1717887 GCF_000935625.1 Nanorana parkeri
GGGGTGCCCCCAAATTACACTCTAATAACAGCTCCTGCGCTGCTTATCCAAGTTTTGGCTGGGGTTGGACTTTGACAATAAAACCTCAGACCATATGTATTTACCTCTGAGGCGCCATATGCATGCAGTCCCATGCTAATATTTCCATGTCACATTAACAAAAGTTATTGATCGGTTCTAAATGACTTTGTTTCACAAAGGTGCAAAATCTGAGGTCTCAACAGCAGCTACAAACAAAGAAAAAGATCAGCTGCAGGGAGACAAGAGGCAATACTGGCAATGTGTCCCTTGCCCTCTTCTTGCCTTGTTTGGCCACAGCTTGCAGAGTTTATGTCCTTTAAAATAAGTGGATGTGTAACGTCATCTTTTTTTTTCCCTCAGGATTCAGTAAGAGTTCCTGTCTGTATCTGAATAGTTTTATAAAATTAGTAATGGCATCTTTCAAGCAACAAATGGCAGCAATCCAAACGAATTACATTTAACCTGGAAATCGCACAATGGAAGGGGTAGTTTACTGAGCACGTAATAATAAAATTACGTTTGCTAATACTGTATATGTGGAAGCAAAATATTCATATCTTTCAAGGACACCAGTGTTATTGAATGCAGGAAGATTGTGATGATAAAGTATGGTAAGTGTATCTGGATACTTCCGTATTGTTCACAGGACACTTTAGGTAATTTGAAAGTATAATAGATATAATAAAGTATCTATTTCCAAAGTAGTGCATTTTCGGCCAAGATGAACAATAGGCAATGCTGATGAAAGACCGGTAGATACTGTATCTATATTTTGTTCTTTTGCCTGTCTGTGGCTCTGTTTACCTATCAACATGCATGCTACATTGTAGTGTGCAATTTTATTTTTCTGGTAGTGTAAGCTAGAATTTTCCTCCTACAAGTTATTTAAAGGCTAAAAACTATTTATATTTTGGGATTTTTTCCCCCCAACAGATCCCTTCCACACAAACTGCTTACAGTAAGAAAAAAAAAATCCTGGTGAGGATTGGAATCGCAGGATATTCAACTTCTTTCTCAATTTTGTTTGTTCTTAGCTAAACAATCCAAATAGCCAGTCTGTGGGATACAAATTACAGAAAGCTATGTATATGACAGCTATGCGTTATGAATATTCTAGACACACAGACTTTTCAAAGCTGCTTGGATATATCCACAGCGTGTGCAAATATGTACTCCTTTCTACAATACACAGAGATGAACATAGAGACCTGCTGTAGCTATGGTCACAATACCTAGTAACATACTTATTTTCTATAAGAGTCACTTTACCCCTTAAGGGGATCAAATTATAGGTGGGTTGTTTGTGACTTTGTTTCTACAAACTCTCATCCTTTTCCATCTTCGGCATTACTGTCTGTGCAACCTCTCACCTCTGTGAGACTACTAAACTCATAGTAACTTTCCTATCAATTTAGGATAATCCATCCAACTCTGAGAGCTCACTATGTTCACTGGTAAGGAGAGATATCAATCCAAAGTGTCTTGTCATCCACTGACAAATGGTTTTCTGATTCAAGCTCCATTAGGGGGGGCCTATACATCAGTGGATGCATTTGTGACTCCTTTATTCTTCTATATTAGAAAATAGAACATGGTCTGAAATTATATAATCTGGAAAGAACAAAGCAGGGATCAGCCAAGTCCAACACAAAAAAAAAAGAGAAAATGGACAAATATGAACAAATGTGCTGTCATTTACTACCAATGGTATCTGGATATGTGATTGCTAAAACGTTTTTAGGTATTGGTTTTAAAAATAATCCTTTTTATTTTGCTATTTGTGTCCAATTGCCCTCATTTCTGTCACAGAAACAAGAAGAGAGAAAAAATTCCCCTTAGACAGTTGTCAGGCATCCCTTTTGAAAGATTTCTCCTCACCTTCTACAGCACTGACAACAGTAAATGTTTTACTTCCTATAACTGTTCCAGTCAGGGGCATATCTGCCGCAAGGCAAACAAGGCATTTGCCTTGGGCGGCACTTTCAATGGGGGTGGCAAAAAACGCCTCACCTGCCATTACCTGTATCAGTGCCGATACTGGGCATTTTCACAAGTACTCGCACTCATGAAAATGCGATGAAACCGGCACTTTAAATTTTTAAACACAAGCGGCTGTCGTAAGCTCCTGCTCTTTTTGGGGACCACACGGCAGCCTTCTGGGGTTCTCACAGTGCTGCTTAAAGTGCCGGCCGCACATCTCCTCCATCCTGTGGAACCCCGCCACCCTCACCGCCCACAAGACCCATTTTAAGACCCTGCACAGCCCACCTTAGAGCCCGCACAGCCTCCTGAGACCCCACACAGCCCAGCTAAGAGCCCGCACAGCCCTCCTGAGAGTCCACACAGCCTCCTGAGACCCCGCACAGCCCTCTTGAGATGCTGCACAGCCACCTCAGACCCCACACAACCCACCTGAGAACCCTGCACAGCCCACCTGAGACCCCGCACAGCCAACCTGAGACCCCGCACAGCCCACCTAAGACCTCACACTGCATCTTGAGACCCTGCACAGCACAGCTCACCTGAGAGCCTGCATAGCTCACCAGAGAGCCTGCATAGCCCACCAGATCCTATTACTTCAGCTATGCATCATTGATTGTTGGGCACTAGGTTAATGTTATGGTTAGATTGTTTTTGGTCATGCTGCGCATTTTATTTTTTATTAGACTACCTAAGGGCCACCAGATAGCGGGCCAGCACATATGGTTTTTACCCTCATGGTCTGTCCACCTTGGTTGGCACCCACATACATTTACAGCGGCATTACATAGACCTTCATAGTGAGAAACATAAATACCTAACCTATTTTCTATAACATGTACTATGTTTATTCTGGCTACCATATGTCACATTGCGACACATGCGTTATCACTCTTATTTACAGATCTTGCTTTGATTTCATTTTATGTTTCATCTCTCTCTTTTGCTTCACACTGCCCATGCATCCATCTTGGTATCTTGCGTTTCTTGTACATCTATATGTAATTTTGCATATTGACATTTAACTTCCTCTATCTGCCAAGTTTTGCATTGTTTACATCTTATAGCCCGCTGGCTACGGATGGCGTCCAGCCCACTGCTAATGCTGCTCATGCATTTATTATTATTATTATTATCATTATTATCAATCATATTTCATTTTAATTTTTTTTCATTGCATATTTTTTAACTTGCAATAACCTACCTCATAGACCCATTAATCCCGGGTCTTTTCATTAGCTTTGGGAGTGACTTGATATCTTGCACCATACATACCAGTCCAGTCATACATGGATCAATCGATTTGTCACTATTGGTAGTATCTATAATATCCTACATTATGATTCCATGCATTCCTTGCTTCATAAATTGCACATGATGTATAAATAGGCAACTAATATCTAAACAATACTGTTTGCCGATTGCTTTCATATATATATGTATTACTATTTTGTTTTACTTGATGCATAGTTTGCTTAATATGATGCATATTGCAAATGTCATGGCCCATTTCTTCCCTGGGTGGTGACTCCACCTTGCTGTCCGATACTGCCAGCCCCCGTCAACTAGCGTCCCGATGTGGCTATGTCAACCTGTGATGTGGCCGATTCCACACCTCTTTGCTGCGTGCGTCCTATGCGGGAACAAGGTGCTGTCTTCCCCCTGACGATACTATGGGGTGTGACCGAGACCACGTCATTCCGACGCGTGCGGCTCCCCCACATGTTGACACACAGATTAGGGCGTGACTAGAGACTGGCTGGGCACTCTGTACAGCAGCAGACCACTCCCCCAACACTGTCTAACGGCATACTGTATTGCGTTTATTCAAATTACGGCAGGATTATGACGTCATTATGACATCACAAGGTACAGCAGGTATTATTGTATTACAGTAAGAGCGGTTAAGGTCTGGAACTCACTGCCATCGGCAGTGATTTCAGCCAAGAGTGTAGATTTGTTCAAGAAACGTTTGGACAATTTCTTGAGGGACCGTAATATCCAGGGATACCAGTATCCCTAAGAATGAGATGATGCGTGGACCTATATGGGTTGGACTTGATGGACGTATGTCTTTATTCAACCCCAAATACTATGTAACTATGTATTGGGATAGGTCTGTTATCACTTATTGGTGTGTATATATTGAGGTGTTTTACTTGTATCTGTATCACTTGTTTCTGCCTGATGAAGGGGATCCTGTGTGACCCCGAAATGTTGCACTGAGTGTATTTTGCTATGCATGTACGTCAATAAATAGATTACTTGATTTGCCTTTGGAGTGCCGGTGTCCATTCATCTATTCATGCATAGCCCACCTGAGACCCTGGAGACATCAGACCGCCACCCCAGAGCAACACAAAGTATGTAGCATCATATTATTCTGCATTGCTGTATAATGTATTGGCGGGATTTCTAGTCCTCTATAGCTGGTGGTATTTTGCATTGCTAATAGCGCAACCTCTCAGAAGCTGCATACATCGTGCACGCTGTAAACAGGCACTGACCGGTTATGCAAAATGTCTTAAACAGGAAGGGGTGAGGCAAATTTTGATTGGGGAGTGCCCAAGTTTAGTCTTGCCTAGGGCAGCACAAAACCAAAATACACCACTAGTTCCAGTGACAATTGTCCCCAGGATAGATAGAGAAGGTAAATCTCCCCAGTGGGGGACACAGCAATAACAGCCTGATAGAGGATCCAACACATAATCCCCCCCCCCCCAAAAAAAAAACAAGTTTTGCCTAAAAATGAACTTGAAATTTACATATTTTATATATAGAAATACCTGTTCAAATACATCTGTACAAAGGAAGGTGTAAGATTCCAAAGTGACAGCCATTCTGCTGTCTGGCTGTGTTAGTTTATCCTATTTGCTAAAACGTTTGTTTTAATTCCCCACCTTGCTCTGCAGCCTACCCATTCTTGAATTCCTTTCCATCTTCTTTCACTTTTAACATCACCGGCACTATTCTTTACCTCCCCACCTTGCTCTGCACCCTTCCCATTCTTGAATTCCTTTCCATCCTCTTTTTACATCACCAGCACTTAGCATTATTCTTTCTACATCACACACCCTTCAGAAGTTATGCTGGTGCAAGAGAGCTTGTACCACCTTGTGGGGTGTGTTCATAAGTCACAGGTATTTATATCTGAGTTGCTTTGCAGGCTCCTGTCAATCGGAGATGTTTCTCTCTGCTTTGTGTGAGTGACATTTACATCACCATCTATAGGATACTGCTCAGCACGGTATGAACAGCGTGAGTTCTCTTCTTCTCTGTCCTACTTGAAACACTGGCTTGTATAGTAACCCAGCAGATGGCTCTATATTGGTTAGCTGGAAATTCATTCCATCCAAAAGAATTTACAGAGCAACTTGAAGACAAGTAAAGGAATACAGTGACACAAGTGAAAATATACAAGACTGCTGTATGCCAGGGAGACCGGATGCTGTGTATCTTGGAGTGACAAGGCGTGAATTCTTTCCCCTTCTATGGACATCTGATTGACATTTATCAACTCATTTGACCTGTCAACCAAGGAAACCTGCTGAACATCCTACTAATAAACTCAGAATACCTTTAATCTAGTAAATACTTCAAACTCAAGTGACATCTGACTAGAAGACTAAAACTCATTCTGCTGCACAGAGCAGAGAGTACACTTGTGTAACCGAGAGTTAACAGCAGACTTATCCATTGGATAAAGCAGAGGCTAAAAACTTTGCATTACAGCCTCTTCTCTTTCTTCTGAATCAACCTTGGTGACCCATTCTCACCATGGGCACTTTTATTGGACATATTTCTCCTGGGCTGGCATTCCTGTCTTTTGGTTTACTGTATGCTATTCGTTACTCCTGGATGGTCCTGAATGGATGCAAGGTTCAGTATGCCCCCCGCACCAAAACTAAACAAAAGTTTTGGAAGACTTTGCCCGCAGAGGCAGTGATGAAGCTAGTTTATTCTTTTATGGCTGTTTTAGCGGAGTTCTTCTTTCCTCCAGGAGTACAGAAGCTACGGTTCTTTCGCTCAGATGACCCTGAATATCACTTTCAGCACCCCAGTGAGTGGCAGCATGCCACCATGTATGGAACTTTCTTTCTAAGTGGGATCCTGGACATAATAAGTCAATCCTGTCTACAGAAGCGTAATCCACTGCTTGAGCATGTAGGAGTCACTGCTGCTTTCTTCATCACGACCCTCTTACTAAAGTTCCATGGTCATGGCAAAGAAGCAGTGGAAGTGCAAGTCCATCAACTGCTACTGATCACTTGTGGCATAAATTGTGCCATAATGATTTTTGAGATCTGGCATCCAAACCATCGTAAGCTCTGGTTTACCAAGGCATGGTTAGTGAATATACAAGGAACTTGGTTGTTTCATGCTGCCTTTATCTTGTACCGGCCTCCAACAGGACATTTTTGGGACTCATCAGACCCTGCTAACCTCATGTTTCTCACCACGTTCTACTGCTGGCACCTAATCTTGAATGCAGGGCTAGTGTCCCTTCTCTTCTGGCTAGCA
Source organism: Nanorana parkeri (assembly GCF_000935625.1). Classification (NCBI taxonomy): domain Eukaryota; kingdom Metazoa; phylum Chordata; class Amphibia; order Anura; family Dicroglossidae; genus Nanorana; species Nanorana parkeri. The sequence goes on from NW_017306337.1 coordinate 1,661,662, forward strand.
AGTATTCTGCACAAACGTTGGGGTAGCAGACCAGGAAGAGATGACTATCAACTGGCTGGGGATAAAGCAGAGTTGGCAAAACTTACTGAAGATGACGATGAAGAACTCTAACGTTTGTGATTGAAATCCTAATTTTATCACACTAGTAGACACGCACTAATGTTTGTTCAGAAATACATTTCCTGTTACAATGGCCCACAGTTTAGTTGTCAGTCACAACAAAGAAGACAGTTTGTACAGGTCAGTAGTACACACACATCTCCAAAAACTTTATATTACTAACAACACATTTGAGCCTTGATTCATGACTGGTAATAGACCACGATAGGAGTTGGTGAGGGTGGAGATTGAGGAGAAAATATTTGATTGGGGTTGCTCTGAACATGAGGTGACTGCTTAGGGTTGTCATTTTGCAGATAACATACATCCATATTTCAATGCATTGAATCCAGAACAGTGGGTGTGAACAGTTTTATAATGACACAGTTATAAAATACCAGAAATGCAGCATGAACAGGCAAGTAAAACATTTATTTATACCTCATTTCTTTTCAGATTTTTAGTTCTGGATAGATGTCACTGTCTTAAATCTCTTATTAGCTTGCTCTTGGTGTCTCTGGGTTTCTCAGCTCCATTTTTCTATCATTAGGGGACTCACTCTTCTCCTCTCTAATGTTGTATTTTAGAGCCTGCAGCAGAAGGATGGAGACTTCTGTTGCTGGAGTAAGACATTACAGTTGGTAAGCAGAAACTGGAACTGCAGTGGACAGTTCTCACCACTGGGGCCTCCAAAATGCATTGAGGGATTGAATATACCAGCATCTATCCATAATTCAGATCAGTACTTGGTGATCTAACCCTGTATAGCAATTCTTCTTCTTTTGGGCTTAATAATCACACTGAGGCTTGAGGAACAAAACATCTCCAACTTCAGAAACATCACTAATTCCTAGTCAATGGACGCTAAAAGTGTTGGTCCATCTAGACCAGGGGTAGGCAGCCTCAGCACTCCAGCTGTTGAGGAACTACAATTCACATAAGTCATTGCAAGACTGTGACAGCAACAGACTCGACTCCCAGAGGCATGGGATTTGTAGTTTCATGACGATTGGAGCGCCAAGGTTGCCTACCACTGATCTAGAAAGAGCTAATGTACAGTATATAGGTGACCAGGATGTTTTTCACTATTGCATAAGAAAATGAAGTCCAACTATTGTTAGTTCTATGACAGAGTCTTTATATTCTTCTTGATATAAAATAAGGTATTCCATGTGCACACTATAGTATCATGTACCAGCACACACTGTCTTGCTGCTGCACTGCTAATTGCCACTCGAAGGGAGGGTGATATCCTAAAGTTGCTGGGCTTCAGACTGTACTTTTAAAAGGTGTTCTCTGAAGAGGGCCCATTCACATACTGCTTGTTATCTAATGCTTTCATCTGTTGTGTAAATTTTTTTCATTACATGTTTTATGGAAAGAAAGCGGGGGGTCTTGTGTGCAGCTCTGTGCATTAAAACTCACACATAATGCATGGATTTGAATGCAAAATGCAACAAAGATCATTTTTAAAAACACATAGATGAATGTTCCATGCATGTTAGGTGCAGTTACAAGTGCAGAGGTGTGAATGGGCTGTGTGAATAAGTAATAGGAATTTAAACCTTCCTACTTGGGTGTTTGTTTGGAAGAAACATAGAGCTGAAAAAGCTCCCATTCTTTAAATCTAATAGTATGCTGTTGTGAAAAGTAATTGATTTTCTACCAAGATGTTCTGCTGTAAACTGTATATTCATCTTGACAGCAAATAACATGTGCCACTTATAAGAAATCGAAATGAATGCTTCTGAAATGCAATTTTTTTTTATATGCCGCAATACATGATGAACAATAAAAGTACCTTTCTACCTTGTAATGTGAACAGAATAGTTGTTGTGTCCTGTTATTTTATATCCGGTAGGGCTGGAAAGAGAAGCACATCCAAGATTCCTCACGTATTTCAGCTGGATGTGGCGTGCTTATAGTTTAATTACCAGTTGTGGATCCCGGGAAATCTAAAGAACCTGCTAGAATAAGCCAAAGGGCAAAACCAACACTACAAGCTGACAGTTATTGAGAAGAAATATTTTTGGAGGGAATTTACCGCCCCAAGCTGGCTCCCATGATTGGCTACAATCTTACATTTAGTTTTCTCATTTTTATTGAGACTGTAGTCTATTGCCGCAGCAAGAGTGGTGGCTACTTTACAACACACACACAGGGACCATGGGGAACAAAAGTAGCCCCCCTCCAGAAGGAAGGACAGTGTCAGAACCAATTCAGAGATGATTTGAGGATCTACAGCTGAGTGATGCCCTTTTAGGTTACAATACTGCTCTAGAAAGTTTTAATACTGGGCAGTTGATTAAACCATAGGACTCTTTATTAAATCTGAGTATAGTAATATACAGTATATCTGCGGTAAACTCTGTTATCTGGTATTTAGCTAACCGAAACTCCCATTTAACCGGCAAAAAAAAAAAAACCCCTGTGTACTCACTATTCTGCCACCTTCCTAGGAGAGGGACAGCGGGAGGATAGAAAAGGTACAGGAATGGGCTGCAAAATGCTGGATTATCCTAAGAATGAGTGTCGGAATGATCCTGGAAATGGGTGTCTGATCGATCGTTTGTGAAAGTGCTGTGTTATCCTATGAACAAGAGCCACCTAGTGGTCACTCCCAGGACTGCAATGTATTGCTAATGATTTAGATTACAATATACTATTATGGTATGGTATGGTATAGGACAGTGGTGGCGAACCTTGGCACTCCAGCTGTTTTGGAACTACAAGTCTCATGAGGCATTGCAAGGCTCTGACAGCCACAGACATAACTCCCAGAGGCAGGTGCATGTTGGGATTTGTAGTTTTGGAACAGCTGGAGTGCCAAGGTTCGCCACCACTGGTATAGGATGTGGTATAGCATTAGTTAAACACATTTTAATAGTAGAACTAGATTTATCTGGAATCTTCCAATCCCCAAGGAGCCAGATAACGGGGAATTTACTGTATATCTATACATTTCATGGTGCCTACATGGCAGCATACTAATGATATTTTGCCATGATAAGCATCAGGAAAGGAAAATTACAGGCAAGTATGATATAACTTTCCATTTTCCCAGTGCCTATCATGGCAGCATATCATTAATATGCTGCCATAATAAGCACCAGGAAAGGAAAATTACAGGATAAGTATGATACAATTTTCCGTTATTTATACACTTGTACGTACATGTATATATATATTTATTAAAATGATAGGAATGGAAGTACATGCGTTTATAAACAAACCAATATTCATACTGTTAGCTTATTTTGTTGTTAATTAATTTTTGTTTTATAGGACATATAAAGAAAAAAGATAAGATGTGCATAAAAAAATGCAGCAGTCTATGAACACAGGTCTGACTGTGCCTAACATGTCACAATATATAGCAATTGTAAACGGTTTAAAAAAAGCTGCAGCTAATCAGGATTTACATGATTATGTCAGGAGGTAAATGCGGACCCTGCATGATAACTGCACAAAGATGGTGCCAGTCTCCTGTGAAGAGAGAAAGACAAAGGCATTAAACAAGGGATGTACTGTGATCTCTTTATTACGTAGCTCAGTCTAGGCAAAGTCACTTGACATGACAGGTAGAGCTTTTTATTTAAAAAAATAAAATGATACTGTTGCTGTATATTGTGACTTGTCTGGAATTTTTTTTATACAGACTTGAAAAGTTACTAGAAGTCTGCTTTAAAGGAGAACTATGAGGTGAGTGCTCTTCACTAACCTTATAGTTCTAGCCGACCTGTGACAATGAGACTGTCACAGGTCGGCTCAGTAGATCGGGAGGTGAGCGAACACATACCGGCGTTCGCTCACCTCTCGATCCTGTCACGGCTCTCTGCCGTGACAGGGGAGTGGCTGGATTCCCCCCTCCCCGCTCCGCCAGCGCTGACTGGCGGAACGGATGGGGGAGGGTACAGCTGGCTCTGCCTCTAAATAGGCAGAGCCAGCTGTCAGTCATGCAGCTGGGCGGATCCCGGCACAATTGTCGGGATCCGATTAAGCTGCGGCGTCTCAGTATACTGAGCCTAGGGTGACGGGAGGACGCTAGTTTGTGTCCTCCCGTTACCCTAAGGAGAGCTATGGGGAAAAGCCCTGACCCCATAGTTCTCCTTTAATTTCATTTCATTATCCTGATCGAAATAACATATCTGGTCCTGTAAATGATGCATCAGTGTAACAAAATAGTGTTGACCAATATTGCAAAAACAAATCAGAAATGTATGAGCTCATTTGTTTCATAAAAATAGGAGACAATCACGAGCATGCAAATGTAAATAATTGATATGGTGTTCAAAAATCAATGACAATATAAAAAGTTGGATAACAGAGAGATATGAATCCAACATGTATTAACGTAGGTTCTGTTGTTGTTGCTGCAATAGTGGTCTACATACCAGACTTCTCGATTAATTTCAGTCCGCTCATGCTGAACATGTCCCCATTCAAGTGTATTGGGAAGACTTCTCAATGCCACAGCACAAGGATCTTTAAAAGGAGAACTATGAGGTGAGTGCTTTTCACTCACCTCATAGTTCTAGCCGACCTGTGACAATGAGACTGTCACAGGTCGGCTCAGTAGATCGAGAGGTGAGCGAACACATACCAGGTTCGCTCGCCTCTCTGCCGTGACAGGGGAAGGGCTGGATTCCCCCCTCCCCGCTCCGCCAGCGCTGACTGGCGGAACGGACGGGGGAGGAGGCGGGTACAGCTGGCTCTGCCTCTAGATAGGCAGAGCCAGCTGTCACTCACGCAGCTGGGCGGATCCCGACACAATTGTCGGGATCCGCTTCAGCATCTCAATATACCGCGAGCAGCTGCTCGCGGTATACTGCGGCATCTCAGTATACAGCTCGCAGTATACTGAGCTTAGGGTAACGGGAGGATGCTAGTTTGTGTCCTCCCGTTTCCCTAAGGAGAACTCTGGGGAAAAGCCTTAACCCCATAGTTCTCCTTTAATTATGCTTTCAAAATGAGACTCCATCCCACTGTTCAAAACACTATTAAAATAGACGGGATATCAGAATCTCAGAGGTCTCTGGATATAAGGCTATTATCTGTCATTTGACTATCCCATGGGCTTGCAGATAATAAAGAAGATGCAGTTTTCTGAGTGTTTGAAGAATTAGTTTTTCAAAGAGCTGAACAGGACAGTCAAAGATTTTTCATGAGGAAAACTCAATTCAAATATGTTCCAGGACCAATGGCTTTTTGTCAGGTCTTGACAGTTTATATATTTGATAGACTTTGTCATCACACACTGCTGATTTTATTGCTTTGTGTTCAGTGTAGTATGTTTGTGTTACCTTTACTGCTAGAACTTTATGGAAGTTGATTCCGGGTGTACATGAGCTCTAAAAGCATTACAACCTGTTTTCCTGCTAACCTTTAGACACATTTTAGTCCTTCTATCCGGTAAACAAATTGTTTTACTGTATGTAATACACACAGTCCCCGGGTTACAAACAAGATAGGATCTGTAGGTTTGTTCTTAAGTTGAATTTGTATGCATTCATACATAGGTAAATTGTTTTAGTTTTGGATAGCATAGGGAAGGGTTAACCACCTGTAACACTTGTTTTGCAGTCTGTGTCCATGTACAGAAGATTTCACCTCACTTTCAGTCCGTGACAATTAGATTATGAACATTTTGGGTTGTCATAAGAAATTCATTAGGGTATAACCTTCCACACGCGCCATTATTTTACCTTATCTTTTAAAATTGCGATTTTTGACCAACTGTAACCAAATGCTCTGCCAATAGAGGGAGTTTCACCGCTCTCTGGTCTCTACTTTATCTTCTTTTTCTTTTCTTTACTGTATTAGCAGCACTTGCATCAGATTTGCGTTTCAGCATTGTAACAGGGTGAAGACAAAAAGTGTACGGTACGTATAGGGTTACAAGCCAACTGCCTGCACAGTACCAGACCCAGAAGAGGCGGGCACTCCTCGTCTGCATGTCTAACTTCCTGTAATGTACTGGTTCTTAGTGGCGTCACTCTCTACCAGCACCTACAACACTACTGTGTCTTGTAATGATGTAGCACCAGCGGGTGGGACCAGAGTGCATAGCAGGAGATGCAGGCATCTGCCCACTCTGGAAGTGCCGGATTCTACCAGAGGTCATAGCTCCTGAAGACAGCCCATCAGAGAGGTAAGTAGTCTTCTTTAAGAGGAAGGATGTTTTCGGGCTTATTTAATGCCATGTCCACTGAGCTATGTATTTCTAGACTCAAGCACATGTATGGTGTGAGCAGAGCATATAGAAAACAATTGTTTTCCATGTACCCTGTTCACACCATACACGTAAGGTGGAGTGTAGGAAAATCCAGCTCCATGAACATGGTGTGAACAAGCCCTAAGGGCCCAGTCACACCATAGCCATTGCATTCCAGTGCGGTTCGAGCCCAGAACGCAGCGGATCACATAGATCAAGCCGGGGAGCGTGTTGGTGCTGATCATGTCAATGGCACCGCAGACACTCCTACCGCCCACAGTGTGATCGCCCGCACCAGTACATGTGGTACAGCAATGCATGCATTATTTTTTGCGATGATCGGAAAAAATAGTTCATGCAGCATTTTTTCCAATCGCATTGCACCGGAACTGAGGACATTCCTGTACCTCATGTACCTGTACCTTCTAGAGTGGCCAATCACACTGTGGGGGGGGGCACATCCACGGTGCCATTGACATGAATGGCACAGACAACCCCTCCCGCCCCAGAACGATGCCCGGCTTAATCGATGCGATCCAGTGCGTCCCAGGCTCAAACTGCACTGGATATTGTGTGACTGTGCCCTAAAACATCCTTCCTCACAAATCTTTTTAAAAGGTAGAGTTGCTTTAAAGCTTTTTTTTATAGCGATAAAAAGCAAGAATAAATGAATTTTGACACTCCTGCTCCCCTCAAACCAGCTCCACCTGTTGGATCATTCTGTATATTAAAAGGAGTTGTAAAGTCTCAGCATATACTCTCCTTCCATAACATCAGCATTGTAATAAGAATACATAGTAGAGTTGTTTTTCCTAATGTAATCCAAGGCCATCCCATATCTAGATCACAGCATTTTTGTTGATTTCAGAGATGTTTCGCCACCTTCACCCTTTTTTTTTTTGGATAGAACTTTCATTTGGTAGCCAGTCTGAAGTCATGTAGTTTTACTTTTTTGGTTATCATTAGGAATAAAAAGTAGCAAAAATTGCAAGTAACTTTCAATTTTAATGAATTAGTGCAACCCAAAATATTTATCCCGCAATTAGCAAAGTCTACTACATGGATGTGATCATTACAAAATGTAATTCCCACAATTTAAAGTTCCTGCCTTAATCCAGGAAAGCTTTTGTTTTTGCCCTCTTTGAACATTACAGAGAAACACATAAAAAGGTTAAAAAAAAAAAATGTATTTGCATAACTGGTTAGTACAACATTTACATAAGGTCAAGCCGGGTTTGTGCAGACAAGTGTGACTTGTATGAGGGTGCTATATCTGCAAACTCATGATTGCATGTCTAATGATGTCCAATGCAGTGAGCAAGGTGAGTGCATTCATTCAGCTTAAAGTGTATTTCTACTGCAAACCAAGTCGTGATAACACCTACTTTATATTTGTTACATGTTCCCACTGATATATATATATACACACACACACACACACACATACACACACATACACACACATACACACACATACACACACATACACACACATACACACACATACACACACATACACACACACACAACACATACACACACATACACACACATACACACACACACACACACCCTGGGTTTCCCCAAAAATAAGGACAGTCATATTTTTTTCTCCCCCCAAAAAAACACTCGGTACTGTCACAGTCTCAACACCTGCAGGCTGCAGCTGTCCTGGATGCCGTCCAGTTTTGTGGGATCCCCGCCAGGGAGCCACCTCTCTCGTCGCCAGGTTGGACTGCATGGACCTCCAGTCAGAAGTTCCCTCAGTGACTGAGGCTTAGTCACCTCACCCCGACCCCACCCCACTGATCATACGTTGCTTGCCGCGCCGCTGCCTTCTGGGAAAGGTAATTTTCTGCCCGGCGGCAGCTCTCTAAGCAAAGGCAGACGGGTGTCTGCTTATTTCGTGACACGGGCGGCATGCGGGAGCTGTGTTTAGTCCCCGCCATGACTCTGGTTGCTCTCTGGGCCGCCCCCACCCCCAAACTAGGTCTTATTTTCAGGGTGGGTCTTATATTACAGGAAGGTTTAAAAATAGTGCTAGGTCTTACTTTCGGGGAAACACAGTATTATATAAAATAAATTGTGGCTTACCTTTATAAAATGTTATTTGCTGAAACCTTCAAGGACAAAAAAAAATAGTTCTCCCTGTTTTTGAGAGAGCTGGGCAATTGTCTTTGCCATATTTAAACCTGTACTTTGTGGGCAGAACTGGCCAGTTGCATAAGACTATCTGTCCTAACAAAGGGTTCAAGATAGGAATGCACCGATACCATTTTTTTCCAGACTGAATACAAGTACCAATATTGTTCCTCAAGTACTCCAATACCTTTTTGTGTCATGTGACAGTTTTTCTAAAATAATACAGACTAATGGTTTTTAGGACAGTGGTGGAGCTCCAGGGCCCGGTCCCAGCTGCAATACTGCGAACCTGGTACTGACTAATAAAAAAAAATGTGAATGTTTATTCAATTTTCTATTAGTAACGGGGTCAAATTGAAGATCGATTATTAGTATATATCCTGTTTCTGCGAAAATAAGACCTAGCCCGAAAATATTACCTAGTACTATTTTTTGGAATAGCTAAAATATAAGACCTACCCCGAAAATAAGACCTAGTTGTGACCATTCCCAGGGCCGGTGGTGGCATAAGGGGGAACTTGAAGAGCCGCAGGAGAAAATCAGCGGTGCCAACAAAACCAGCACTAGAGGAAGCAGCGGAGGGAGCAGAGCCGCATAAGCTGATGCCTCCTCTATAGGGCCGGCTCCTGTCACAGGCAGAGTGATACCAAATGCACTCCGCCTGTGAGGAATCTATAGTGGAAGCGCGCGTCGCTCATTTCTGGCCAGCTATTGGTTAGCAAATTGCTCTTGGAAAGGTACGGAACCCCTGATTGCCCTGATCACCATATTTTTGTACATGAATACATGTAGACTGTTGTACATGAATAAGTGTGGATTGTTGTACCTTAAAAAAAAAAAAATAAGACCTACCCCGAAAATAAGACCTAGCGGTTTTTTTTTGAGCCAAAAAATATATAAGACAGTGTCTTATTTTCGGGGAAACACGGTAGAGACAAAAAAAAGAAATTAAGGAACATTTTTCTCGAATTAAATTCCAACAACAAGTTTGTTTTTTTCATTTGGGAAACATTCATTTCCAAAATTAAATGTTAAAATCAGACAAAAGTTTGGACAGTCAAGTCTGATGGATTTATTGAATGTTCTGATGATTTTTTGCATGAACGTTCGTATGAAAGGCTACCGGTGTATGGCCAGCCTAAAGCCTTCTCCAAACCCTTCACCCTTTTGTGAATAACCCTCTATTGTTTTACAAAAGCCAACATCAGATTGTACACATTCAGTACCGTGTCTGACAATCATAGTTGTGATCATGGTTGCAGTGCTGCCACATTAGATAAATCTTCAGCGTGTGTAACACGACATAGATCATGCCACTAAAATAAAGCAGCATATTTCTCATGTGGTTTAAGAATTTACTCCTAAAATACTGCATGTAGAATGATCTGCTGACATGATCATGTGACAGCAGACCAGAGGATTAGGCTAGACACAATGAAGATGCATCTGATACAGTTTTATACCATGTCTAAGCCTGATGCAGTGAAAAAAAAAAAACCTGCCTGCAAGGAGCCTTAAGGCTGGGTTCACACCATATTGCGGACCAGATCTGGAACATAGTGCATTGCATTTTTGCATCGATTTTTAGGCGATTGGAATTTTAAAAAAACCATTAGCTCAAAATGGTCTTACAGGTGCGTTCCAGTGCATTCCAGACCAGACAAAATAGGACAAGCAGTATTTTTCTGGTCTGGAACAGACTGTGCTGGTGAGAAGAGAGGCCAGAAATAGCATAGGGATACATTGGGATGCATTTTTGGTCCGGAAACAGTCTGGTCTGGAGGTAATCTGGATGTGGTGTCAATGGGCCCTAAGGGAAGGAATGATATCTTACTACGCTTTAAGGCCATTGCTTGTCAATGTGAGCATTTCCCATCTGACTACTATAAGCCATAACATGGAGGGGTCCCACATCTGAATTATAAATACAGTTATCCCATGTTTACGTTGCTCGGTGGACCAAGGTACAACTTTCAGTCACAATGCAGTCTGTAGAGAACATTTGTATCCATATGGTCACCAGACCAGACAGCCAAGCCTTGAAGAATGCTAATAAAAAAGAAAAAACTGCCAAATAAAGAAGGTCCTCAGTTTTAGAAGAAAGGGCAAAACATGAATCATAATATATAACAAATTGCTTTCTTCAACATTTATGCTGCCATTTACGTTATTAAGCACCTGTCTAAATTGGCCCTGTATGCATATGAGATAGGGACCTTACATTGTAAGCTACTTGAGGGTAGGGACTGATCTGAATGTGCACTATGTAGAGTGCTGCGTATATTATCAGCGCTATATAAATACCTGTAATAAATCTGTAGCCGATTTTGTTTTGTTTAAAAAAAAAAAGGAAAAGTCATTCTTCACATTGCCATCATAAGGAATACACCGTCTTCGTTTGTGTCTTGAAGAATTGGTTTATAAACTAAATTTGAAGTATTATAAATATACAGTATATGTATAATCAGGGCTTGAAAAATTTGGCGGTGTCTCACCAGTCAGTCAAAAATGTCACCAGTCAGCATGACCGGACTATAGCCTTGCAAAATGTATGGTTTTGAATAAATATATTACTGCATTTATTGGTATTTTATAACTCTACCTGGAGTTCAGTTTTGACACAAACTTTTTTTAAAGGGCTGTCATTCTCATTTCACTGACCTGGTCTGGAATAAGTATGCAGAATGGGAGTTGAGAAATCACTGGCTGCATGCTAGTTCCAGGTAGCAGAGCTGAGATCAGCATGACAAGCCCAGAGGTTTAAAGAAACAATGTAAGATCCTGTATTTCTATCCTCACCTGTGCTTTTACATATGGCAAAAAGTGGATAAATTAAGCAGATCATTTGATTTTTATCTGTCTAAAGAACATACATATACATTTTCACAGCAATGCCATTAAACCAGTAAAAATGGTTACACTGTTACTTTTCTATGGTGGAATAAGGTTAAGGAGACAAAAGTTTAAATGAGCTCCAGCAATCATTTGTTTTCACAAATTCAGCCAGGGTTGAAAATGCCATCATAAAAAAATGTAACCCAAAGAAGGCATAGGTGACAACTCAGGTACAGTTGTGAAATTATTTAATAAGATTTAGTAACAAAAAAAACACAACTAGTCCCATCAGCCCACAATATTCCCTCCCATATGGTATTTAAACAACACTAGACATCATAATTAGGATTTTTTCTGAGAATGACAAATCCCTCAAGGATGGGGGTCACAGGCAGATATTCCTCCGTTGCCAGCTCTGCCCGCTCACCATGTGCCAGTAACACAGGGGTAGTATGTGTCTGGAAACCAGTGATGGTCTTGGGCTTCCCAGCCTGCCCCACAACATCCACGGCCTACAGAATAAAAGACAAAAAAAAGTAACATTAATAGGACGTGACAGTTTGCCGTTTTAGAGGTTTTATGAACCCGCAGATCTTATAACAACGTACACTTGCCGTGGGGCAACTCCCACACTGCAAAGGTTAAGTACTCATTTTGATCTACGGGGGCACAAAATAAAATAAAAAAAAATAAAGATATACTCACCCGATACTCGGCCCTGTGGTAGTTAGCGCTCCCCTCTCCCTTCCCCCACTCTGGCTGTGGACTGTCCCTCAGCGTCCTCATGTCTAATGCAAGTCAATGGACATGCATTAGAAGTATGATTGAAGCAGGACTTAGACTGCTAAAGCCCGGGGAAGAAGAGGCTGTGGGGACGGGTCCAGCAGCCAGGTGGGACTGAGTATCAGGCGAGTATATTTTCTTTATTTGAACTCCTAGACAAACAAGCACTTCACCTTTGCAGTGCGGGGGTAGCCCCACTGCAAAAGTAAGTTTTGTAATTCCTCTAACGCGGGAATGACAGCTAAAACTTGTTTTTGGGTGATGTCACAGATTTTATGCATGCAGTTCCACAGCAATTATTTTTTAATGCACACTGGCTATTCTGGGTCTTTTAAAAAAACAAAACAAAAAAAAAACAATAGGTAAATCTTTAGGCCTTTGTTACTTACTTGACCCACTCGAACAGATACTGGTAAAGGTCGCAACTCCTCATCAAAAGTAACCAGCATTCGTGGCTGCATTGCAGCTACTAAACCATAGAGTACGTAATGAGACTTTCCCAATATAACTAAAAGAAAAAAAAGCAAATACACATACATTGAGATACAGTGGCTGACAAAAAAAAAAAAAAATAGTAATGGATAAAGAATACATGACTTACTGTTCCTCACATCCAGGAAGGACACAAGTACAGTTAATAACCCAGCCACTGCCACCTGACTCATAAGCTGGCGGTCACTATGATATGGACATAGCGTGAGGGTTCCTTTCCCAAGGTGTGTGAGACCCTGCAAAATATGGATGTCTTATGTTACCAACAAGGCTGCAAAAAGGTTTACACACTCGCACTCTAGCTCAATACTTTGCAGAAGACTGTCTCTTTAGTCTTTCCTTGCTATTGGCACTAGGTTAGTTACAGCTCATAACCAGTGGCTGCATCATCGCTTTCCCAACTCATCTGTGTCAATACTGTATGAACATACATCTCAATACCCACACTGTACTCTGCCTCCCTCTACCTCCATGACGTTAGCCACACTCGCTGCATGAAGCTTGAGTAATGGCATTGTACAGAATATCCCACTGACCGTTCCAACTAATATTACTGTATTTTATCTGTCTATTACACTAATGTCATTGTATTTAACCTGCTACCAATCAGCTGAAGAATCCCCATTTGGGCACAGAAGATGGCACACCATTCATCCAACCACTAGAAAGCCATACATGTTCTTATGAAATGTAGACTTTGTGAAGTTTATGTAAAATAAAGCACATCCAATCAGATTTTCTTTCCTACCCATTTTTTTTGTAATACAGTTATACAGACAATCCCACACTTCTTGAGGCCTTTACTGGATGAATGTTTCATGATCTCCAGATTTTAACAGTGCCCTTTCCTTTACAATGGAGTTTATACTGATATCCCGTGTAACATGTAGCAGATGTTGTGCCTATCCCCTCTTCTATACATTTTGCTATAGTAACTATCTCATCAGTCATAACATTTAATGCATTACACATACAGCACATATACTAAAATACAGAAATTACATATCTAATATAAAACATTTCACACGCACAAGATTACAACAATCAACATCCACTCTTGCCCCGTCTATTAACAACCACACTTTGGTAATATATTTCTATTCATACCTGTGCCAATCGCACCATGAAAAGATTGTTAGGGTCCTTGGCGTGATACTGCGCTAACTGACGTAACATTGCAGCAAGACGGGCATTGTTGGTTCCTACAGAGAGACAAAACATGGCTTTGATACTCGGTTCCCACTAAAAAATAGACAGTTTCGGGAGGTAACAATATCTTACCACTGCCCACCATGCCCATTGCAAAGATGGAGTTATAGGAAACTTCAGGGTCTGCGTCATGAGAGAATTTGCTCAGAGTATCCAGGATATTCAGCCTTGGGTTGGACACAGAGATGAGAGCTAAAGCCAAAGGGACAGCTCTGCGGAGTGTGGGCTCACCATACCTCAGCTAGAAGAGAAACATTGAAAAAGAGGTGGTTAATGTAGAAGAGACACACTAATAATATTATATATGACACATGGAAGCTTGACAGGAAAACAATCCTGCTCCTTACATTTCACCCAGTTGATTCCTATTTTAGATGAAATGAGTGGTCTATTGTTTAGATGAGGTCAAGCTCTTTTTAGGGCCACCTCACTGTTCTAAGGAGGCCAGGCTAGTTTGATGGCCTGATTACATTTAGTAACAAAAAAGGGGTGGGGTGGGCAAAAATGGGGTGATGATGAGCAATGTGGACTATCAGAAGTACTTATCATAAGCAGCTTGTAGAGTCGTCAATAAAAGGAAACTAAAGTGTTTTTAAATAAAGCTGAAAGAGAATATTTCAATATAAAGTTGATGTAAATAAACTGTTATACAACCATAATATCTCAGTATAATTTCTTATTCTATATGCACATTGGAGCCACCATATGTGTTCATTACATAGGCTTTGGTTCCTTGGCTTTCAAGTACCAGGTAAAGTTCAAGGTGCTCACTATGCTTTCCTGTACACTGCTTAACAGACCTGGCCAGTTCTCCAAAAGGATTTAAACTGTAAGGTCCCTGAAAAAGAAGAAACATACCTACCTCTCCAGCAGCCTCTGCTCCATTCCACTCCTGCAGCCCATCAGTGTCCTCATCATCCAACACTCCCAGTGTCACATTCCCGTATCCCAAATTGTGCACCGCAGTCCTCCGAAACCTTACATAACTCGGAAGTGATGTAGGGTTCAGAGCAAGAGCCACGGTGGGGGACACAGGCATCTGAAGCTCCTGGAAGCGCTGAATGCCAAAAGATAAGGACAGAGGCTGCAACACAACATGGGTAGAACACAAGGGTTGCTGAAGAGGTAAGTATATTGACTTGCAAGTACTAATCCCTATCACCACACTACTTAAACATGTTAGGATGACCACATTGTGCAAAGAGTGCCGTTTTTGACCATGCTTATATCAACTAGTAGGCACCCATCCTCCATTACAACCGTGAGGGAGCGGTGATTGTGCTTTCTCTCTATTTGGGCATATTCTGCCTACTTCAAATGGTGGAGCTTGGTTTTAAAGTTTCAGATGTCGAGGGGTAGGTGGAAATTTGCAGAGTATATTTGTTTTAAGAACATTACCAGATGTCCAAAGGTGCGCAGTGCCATCTCTGACCCGATTTCTTCACCCATGGCAATGAGAGCAATACCCAGGACTGCAACACCCTATACAACAAAATTAAGCAGGTTACTTAATCTGCAAATAAATATGAAATCTTATTGAAGTTTTTATATGATTCTTTGATAATGACATAATATCTAACATAGATAAATGAGAAGAGATGGATTCTTTAGCGAGCGTAACCTGTAGTAAGATGTTACCTGGTGAGATCCCATGTCTGCAGCACTCTCTTTCTTTTCCTTCTTGTCCTTCTTTTCTTCTTCTTTCTCCTTATTATCAAAATGTTCACTACAGATGTGCAGAAGCTGTTGCACTTTCAACACATTGCCAGAGCCTGTAAAGAGCAATTTTTTTTTTTACCATACTCAGATGATGTAACATTGCAGTCTAAATCTCAGTCTAAAACCAAAGAAAAACAGCGGTGCAAGTTCCCAAAATAAGGAATACCAGAGTGAAAATATAATTAGGGATGCACTGATGCCAATACCGGTATTGGTGCCTATACTGGGCATTTTCAGAACTCATACTCGTAAAAATGCCCCGATACTAAGTTGCTTTAAAGTTTTAAAACACAAGTCAGTGCTGTAAAACAGGAGCCGCCGTTCACAGGAAGGCTGCCAAGGTCCCGGCAGCCTCTCTGTGAATCGCAGCACCCGTTTACAGCACCGGACAAAAATCTCCCCCTCCTTCCTCCAACCCCGCCAAATCATTAGTCTGTAATTTAGAAAAAATGTCACATGACACTGAAAAAAAAAAAATAGGTATTGGTGATTGGCGAGTATTGAAAAAAAGCATCAGTACTTGTACTAGAAAAAATTGCATCGGTGCATCCTTAGAAAATATCCCCCCCCCCATACACCCATTATAATAATACAGTTTGGTAACCGCTTTCAAAAGGCCCAATCGAGTCAGTAATGGTCAAGACACTGGAAGCTTGTAACATCTGTATCACATCCAGTGTAATCAGCTATACACAATTAACAATTCAATAGTCATGTTGTTCAGCATTCAGAAATAGAACAGGAGTAAAAATGTAGATCATGGTGCAATGCCCTTAAGATAAAATAGGTAACTTGCCAGCATATGCGCAGATATCAACTAAGGTGTTGGCAAAACTCCGGAATGGCTCAGAAACAACCTCCAGTGCAGCAAGAATTGCCTCAATGGCTTCACCTTTCCCTGTAGAAGAGAGAGAGAGGACCAATGAAGACAGGTTCGCCTTTCCCAAAATGAATTAGTCATATGTTTTGCTGAATTCTGCTTCCTCAATCTTTAGAAAACTCTCACCTAGATGGTTTAGTCCCAAGCCAAGAGGAAGCCAGCGGGCAAAGGTGTCCTTCAACTCCTGCTCGGATTTTTCCATAATCGTCTGAAGTATGGTGGATGTCACATCTCCATTACAGGATCCCACAGCAATCATACCACATGCAAGAGCTGTCACTCCAACCACCTATGTGTGACAAGCCATAAATATACATCTATATCCAGGATTAAAGTGATCACATTTCAAAAATAAAAAGGAACCAATCAACTCATTTAATCACAAACTTAGAAAGCATTTCTCATGGAAAAACTAGATCAGGTAAGTGAAACTGTAGTTCCATAATATGCATGTATGCACAGCATATGTGCAGACTCATCTGGCCGTTCACCCCCTTCAGCACTGACTGATCATGGCTACCCCACATCACTGTGTCCACCGCTGCCATCTCCCAGTCATCTTCAAGGTTTGACTTGCTTTCCTTCCGCCACTGATTATGTAATCCTACATATGTGTGCATTTTGACACCCGATTCCATTCTTACACTTGTTGTGTATGGACTGGGAGTATACAGTGCACTACCCATGCACCACAGGCAGTGTACACTAGACAAAAACAACTGCTAGGAGACAGGAGGGCTTTTTTTTTTGAAGAGACGAGACATGCAAAGTATCTTCTGCTTAAAAAAGCTCACAGCAATTTTTGTAACTTAAGTTTCACTTTGATCATTGAACCCATTGGGGGTTTTTTTTTTGGTTAAGGTTCTTACATGTCCGTTACCAATGCAGTAAGCAAACATGAAAAGGGTATATAATTATAACTGATCATATCAGGGTAATGCAACATAATTAAAAAAAAACTTCTATTAAAGTGTGTGGTCTGTCATCCCCCCCCACTTCTTAGCACTTGGTTGTCATCCACATTTAATGGTTTAAAGCAGTGGTCCCCAACCTCCGGGCCCGCGGACCAATACCGGTCCGTGGATCAAATGGTACCGTGCCGCCCAAGGAACATTAAATTATTTCCATTTTATTTACTGTGGTGTATTTCTCTCGGGTTTGTCCGACTTTCCAGGACGAGAGGTTAACTGGGAGCTGAGAGACGTCACCTAAAGCCGCACCAATACCGCGCATGCGCAAAATATCGTGATATCGGGGCGGTTTTAGGTGACGCCTGGAGCTGAGCGGCTACAAGCGGCAGTGTCGTTGTAGCTTTGGTAAAGAGAAGGTGTGTATCGCTCTTCTCTCTGTTCACCGGTACTTTCTCATGTTTAACAGTGCTTGGTGTACGTGTATATTGTGTTTGCTCAAATGTAACCCACAAATTAGCAAAAATGAGTACGAAACAAAGTTTCCTTGAGAAAAAGAAAAGGCTCAGTGAAGAGACAGAAGAAGGGCCTTCAACATCAAAGAAACATGTAACTTTTAACAGACTATACCATGAGTCCTACTTGAAATATGGATTTATCGGGACAGGTGATTCCAATCTAAAATATAAACAATCAACGCCCCCCCCCTCAGCGGGCCGCGGTAAAATTATCAAACGTTGACCGGTCCGCGGCGATAAAAAGGTTGGGGAACACTGGTTTAAAGTGTCATTGATCCTAAACAAGTATGCAGATCAGGAAACTTTACTCGGAAACTCTCTAATCTAAACATTTGTTCTGGGTCAGAAACAACCAGGCAACTCTTATTTTGAGACGGAGATCAGGAATAGCAGACCAAGTATTTCCTCCTGTTATAGGTTTCCATAAACCCCAAAGAAACATATCATGACTTTCACAACAGTGGCATGACCACAGAAAATCTAACTGCCTGATTCCACCTTAGAAATGCTAATGACTCACCTCCATACTGGACTTTGAATCCCCCATTACTGGAAGCAGCAGCGTAAGAACGTCTTCACGATTGGACCCGGCATAAGCAAGGCCAAGCCTACAGGACAAGAAAAAGATTACACAAGGTAAATTTACAGGCGCAGTCATTCTCATCCCATATAACTATGGTACATAGCAGAGATGTAGTTATTCCACATTCAATTATTTTTACCTTCTAGTATACCAATATAAACTATTTAAATACTAAAAAGTAGCCGTTTTCATGAGAAATCATGAGACAAAGCTGAAGTAGAAGAGTTCTAGATATTGAAAACACTGGGCATGCAAGATAAAAGGGGTGGACATTTCTCCCAGATTTATCTCAGGTGTGTTAATAACACAACTAGTTTGCCTTTGAAAGGGTGCAAACTAACTGTGTTGTTCAAACTAGGATTTTGGACAAGGATTTTTACCAGCCCATTGCTGGGCTTTTTGTAAATCTAGGATTTTGAACTCTTGAAGTGAAGAAACGGGAAAGGGAGCCACTTTTCTTTCCAAAGCCAGCCCAGGCCTTGGATTAAAGTGGGCTAGTTTGGACTAATAAAGTTAATGGGGTGGCTATTTTAGAAAAAGGTGTCACAGGAACTATAAGCCCCCGGGGGGATGCCAAGCCATACTAGCCTACAGAAGTACTGCGATGGCAGCCCAGTGATTAGAAAGCTTTTGTTTTGTGTAGACACAAGGTCTACTTGGACTGTGTATAAAGTGCTGAAAAGGCTAGAAAAAGAAAACACTGGGACTATCAGCCCCAAGAGATGGAGAAAAAGCTGCTATCATTACAATATTTTGTCCAACACTCACCCAAAGATGGCACCAAGTCGCATTGTGTTGCTATTATGGAGAACATAGTCTGACAACAAAGCCAAAGCTGGATCACATTCATTTCTTACTCCAGAATTCACAATCCCACAGGCCAAGAGAGCTCCAGACTACAAAGGAAGCAATTACATCAAACAAATGTTAAAATGTATTAGTGGCCAAGTAACTAGCGACACTGAAGTTGATTGAAGAACCAAATAACACTGCCACCTACATGTCAAATGAGGAAAATCATGAATCTCACCTTGATGTAGTCTTCCGAAGAATATAAATACTTGTCTATCTGGGTCAGACCACCATCAACGTCCCACAGCAGAATCATTCCCAAGGAAGCTGCAGCACTGAGCATGCCTGGTGACATAGGCAGAAAGTCAGGCCAGCGTAATACGGGCAGGAAATGAAAGCAATGGAGAGATAAAATGAGATTAGCACAGAATGGCACATTTCTTACCGTGATCCTTGTTTTTATACAGCCACTTGTTTCCATCATCAGTAAGAAGTTTGTCTTGACCAAAGGCAGCATTAACAAATCCATTCACAAATGATGAGGCTAGATTCATGCGAGCTGAATCTACTTGTGATCCACTGCCTCCAAATCCTATTGAAGACATTATAAATATTATTATAAACCTATCATATGATCACCTCGTTCAAAATTAGACTGATAGCTCTGTAAACTTACTGTTATTTTCCAAGTGGGTTTTGTAAATGTCATCTGGCACCTTGGGCTCCATAATATCCAGCTAAAACAGATTACGAAAAGGAGGATTAAGTAAATAATAATAAAAAAAAAATCAAGGATTGCAAGGCTTATCAGGAGTTTTACCTCACGAGCCAGAGCCAAAAAGTTGCTATTCAGCTGAACATTTGACATAATTTCTGTTAAATCTTCATACTCTTCCACATCCTCATTCAGGCTAAGGTAGACTCCATGGCGGCCTAGCATAAATGCCATCTGTTTCTGTATGACCCTAGAAAAAAAATACAACCTAGATGTGAGTACACAGATTAAATCTGTGCACAAGGATATCTTAAAGGACAAAGCTAACTTTCAAATAAGTGAATATGAATATTCATGAAATCACAGATGTTCGGTTCAGAGACTAAAATGAATGAGATAGAAATCCATCTTCCATGGTTGAGGCTGTATATGTATCAGAAATGGGGTACACACCAATATGGAGATCACCAAACATTTTACAGTCAGATATGAACTTGGCAATTATGTTATGCGTTATATACCTTAACATGCCAGGTCCTACTCGATAAAGCAGTGCAAATAAAAGTATCCCCCCCCCATTTTTGGATAGAGCCGGGGAAGGTTATAACACATGTCTGTTTTAAAATTTCAATGTAGAGCCGCACATCCAAATGTTCAGAAAATAAATCAGATTTATTGAAAGTTTATACCATCCAAGTACACTGCAAAATCATCCCACAACAATCCCATAGCCTCTCACGCGTTCCGCCAGAAAGACTTAATCAGAGAGACACTCAGTTTTGTTGCCATCTGTGCCCCAGATGAGAGATTTCCCTCCACTTTGTCCAAGGACCACAACAGCAGTGAGAGGAAATCTATACAAATTGAAGGAAATCTCCTTAGGCAGCTGTCACCAGAACTAGTGTCCCCTTTGGAAAATGTCCCCTCTATTCCTGTTCTGATGACAGCTAAAAATTTGAGGTTTAATTACACGTTCACTCTCGGTGACGCTGGTGATCAAGGCCAAATAAGTAATGCAGACAACAATAAAAACCTCACAGGTGTTCTAATCCCATTTCACTATCTAATTCTAAAAATAATGTTTTGTCTTTAGATATACTTGAAGTCATTGACCTCTTAGTGGACCATGAAGATGCCAGATCTTTACCCTTATCAACTTAGGCTGATTTTGACAGCTGTCAAATAGGAGGTATGTGCAGGACACACTGGATGTCAGCACAAGTCTAGACCAGGGGGCGGTAACCCCCCCGACACACGAGGCCTTGGCAGCTGGCACGCGATCTCATTCTTTAGTTTACTACACGTAATTGACAGCTACCTCAAGCAGACAGTCAAGTACATGCCTGGCCCACCCACCTCCCTGATGTGGCTGACTGTTATAGGAGTGCAGAGGCTTGCTGAGAAGGCCCTCAAATCGGTCTGCCCCAGCCTGGAGGATCGCTCAACTGCCAGCCTATCAGACAGGAGCAGGCCTTCTCACTCACTTGCCCAACGGGAGGATTTACTGGACACTGAGGCTTTTACCGTGCCAGACATGAAGATTTCACTATCCGACAGAGTGCAGAAAAATAAAAAGGAGCCAAATGCATACCGCTCACTTACATGAACATTAGCCCTCATACCTGCACACACGCAGACCCTCACAAATGCACAACAGTATCATCAGCCACAAAAAAGCTGCGGTCGGCCATGCAATACATGCATTGGTGCTGGCCTGAGGCCCGCCACGCAGCGCATGCATTGGTGCTGGCCTGAGGACTGTCACACATGCATTGGTGCTGGCCTGAGGCCCGCCATGCATGCATTAGTACTGGTCCGAGGCCTTGCAACGCATGCATTGGCGCTGGTCTGCAATGCATGTAGTGGAGCCGGTCTGAGGTCTGCCATGCAATGCATGTAGTGGAGCTGGACTGATGTCTACCATGCAATGCATGTAGTGGAGCTGTCTGAGGGTCTACCGTGCATTGCTGTTGGTCTGACATCAGCTGAAAGTAACAACCTACAGGCCGGACACAGCACAACTGAGCCATGAAATACGGGCACAGGTATCACACTAAAATTGTAAGTCCAGTTTACTTTCCAGAACACGTAAATATGAACATATTTTGTGTGTGCATCGATTATCATTTTTCTTCCCTTATAGTTGTGCTGCTAATGGCACGGTAAACACATTAATATAATTAGTGAGCTTTTATTATTAGCAGTACAAATATGAGAGTAAAAATTGATATTTAACCAATACTACGGTGGGCTATTGTTCATTGGCACCAGGTTGTCTGATGGTTGCAAAAATGGCACTTGGGGAGTAAAAGGTTGCTGACCCCCAGTCTAGAAAATATCAGATGCATGCAGTTGCATCAATCTATGAACCTATGCCGATACTCACTGTGTGCTTCATGAACATGTGTTTATCCAACCATGATCCCATGATGGCCATGAAAGCCAGTGCAAGACTTTAGACAGGAGGTCTAAGATCTTCCATATAAAAGAGGCCCCCAGACTGCACCATCCCTGCACTCTGAAAAGTCTAACTAAATAACCAAAGCATAACACAGATTTGTATGTAAACAAAAAAAAAAATGAATGTGTCCCTAAAGCTTATTTGAGGGCAAATCATCCCACAAGGGACTTGTGGGATGATGGACAGAATCTCCCCTAAAAAATACCCCCAAAGAGTCAAGAACACCCACACAAAAGGACACTGCAGAAACTGATGGTCAGTCAAAGACCCAAACTGTGCATAGAAAGCTGCTTTTATTCCTCCCTATTTAGTCCTGTACCAAAACGATGTTCTTCCTCTTCCCTTTTCATTTAAGCATCCTTTCATGCTCTTCCTTATTATTGTGTCCCTTTCCCATTCCAGTTTAGCTCAGTTACACTTCATCTTGCATTACTAAATCAATAGCCAACCATTTACACTCAGTGGTTTGCCTCCTGATCCATCCCATGTCTTGCTTCTTAGTCAATCACATATTGTTGAAAGGTATTGCATCTGGGGCAGATGGTTTGACCATGGTCCCACCCCACAACACTGAACGGGACTGCAAAAGATGCATAGGGGCCACATATCTACATCGCTGCATGAATTAACCCATTAGGCACCAACCACCTACAAGTACATTTTCCTCTGTGCAGTAACATGCCAGTGCGCAGCTTTGCTTATCTGTACTAAAGCATGTGGCTGGCCTCCCCACATACATGCCAGGCCCTAGTCTCCTGCCTAGCTTTCCTTATGGATCATTCAGCTCCACTTACTTGACAATCTACAAAAGCAGCAAAGAATGGCAGGCTTATCCCGAACAAGCAAAACTTTTTTTTGCGGCGGCAATTTGTAGTTTAACCCCTTCATGACTGAGCTAGTTTTCAGTTTGTTCGTAAAAGACTGACACGCTTTTTACATTTTTGCTGTGTGATTCTTCCATGGCAGTAATATACTTCCTTACGAAATGTACCCACACATATTATATATAGTTTTTTAGAGGACAGATAGGGTGATATAATTATATCAAACATGTGTACCGAACGCCTCAGTTTGAATAAAATATAAAAAAATTTGTAGAAAAAACAAGAAAAAACACTTTTTTTCCACAAGTTTTGATTATTTTTAGGAATTTTTTTTATAATTATAGTATAAAAAATATATTTATATACAATTTTAGTTTCCTAATTTTTTTTACACTTTGTAAAAAAAACTTTTTTTTGTCGTCAGTTTATATCAAGCAGTCACTATGACTGCTTGATTGATTAACTTTTTTAATTTTTGGCTATTATTAGGCTGCTCCAAACTTAGGAACAGCCAATAACCTTAGAGACTGATCCTGATGGCATGTCAGATTCAGATCTCACTTTGAACATGCCTAGACGATCAGAAGTGATACATTTCAGGCACAGGATATTACAATGTATCATAAACATCAGCTATCCAGCTGTCAAAACGAATAGCAGAGAGGTGAGTCACTCAGCTACATTTCTGCTATTTTCAGCTGTCAAATCCAGGATTGCTATTTAGGATCATAGCGATCCGGTATTTGCATGTAACGGCTTCATTCTTTCATTAATGAAAGAAAGCTTTTACAAAAGCCTAACTATTTCATTAATGAATGCCTCAATACAGTGTACGTGGCCAGTCATATAGGCACTTTGTAGCGGGATGTACAGTGGCTCTGTAGCGGGATGTACAGTGGCTCTTCACATCACGAAGAGGTTAAATGAAAATTAGGTTACCAAAAAAGGGACAGTTACACATACAGTATTTATTTGTACACACAATGACTGGATACCTGTGTAGTTTTCATATATGTCTTACAGATTAGTAAGTGCAAATGCAGATAAGTAAACATAAATATGAAAAATAGTTTACAATGACCACAATTGTAAATAGTACGTAATAACATAACAAAAAAGAGAAACTTACACATCTTTGCAAGACGTAAAGATGTCCTCCACTAGCTCCATATCATTCAGCATCAGAGCAAGACGCAGTGCCTCTGGATAGCGGTTAAACTTGCGGAAGATAGAAAGGGCGCAGCGCAAGAGAGCAGAGTTCTCTGGCTCGGGGACATAACTCACACAACTGCATGGATAAAGATACAGGCATCACATTAACCAAAATTCCCATAAAGCACCAAAGCAAACTGATAGAATCAAATACATCATTTGTCAAATAGGTCATACACAAACTAAGTAAAATACACATTCACTAGAAACATAAATGGCCGATAGAAAAGACGATCAATTCTGCAGAAAACAGTATCAGGTGCTTGCAGTAAGCCTGAAACACATTTGCACATGCAGGTCTCACCTGGTCAAGTAGAGGCAAACTTTAGCATAGGCATTATCATCAATGTTTTTTTCCAGCATGTCCATCTGCTCTATCTCCATTAGCAGGTCGCAGGCCTCGTGTTCAGCATTGTGTGCCATATTGTATGGAACAATCTCCTTTACCAAAGTCAGCAGGGATTCTCGCTGAGATTTATCAGATTCCTCCACTTCTTGCCATTCTTTAGCAACCTCACCAGACAAATGCCTATCACAGGAACGCACAGGTCAGTGAGTGAATTCAGTCCAAGAATGTCAGATAATGCCATGAATAGTTTATCACTAATTTTCACACAAATATCCCAATAATGTAAAAAAGGCACAAAGGTAAGCTAATTGGCCCCACCAGCCAACAATTAAATTCAAACGTTTTTTTTTATTGTCCCCAGGCAATCCAAGTGCACTAAATGCATTGCTTTTTTCCTGACATATAACACAAGACGACATGGTATGTGTGATACTATGAGCTGTGCTGGACTGCTGTGAGAATGCATTGTATAAGTGTGGCGGGATGTGTTTCAGTACGAATGGCACCAAAACGTGCAGTAAAACATACGTTTTAACACCCATTACCACAACGCAGAAGAGTAAAATGTACACTAAAGGTCACATACAGTTCCTAATGTTCCAGAAGGCTAGCACTCCCTGCTTTATAGAATATCAGAACAATTCAAATGCAGTTAGAATAAGGTGAATTGGAAGAATCCTTAGACACTTAAAGAGTACCTGTTACCAGCTTTAAAAAAATGCAGGTAAAAGCACACAAAAAAAAACAACTATTTTAAAGGCTTCCAAGTACTTTCTTTTCTTTTCATTATTGTGACACTAAACTCAGGAACAGAAATAAAGCACCGCTCCTCCGCATCTTTGAATGAAAAAGTGCAGCCGGATTCTTATTTTAGTAAATTTAGGAGTTAAATCTTAAAAATACATTCAAGTACCCTATTAATAAAAATGTATCTTATTTGTGTATCACTCGGCTATAGATCCTCAAATCATCTCTGAATTGGTGCCGACATTGTCCTTCCTTCTGGAGGGTGGCTACTTTTGTTCCCCGTGGTCCGTAGTCACCGCTCCAAGCTCACTCCTGTGATGGACTACAATCTTATGTTTGTTTACCAATTTGTATTGCGACGGTACTCCATCACGGGAGCAAGCTTGGAGCCTCCAGAAGGAAGGACACAGTGCGCTCAAATTTAGAGATGATTTGAGGATCTACAGCCGAGTGATACGCCAATAAGATACATTTTTATTAATAGTGAAGGTACATGAAAGTATTTTTAAGATTTAACTCCTGAGTTTAGCGTCACTACAATGATGTGACTACTCCAGCAAAAGTCCATTCCAGAGCACAGCCCTTTCCCTCTTTACATGTCATAGCCCTCTCTTCTTTTTGGAGGGTCTAAATACTCTTTGTGTTGGTCTAGGTACTTCCCCCCTCCACTTTACCTCCCTACATAACTTTCAATGTAGCTGCTAGTGGAGGAGTGAGATGGAATACTATAGGGTGTCATTTGAGTGACTGAGTCTGCTAAGGCTACTCGCATCACATTCAAGATGGCAGCCCCCAGCAGCAGTCTCAGGGTTTTGGGGTTTTCTACAAAGGGGAGATGTGCACGGGAAAAGAATATGCAAACAATATGTGAAATGCACATATAATCTTAAGGGAAGATTGTTGTTGAAATTAACTATCTGGCTACAGGGTCTTTTTAACAAAGTGCTAACAACAATATTACCTAGACTTAAACCAGCTTAGAACGTAACATAGCTCTCATTTATTGTTTCACCAACAGAACAAAAAACTAAACAGCCTCTGTAAATATATTTTATTTAACATACTAAATCATTAAAATTATGTACCTGAAAAATAGATGTAATATTATATTGAGAATAATAACACAAGATTCACCGTTTTACCTGACATATTCATGCCCCCATGAGGCCAGCTCTTCCTGTGAGCCTAACAGTCTGTACTTTAGGCATTCTCTTTCACTGCTCATAGTCATAGCGAGAACAGAAATGATATCAGCAGCAAACCGCTGTGAAAGTAGAACATAACAGTTTTGAAATAATCACCAGTTATTGACACAGTACCCCTAAATGCACTACATAGAACATGCAAGAATGAGAGAAATTATAACAATGTAAAAAAAAAATATTTATAAGGGTCCATTCATAGCAGCCGATGTGCGGTGCCCGGCACATCACACTGTTTTTTGTTTAGAACTTTATTGAAATGTCACAAGTTCATTAATGTTTAAGGTCACAGAGTGGTGCAAGGCAGTTGTACCATGTTGCACCCTGCTGCTCTAAAAAAAGCACACACCACCGTAATGTTGTGTGAATCGTGCCCATCCATGCATTAGAGCTGTGCTGGAAAAAAAAATGGCCAGTGCAGCCCCAAAGCATCTGGTGTGAATAGGCCCTTCTACATTAGGGTAGACCTCAAATGCAAAAGGCATAATGTGCAGGGTGTAAAAATCCAGAAGTTCCGCTTTATTTGAGGGTTACACATACTTCGACAAAGCTTTACAAGTTAGGCAATAGATTCAAACATTGCTTGCGACAATTGGACCATGTAGACCAGGGGAAGGTAAGGCTGACACTGGTAAATCACATTGTGCCTCTAGGAGTCATTCCTGTCAAAGTCTTGCAATGCCTCTGGGGATTTGTAGTTTTACCACAGCTGGGGTGCCAAAGTTGCCTACCCCTGATGTAGAGGTTTCTTTAGGGATAAAACCAAGTTTGCAGACAGTTCAAAACACTCCTCACTAAACAGATTTAGAAAAAATAAACCTGCAAGAAAAGTATGAAGCATTCCAGCAGCATAGTAATCATGCCAATGTCTCACCCGCTATAATAACACAGCTCCCTGTTCATGGAGAGCCACAGGGCAGTAAACAATTACAGTACCCATATGGCAAGAAAACTCCAAAACAAGTTATTTTGAAGTCAAAATGATTTTAAGCCATTTTAAATGCTGATAAAATCACGTACAATGAACGTTGCTCCTTCATGTTTAAAGGTTTTAGATTCCTGCAGAATCAGCTGCTCCCCTTAGCACTGGTGCCGATATCCTGTTTTAGGGTCTGTTCACATGATTTTCAAGCCCGGATCAGCAGACACGGTGCTACTCATGCAGTGCATTTTTGATGCGTTTTCGGTCCGGATGATGACAGTTAATTTTTTTTTTTTCAAGCCGTGGGGCTGTCAGTATGCAGATTCAGCCTCTGAGGTCACTTCCGCCCTCTCGTAACATCTACTTCCCTTTGTGAATGTAAAGCTGGTGATCAGACATGTTGATTGTGCTGGCTACAGCAATCTGCAGAGAATGAGCTCGCAGGAGACGTCGTTATTGGGTACACCCGATCTTGAGGCTCGGGACTCCAAGGGTCAGTTCTGGAGTTTGTATGAGGATTTGTGAGCTCACCCGGATACATGTTTTTCCTTTATTCGTATGTCCATGGCAAGGTAATGGGCATATTTAAAATGTTTGCAGTTCATGTCTTTACCTCTAAACCCCAACCTGTCTATCTCCCACTCTGACTGCTACTGACATCATAAAAAGTGGAGTAAGAATACTTTTTTTTGCTAAGCTGCATTGCGTTCCGTTTTTGCCGCGTTTGTGCGTTTTCTGACCAGACAAAATGTGACATGCAGTATTTTTTCTGTCATAACCGAAAGGACTGCGCACGTGAGAACTGTAGCCCATAAAACACATAGGGATACATATTTAGTGCAGGAGCGTACAGATCAGGTCAGCACAGAAAACAGACATCGTGTGAACAGGCCCTTAGAGTGACTCCTTTCTCAAGAGTTCTTGTGTGTGCGTCTCCACAAACACACAGCAAATCAAGCTACTGCCCTCCTCCCTGGCCACCTCTCCTCCCTCCACCCAGCTAGTAGATGAACAGTTGCTGAAGTCTGCACTGTCCTTTGTGATCTTTTACTAGACAGGGAGTTCAGGAAAGCTGAGAGACTTGGAAGCAGCTGTTCAGAAAAATGATCATTGTAAGCGTTTTGCAAAAATGTAAAGCAATGCTTTGCTGGGCAATATATATTTGTTTGCTCTTGATTCATTATTGAAAACAGGTTTGAGATTTTAATACTACTTTAACTCCCACCAAGCATGTGTCATTAATACAAGAGCCACTAGGAACTGTACTCATAATATATTGTACCTCTATAACTTCCACCTAATACTTAATCAGATAAACTGGATTTTCTTCCCCCGACTCACCTTATTTTCTCCAGGGGCCATACTCTCATATATCTCCTTAAGCTTGCCATAGTGAGGTCGCAAGAATTTGAGGGGTTTTGGAACAGAGGTCATGGAGGTAGTGGAGGAACGGATCTGCCTCCGCAGCTCCTCCAAAGCTGGCCGATACAGGGAGCTGTCCTTCTCCTATAGTGACAAAACACAGGTCAATAAATCCTTATAACATCTAAAAAAGATTAGAACAATTCTGTATTGTTTCTACTAGTGATGCACCGATATATCGGCCGAAAATTGCACTTTTGGCATTATGCCGAAAGTGCCAATTTCCTGCCGATACATCGGCGCATCTGTGATTTCTTTCCTCCCTGCTGGGCGTTGCTCTGTGTCCCAGTGGGGAGGAGAAAGTGTGACAGGCTGCAGAGCGCTGTGGGATGAGAGCGCTGTGAGCGGCCGGCTTCTCACCTCCCACACCGCTCAGCCTCCTATCACAGTCCGGCAGAGCTATGTGTGGGCGGAGACAGGCCGCACTGTCACAGGAGGCTTAGCTCTCCTCCGTACACTGCTTGATCAGCCTCCTGTGACAGTGTGTCAGAGAGGAGACTGAGTACAAACACTCAGTGATCGCTGAGTGTTTGTACATAATTGAGGACCTGGTATGAGTACTATATCCTCAATTATGAATGAATGGGAGTGATCTACATCACCTCCTGTTCATTCATGATTGTGGTTATAGAAAACACACAATGTTCTCAAGTTATCAATGAACAGGAACTGTTCATTGATAACAGGGGACACAGAAAAAGAGATTGAGGACTTTGTGTCCTCAATCTCTTTTTCTATTTTAAAAAAGGGAAATATCAGGGGTCTGTTTAGACTCACAATATTTCCTCAAAGCCCCTAAAAGTAATGTAAAAAATTAATATTTAATGAAAAATTAAATAAATAAAAATATTAAAAAATTAAAACGTTTATAAAAAATAAAATATTTTTTTAAAAATTAAATAAACATTTTCGGTATCGGTTTCGGCCTGACAATTTTTTATTTATTTCGGTTTTAAAATTTCCATTTCGGTGCACCTCTAGTTTCTACCCAGGAACAAATGCCTTTATAAATAACAAGCAATGCCATCTAATACTTCCAGAACAGCTTCACAATACTAATTAAGCATAGGTTTGGTTAAAACTATGTCACGCATACAAAATATCATTATACCATTAAACTCTAGGCAGAGTTCAGCAATGACCGCAACAAGAACAAACTAACTAATGTTACATAAAGTACTGACCGCCAATCGTTCCACAAGCATTTCAAGTTCATCTTGTAGTTGCTTGTCTTCTTCAGACTGTGAAAGAAAAGATAAACAAGAGGCTTACCAAGAGTCAAAGTATTACATTAGATGACATAACGAAATGCAAAAATATTAACCAAATTGCTGTGCGTTATGTGGAAACGCCACTACATGCCTGAAGTGTGTGTGGCAAAAACGTTTTTATGTTGTCGTTTTGGATACACTGGGGAAGGATTAGAATTCCTGTTGAGCTTTTATTGCATTTTGTGTCCCTGCTAGGTTCATTCACTGAGAAAATGGAGCAGATCCTGCTCATTAAAGGGGGCACAACCCTCTTTGATATTTAGGAGTGATCTGCTCCATTTTCTATGCCATGTCTGCAAAACAAAGAAGAGCAGGAGCTACTTGCTCAGCTAGGAGTGAGAGGGAGGAGGAAGGCTGGGGTTTGACAACTGGTCACATAGGCACAGAATGGAGCTTTCCTTGCCTATATGCAAGCTCTGCCTGTGTAGTGTGTTCATTGCTCAGGCAGAGAGGCATGTGAGCTGTCTACCAGGCTACTGACAGTTAACATCCCCTATGCCAGGTCCAGGCTGGCGGGTATCTGCAACGGTTTCCTATATAGCAAACTGCTGCGATCCCTTTGTTAATTAGGTTCGGAACCTGTGACCGTTTCTATTCACTCTGAAATAGAAACTGGTGCAGAGAGACTTGAAACAGGTCTATCTGTTATGTTAACCAGTTGACATCCGCGGTGTTAAACCCCCTTCCCATCCAGGCCATTTTTCAGTATTCAGCGCTGCAGTACTTTGACTGACATTTATTCCGTCATGCAGCGCTGTACTGAAATGAATTTTATACCCTTTTTTGAGGACAGATAGAGCTTTCATTTGGTGGTATTTATTCACCACTGGGGTTTTTTATTTTTTTACTATATTAAGGAAAAATCACCAATGAAGCAGAGATCTGCTTTATCAGCTTCTTCTCTCTGGCAATACCATCCAGATGACTGACAGGTGAATGCGGAAGTGATGTAACACACATCACTTCTGCATTCACAGCCCGGACGGGGATCAGCAAGGAGCTGATCTCCCGTCCTCCTCCTCCTGACGCCCTCCGAGCCGATCCCGGGCCGCAGATGGGGCAGTGGCCCGGGATTTTAAGCACAGGAAGCTTTGTTATTTCCTCCATTTTCTCTATTTGTCCTAAAGACCATCATCACCAAAACAGAAAATGATGGCAAGTCCAACACTGAAGAGTTTTCACCACAATAGGAGTTACAGAGGGTTAACTGCTCGTTTTGACTAGGGAGCGAAAATATACTCACCTTATCCACGGTCCCGCCTGGCTGCTAGACCAGTCCACTCAGCCTCATCTCCCCTGGGTTGCGCTGATCTGTGACGTTATCACGCCTGATACAGAGTATCAGATGTGAAGACGCTGAGGGACATACCACAGCTGGAGCGGCGGGCGAGAGGTGAGCTGTCAGTGCAGCAGGACCAAGAATCGCGTGAGTATCTTATCGCCCCAAGAAAAAAAATGAGCAGTTAACCCTTGCAGTGCGGGGATAGCCCCCACTGCAAGGGTGAACTTTTTAAATTCCAGGAGATCTTCTTAAATAATTTTTTGTCACAGGACATTTGTCCTGAAAACTATTTCAGAGATTTTTCTCTCACTTTCTCCGGACAGGAAGTGGAGGGAAATCTCACCAACAGGATACAGACACAGGTTTTAACCCTCTGTACTCCAAGAAAAAAAGGTTTTAGCCATTTTAAAACTAAACATACTTGGATAGAAAATGGATTATAAAAATGAAAAAAGCTCAGTCTAGCAGTTTTGAACAATTCCATGGCACACAACTAGAATTATAGCAGGTAACCCCCTAATCCACTTTTCATAGACTTAAGGAGGGAAACAAATACTGAATGGAGCAACATCATAGATCATTACGTAGAACTTTGGGTTTCTCTTTCACAGATCTCCCGATACTCTATAGTCCAGCAGGTAAACTAGGTTGGCCTGTGCCATACTATATGATATTGGACTACACTATATTGTAATACAAGGGAATTTCTATCTCCCGACACACGGGACATGCAGTTTCGGGTTCTGGGTGGGTGGTTTTTTTTTTCTACATTTCGAAATGTAGTGCAGGGGAGCCATTTCGTACAATGATCTTGGGCAGCGGCCCAAGATCACTTGTAAGCAGCCCGATTGTCACTCCCCTCCCGCGGTTTCCGGGGTCCCCTGCTCACAGGCAAATTAATTCAGGATGGAGAGTGGGGGAGCAGACCAGAGGACGTCCATTCTCCCGCGGGACAAGTAGACCGTCCCCCTGCTTTAGTCCTTGGACAAGTAGTCACCGCTAGAGGGACCAATATTCTATGTTCTCCATCCTCACGCCACGCATGTGCGATCTGCACTGTGAAAAACTGCAGACATGCTGTATTTTGTTGTGGCACATTGGATGGCACCATAGCCCATACACATTCTCTGAATGGCGGCTGTGACCAGCAAGAGACTCCCTGTGCTCAGTGTGCAGGGGAAAGCCGCTGAAGCAGCACCCAGAAGATCACGTCACTCAGGGCATGTAACAGAGACTACTACAGTGATTGTCAGCAACCCCAGAGGGCCTCCGAAGATCAGGTATGGATATTTACATTGAGCCAAGCTGGACCAATGTAAGTTACCATAAAAGATCATTCCTGGAGTTCCACTTTAACTCTGTGATTCTACTGCTCAGGTGCAGGGCAGCATGGGGGCAGACAATGTGGTCACAACATTTTAATCACAAAATGGGACTTTTACGTTGGGGTCTACATTTCATTTTCGGCTGGGTTCACACCTAGGCGTATCGAATATGCACGTTTGTCACGCGTTTCAGAGGGCTACTTGGCTGTATCCCAATGGAAACGCCCAACAAAAACGCCCCAAAGAAGCTCCTGTACTTCTTTGGGCGTAGGGTGTTTTGTAGCGCGTTCATATGGCCTGTAATACGCCCAGGTGTGAACCATACGCATAGGAAATAATGGGATTTTGGTGTTTGAGCGTTTTGCAGAGCGTAGGAACGCCCTACAAAACGCCCAGGTGCGAACCGGGCCTTCTAGATATCCATGTGGAAATGGTTTATGCATTTTGTTGCCTACCCTGGTAACGCCCATCCATTTATTTATGAAACTCATCCGACAAACAGATGCAGTAAAAGGAAGAATCCATGAAGAGGGCAGTTTATGAAAGCAGATACTGGGGGGGGAATTCATAAAAACTGGAGCAGGCAGAATCTGAAGCAGCTGTCCAAGGCAACCAATCAGCTTCTCTCTTCAGTCAAGGTTTAAAAATGAAAGCTAAGCTGATAGGTTGCTATGGGCAACTGCTGCAGATTCTGTTTGCTCCACTTTTTGTGAATTTCCCCAAATATGTTTTCTTTCTAGTCCCTTTGCATCTATGGTGATCACCATATACCACTGGCCATATACCCTTGTGTCAATCTGTCCATTCTCTCTGGACTGACTCACCTTTCTGACCTCTACATCAGTGTGGTCTTTCTACACCAGACATCTCTACTCTCATTCCAGTAGGGCCCAGTCCCCCCCATACATCCCAGTGACACTATGATCTGGGTCACCTAAAAAAAGTGACCAATCATTATTTCTATATTGGCTGATCTCATCCCTTAGGCCTTCGTGTTTCGAGTGCAGCCTTAGAGGTTTCTGTATTGTAATTCTGAGTGCAGTAAATGTGCCTCTGTTCCCTATCCGGCTGTGTTCTGTATGGGCCCAATGACTCAGCTGTATCATCCACAGCTCCTCTCTCTACACAGCATGGCTGGCCTCACTCATTGCCGCGTCTCACCAATTCCTGCTCCTCCTTCTCCTTCACCGGATCGCGCGCCTCTCCGCCAGCTTCCTTGCCTTTGCCAGCCGCGGGTGTCTGTTGACTCCGGCTCTGTTCCTCCATGTCTGCCAATGAGTCCCCTGGTACTGGCGAACACAGGCCGGCCAATCCGCGCAAGCGCCGGCACCACGCAGCTGACGTCCTACGCACACGTACACCCCCTGTCTACGCTGCGCAGCGCATTCTCTCAGGAAAGGCTGGTTCCTGGTCACGTGACCATGATAAGCCACTTTTTCATGGAACGCCATGTTACTACTCCGTGATGGTTCTTAGCAGCCATATTGGCGCTCTCATCCTGCTTGTTTTAGCAATCCAATGTATACATTGATGCGACTCAAATAAAGAAAGTCATGTTTTAAAAAATATGGTCTGATATATTTTTCTTAAATAGGCAAATAAAGGCTGCCTTTGACCTTTCCAACATATACCTTTATAAGGCCTTGTTCATCCCATGTTTATTGAGCTGTGTTTTTCTGCATACCACCTCACATTTATGGTGTGAACAGGGCACACAGAAAACATTCTATATGTGCCTTGTTCACATCATACGTGTGCTGTGATGTGTTGAAAAATGCAGCTTAACAGACATGGTGTGGGCAAACTCTTTTTACACTCAAGATTCACACAACTTTCGGGCAAAGACTCGCCCATTTTTCAATTTGATTCGGTTGGAAAAAAAATACCCCCTTACTGTAGTTAAAGTGGGACTTTGCATGAGAATTTCTATTGCAGGGGAGACATACTGTGTCTCTTCTACCAGAATGGATTAATACCTGCAAGTTTGCAATGTACAATGAGCTTCACATGCTTTGCTCAGTGTACAATTTTCTCATCTGCTGGGATAAAAGAACATATGGCCCTGCATGGGAGGTTCCACATCCTGGCACAGCCAATCAAGCTGGCTAAAGATACTGAACCTGAAAGATGACCAGCACGTGAACATTGTATTGCTGGATTGGAGGTGAGCATAGTTTCACTTTAACAATGCAGACCACCGACCAGACCTTTTTCACTCTACCAACTGGCAAATATACTGTGCTGAAAAAAAGTTCAACCAATAGAACAATGAATAAATACATTGAAAGCCAAAAAATACAGAACCCCAAACCCACAGCTTATCTAGAGGAAGTAAAAAAAAAACCCTTATAAAGCATGGTCTAACAGGGAAAAAATCCTCCCTGATCCTTTAAGGCAGGTGTAGCAAACCTCCGTCCCTCCAGCTGTGGTGAAACTACAAATCCCATGATGCATCTCTCTTCGGGAGTCAGGTCTGTGGCTGTGAGAATCTTGCAATGCCTCATGGGATTTGTAGTTCCACCACAGCTGGAGGGCTGGAGGTTTGCTACCCCTGCCTTAAGGCAACCAGAAGTTCCCTAGATCTATGGTGTTAATTCATTATAATATCAATAGGCCTTTTATTAAACTGGCAGGGTGTGAAGTACTGTGAAAACGCTGGGCAGCTGCATAGACTTTAATGGGATGCCCTTTACTCTGCCTAGCGCTTGTTCATAACTACACTTAGCCAGGTTAGGAGAAGCTACATGAACATAGCTGAAATGCTGATATAAATAACATAAACAACAGTCAGTCATCAATGCTGTATGCAAGTAACACTGAGGAAGCAATGCCTTCATGTGTCAGTGTTGCATGCTGAAAATAAGTTACAAAATTTAAGGAAGAATTTCAAGGTTTTGTCTTGTTCCATGAAAGATGTGAGGATGGTCACTACTTTAGTATCTGGAAGAGTCAATCTAAAGTAAACACATTTTGCGCATGTGTCTTCAGCAGATTGTTTGGTATATAAGAAGAATTGCCATACCAGTACGTTTGACATGTACCGCTGCAAAAAAGATTTAGAATCAAGTGTGGGCTGGCAGCTTTCCATTACAAGAGATGTTTGGTGGATGAAACAGTGAAATGCATTTTTTCAAAGGCTACTTGATACGCTAGATCCAGCTTTAGTAGGTTTGAGGCAGAAACTCTAGGAAAGAACACTGTTTTATTTGGGTTCATAATTGAAAACAAGATTGAGAATGTAATACTACTTCACATTTTCTTTAAAAATGCTAAAATGGCAGGCGTGGGGGAACATAATGTAGGCAGTGGAGGTAGAGCTGACTGAGCAGCTACAGCAGACCCCACAGAAAGAACTGCTATAGAAGCTGACACTGGGGAAAGAGGTGGAACATAGGGGTGTGCAAAGCATTCAATGGTGTGGATCCTACTGAGGTAACAATGTGTGGTGAGGATGTGGACACTGATGATAATAGAAAGTCTCACCCAGAATGTGAACCCTGCTAAGCAAGCAATGTGGGTGCAATGGACTTGACAGCATTGCAATGTAAAATTCTGGAACGGGTCAGATCTGAGAAAAGTCATTTGTGCTTTCCTGCTACAATAATTACTGGTGGCAGAATCCTCCAACAGTGAAAGCTATAACATCTATCTAATATGGTATAGATTGTAATCTCTTGATTGTAAATTCTCAAGTGCAGGACCCTTATAAACATTTTGTCTTGAATTGTACTGTAACTGTACTATCTCCCTTTATATTTTAAAGCGCCGTGCAAACTGTTTGCACTATATAAATCCTTAGTAAATAATAATAATACAAATAATAATAATCATTATCATCATTATCAACATATAGGGTAAGGGTATATGCGAGATGATCTTTAGCTGGTGCAATATGCTTTGCCACTAGATGGCAATGTTGTACTCTATATATTGCTACTGTGCAAAATTGATGAAACCACAAGTTGATCACATAAAAGAACATTTTTTAATATTTTCAAAATATATATGTAAATATTATCACCACTTGGCAGTAAAGTCCTGAGAGACCTATCTTCTTATGTTGTAAGTTGCTACATGCTGGTGGGTTGTCCTAGAAAATCTTAAAATACTCTGGTTAAGAGGAATTACCTGGTTCTGCTTTACTAGTAAAAAATAACAAAATAAACATTTTGTCTTAGGTCAGCTGCAAATGTTTTTAATAATGTCAAAAACAACAGGAGGTGCCCCCACCACTATGGTCACCCACTGACATTCTTCATACAACAATTATAGAAGCTAACATGTGTCCCCAAAAAGGGAAGATGAGTGGGATTATCATGGTTACCATTTGAGTAGCTGTAGACGTATACATATCTTCCCCCAATCTCTGCAAGTACTATATACACGTCAGATTGTTTTTTTCATCTTGCCTGATCTTTCCTTACAAAGCTAGGGCATCAGGTCTAATTTTTCAGCAGCTTCATGAAGACTGTGTGTTCGTCCTGTGTTATCATGGTATTCCTCTAAAAGATGTGTTGATTTCCTACCACAATCCTATGTAGCCAAAATATCATCATCACTCCAGATTTGTACTGTGCTCAACAACTGTGTTGCTGTCAGCAGTGTCTCTGAAATCAGTACTTACGAATCGTTCCATAGCTGTCATTAATTGGTTCCACAGAGAAGGAGAAGAGGGAGGCTGCAGATCAATACTGAAGCCTTGACTCACTAACAATCTGTAAGTAAAGCATTCGGAGCCAATAGATTTTCTTTTCTTATTTACTAAATGTGTGATTTTTTATTTTAAATGCAAAGATTAGGAATACTGCACCCTCCCCCTGTGATTGAAGCTCTATTGCTGAAATTGTATTTTAGGCAAACGTTGTCTACACATTAACTCCCCAAGACTTGAATGGAGCCATACTCCTAGCACAGCTAATGTAGGAGTACAGAAGTAACAGCTGAGTTACTCTGTAAGCATGGCCAGCACAGATTTTGGCAGCGAGGCTGTAAACACAGGAGGATACCACTGCCATAAGGAAGAGGTAAGTAGGTACATGAGTAGAAGGGGGGTTTAACTCAACCCCTATTATACCCATCTCGAAAAGCGAATGGCAGCTTTTCTGTTCATCAATGAGATTAAGAGAATTTTCCAGTAAAACTGGAAGAAGGCTGACAGAAAATAATCGTACTTTAACGCTGTCAAAATTTTGCCTGCTTCTGGAGTAGGAGTCAGGTTCCCTGAATGTATGCATTGCTAATGCTCCTGGCCAGAAATGTTACCCTCCTAACAGATGATTCCATCTATTTTGCAGATGTGCTTGATAGGAAAATAGATACTGACTTAAAGAAGATCTACAAGCTGGTTGTAAGCTCCTGCAGACCCCTCTCTCTCTCTTTCTCTCACCTTGGTGGACAGGGCCCTGCAGGTTTGGAAGATCTTAGAGTCTTCTAGACTATATTGCAGAAGCCTTAATCAATACTTTGAGGGTTTCTTTGAGAGCAATGCTTTAGATGCTTCAGTCTGTCACAGTCTGTAGGGCCCTCTAATTAAAACTATGTGTGGTGGACTCCAAATACAACCTGTGCAAGATACAACTCCATGGTCACTCTCTGTTTGAGGAAAGTTTGGGAACAACAATCAACCACATGACTTGGCGTAAATCAGGGCTTATCCCTAAAGATTGATAGATGTTAGAAGAAGCAGATTTCCCCCCAGCAAACAACAGACTTTAATAGAACACTGTTTAGATCTTTGGGTCAAGTTTACTTTCAGCCTGGGTCCCTAATGGCCGTTTAAGAAGTCCCCCACACATTATTCATTTATTCAAACTCCACTTCCCAGCTACCAGGAAAAAGTGAGGTCCTCCAGCAATATGGATGCTGCCCTACTATTGGCAAGAGGCAAGGAAAACTCCTTCATCAGTTCTACTCTCTAGACGTTTGGGGCACTGTTATACTAGCAAATGAGTCAGCTGGAGCCAACACAACTGTTAATTTACATAGGAAGCCTTTTGATACCACTAAGGTCATAGTCTGTCTGCTAGAGGACAAGATCTTAGCAGGGCGGGAGTGTGTTCATGGTGACCAAGGTAGTTGCGCTAGGATATATGAAAAAATCAGAAACCAAAATACAGAAAAAATAAGAAAAAATATAAATAGTCATGGTTTCCATCATAAAAATCAATTTTGTCTTGTTTCTAGAGACTTCCCTTTTCATATGACTGCCTCTCCAGTTATGCCAGACTGATTAATTTACCTGGTTTATAATTCAACCATTTAGTATCCACATTGTATTTTCACTATATGGCACACATATGCATTATTCATTAACTTATTTAACTTAACTTATTTCGCTCATATTTAACCAATCAGTTTTATATTTATATGGAGTGTGTTCATGTAGCTCTTTCTAAGAGTCTACTCTCAGCCTCTCAATTATTAAAAATGTTAGGGACTCTCTTGCCTTGCATTCTCATGGAGTTCACAGGCATCTGAGGGCCTTCCAGAGAGGGTTTTTAGCCCAATGGGACCGATCATACCTGCCTCAGAACATCCGGATGTCTCCCTCCATTCTCTGGTGGTGGAAGAAGCCTCCAAACCTGCACTGCTGCCACACCACAGGTCCCACAAAATAGACCATAGTTATCACTAATGCAATCAGGGTGCGGTGTTCTATGTGCAGTGCCAAGGGGGGATGCACAGCAAGAGTCTGTTCCAGGAGGTGACCCCCTTTCTAGAATGGGCAGAAAGGAATTTAGAAGACCTGAGAGAGTGATGTAAGTTTCGGCTTACAACAACCTCAGAACAAATATCTTGTGTGCCTTCATAAACAGCAAAGTGTAGTCTCTTATATCTCTTTTACCAGATCTGTTGTCAGTGAGGTCACCCACAAGTGGACCTCTTTGTGTCATCTTACAACAACAAGCTTCCGCATTTCTTCTCTAGGTATCCGAGTCTTTCTAATAATGAGGTTCCTGGTCTGTCTTCTCTGCGAGAAGGGGGATGTACTCGCAGTTGTCCCTTCTGATCCAGTTCAGCATAAATATATATGCCCACCAATCATACTTCCAGTTTCTCCAACAATGTTGTCTCAAGATGAAGCCTTCACCCGCATACAGTTTCCACGCATGTGCAGAAACCTGCAACAGAAGGTATGTGGAATGTATGTGCACTCCAATAGGATGACGCAGGAAAGTGACATTGGATAACCAAATATAAACTTGCATGTTTGGCTCCCTCATTGCTAATTGATCTTCAGCTAGTCCTGTTTCCTGCACTCTGAAGTCCTGCTTGCTTCCTGTTCCTGACCTAGCTTACTACTAACTCTCTGCCCTCTGCCTGCCTCCTGTGACCTGAGCCTGTTTTACGGATTTGCTTCTTGTCTCCTGCCTCGTACCTGCTCTGATCTCTGGCTTTTGACCTTGGCATATGACCCTGACACTGCTCCTAGCTTCCGATTTGGTACAGCACTACCTGGCTGGCCTCAGCATGTGACCCTGACCTCGCTTCTGTCTGCTGTTCCTGCTTGATTCCACTCAGCATCTAGACTGTTCCTGTTCTGGCTCCATTGCTACTCTGTGCCCACACATTCCCTGTCACCACCTTCAGGGGTGTTGAACCAGGGACGCAATGGGTGCCTTCTTCTCCATTCAAGGTACGAGACAGCACATGACACCTTCTGGCTGAATTTGGGCTTTAAAGCGGACCTTTACACTCAAAAATCAAATTCTACCAATGCATCCCTCTATGTATGATGATTAATAATAACATA
The DNA here is from genome assembly GCF_000935625.1 of Nanorana parkeri. NCBI lineage: Eukaryota > Metazoa > Chordata > Amphibia > Anura > Dicroglossidae > Nanorana > Nanorana parkeri. The sequence goes on from NW_017306337.1 coordinate 1,702,321, forward strand.
GACATGTCAGGTGTAAAATGCTGTGATTATGAAATGCCTACACTTGCCGAGCATTCACTTCCTGCTTTGAAAGGGCAAAATGACTTCAGTTTTGCAAAGCAAAGCAGACTGGGATTGCCTTGTCATCAGCAGAGCTTTGCTGTGAAATCTCATCTGTAATGTCATGAGATCTCAGAGAAAGGCATTTTCCTCCCCTAAGATAATGTGCATGGTCACATGTCCTAGTCACATATCTAGTCACATGTGCCAGAAATCCAGGAAGTATTAGGAGATCTAGTAATCTGCCCTTAGTAAACATGGCAACTGTCAGAAGACTGGGGAAGAAAAGAGAAATAAGGTGTGCAAAGAATACAAAGCCGGCAATTATCTAGAAGTATGTGTTTGTAGATTGTCATTACTAAACATTTCTAAAAGTGTGTTTGCTGTTATTTTAAAGATATGGGTGAAGGTCCACTTTAAATTAAAGGTGAACTATGTGAAAAAAAAATCCTTGCGTTCAGGCTCCCACTGCACTTCAAGGGTTAAATGCTTATGTTTTGTCTTAAGGGAACATAAAAAAACTATAATTATGTTATTCCTCACTCCTGCAGTTTTCCTCCTAGCTGCATGACCAGTCCCCCGCTTTTCTTCACCATTCCATCAATTGAAGGTAATCTGACGTCAACACATACGATGCAGGACCAGCAGTCTTGCCTTGTAAGTGAGGACACCGAGGACCCAAAACCCAGGGTGCTGAAGAGCAAAGAAGAGCGCCTGATGCTGATGGAGCTAGGAATAAGGTAAGTCTAGCTGCTTTTTCTTTTCCCCTAGATGACTATGTAACCTTGGTAGTGTGGGGGGTGTTCCACTGCAAGGGTCATTTTTTAACTCAAATATTGTATACAATGGAAAAGAGCTTACCTTTAATTAACTATATTGGCTGTTGTTTATATTGTGAGCTGGCATTTGCTGGACATAGGCCAAAGATAGACACATCATTTTCATATACGACCTGTCTATCTATGATACAATAGTTGCCTCAGCAACATTTCCTTCTGACTTTGTGTGGCATAAATACAACCTTTTTAACTACTGAAATACAAGGATTATTATTTAGTCTTTGTTTTTAAAAGTATTTATTTTATAGATTCTCTCTTCACCCACTACCAAGTCTCCCCAAGCTCTCTTCTGCTTGCCGGGTTGTACCTCACACATTTCCAGCTGGTGCAGGGGAGGAAGCTGATCTAAATGATTAAATAAATATGGATTTTTCTCCAGCTGCAGCTCGGCAAGGCTTTCACTGTTGGGTGAACTATTTTGAGAACTAAATTTAAACTGAAAATAGATGTTACATGACTGACAGCTCCTTTCTCTGACGGTCGTCCAGCAAATCAATCATTGAATCGTGTATAGCAGTCTGCACCAGTTCAGCCTAGATGTATTAGTTTTGAGATGGTACGTTCTAAAACATTTTTGGCATTACTTTGCATATTAAATTTTGAACATCACATCATTACTCTTTCCTGTTAAAGTGGAAATATAATCATGAGAACGCTCCCCATTAGTTTACTACAACCCAACATGTTTCAGTTGTCTATTTTGATGACACCGTCCCAGTCCTTTCATTCACAGTGAACCTGTGCTTTGACCACGCAAAGGACAATCACTTTCAAGTGTAAGCAGTTAAATTTTTTGCATCCCCCTTTCTCGGTCAGCGATATATCCCAACGCAGGATAACACTACCGTTGGCTCCTGAGGGGTGATCTACAGTGATAGAACTAACGGGTCTTCCGGTATTCCCTCTGTAAGAAACCTCTATAATGGATCCACAGCACACCTTGAGTACTAGGGTCAGTTGCTTTGGGTTACCGCAACTCCGAATTCTAGACATGTGTGATTCGTTCATAATCGAAATTCAGACGAAATTTCGTAAATTGGGAGATTCGGATGTATCCGAATTACAGGTATAACGAATGCAAACAAATCCAAATTTCTGATTTGTTTTTTTTTGGACGAACTTTCGTTTTTTGGATGAAATTTTGTTGCAGCAAAGGGACATTTGAGAACAAACAAATAGCAACGACCGTAACGAAAACGAAACGAAACAAAATTCCGTATGGATTTCATAACGAATTTCATCCGAATTCCAAAACGATCTGACTTTCCGACCCGAATTCCGAAAAACGAAATAAAGCAAAATCCGAATCAAAACACATTTTTTGCTGGTGCACATGTCTACCGAATTCTTCTTATCTAGGGGTAATTTTACTCGATTTTGCCCATCAGCACTTACTGCCCTCTTGGGTAATCGATTGTAGTGATGACTGTAGATATGATGCTTAGAACTTTTATTGTAGAACTTTAGGGAGATAGGTGGAGGGTTAGGATCATCCAAACAATTGTAAACTCCATTACATTGCAGAGTGTGGTTACTGTTTCATGCACAGCAGGAGAGTACCTGACACAGCAATACTTGAGTTAGAAGTTACTAGTCCTTGTCATCAGTAGAAACCACTGGGCCTCAAACCATAAGGTTCCAGTGCAATCATGTGGCTAGTCCCCAGGCTTCAGACCTAGCCATCTCAGTCAATCCACCGCAGGGCCTGGGGGAGGAAGGGAGAGCTCACATGGTTCAGCCCAAGTATTTATCTCCTCCCCAGCATGCAACACTGGCCATTGCCTAACAGTGATTGGCTTGAGAGGGATATCTACTCATAACAATCCCTTATTGGTTGCTCTGTTCTGTGGCCAGGGTACACCCTGCAGTACACCTAGCAGTAGACAGATGCAAATGATGACAGATTGTTTAGAGGAAACGAAATTAACCTAGACTACAAATCAGCATCAGATTGCTTACAATCTGGTAACACTAAATTTAATAGCACTCTTCCCCACAGGGTGCTACAGTTATATTGCAGGTATTCCTATCCCCAAAGTCAAATCCTAATCGCCCCCTTCCCCCTTGTCTTATAATCTCTTGTCCCCAATCCAGCGATATATCGCCAATGAGGTTGCAACGCCAATGAGGTTGTATGAGTTGGCTATGTGCTGTGCACTCATTTTTTTCCTACGGCAAGTTTGTGATCTCTACAAAAAAAATGACAGCAATTAAAACATAAATTCTAATTCTTCCCTAATTATAATTTTTGGAGCCTAATAGCTTGGTTTTAGCAACTCTACACAAATCTAGGGTTCCCCAGGAGGTAGAGGTCACACAAACTGACAAGTCCACATGTAGCTGAGCCAAGCCTTTCATTATTTCCATAAATGACTATAGGAAAGCAAAAAGTAGCTAACTGAAAACAGAAAGCTCCTGGGTGTATGAATGTAGGAAAGTGATCACGCCAGTATCAGTGGTAGAAAACATAAAGTAAGTATATTGCAGGAAAGAACCAGATTAAGAGCTTGTTAAGGAATCAGTCTTTGAACCATTTGCTGATTGGCTTTGTGGTCCTTATAAAGAGAGACCAGATGGCTAGCAGATGGCAGTGATGCATCTTCCCACAAGTAAGTACCTCACGGTCTTCAATGGTGTAAATCTAAATTACAAAAGGACAATATTGACACTGGTATGGCTGCACTGGTACAAAATAGTAACAGCACACATTTTTAAACATTCACTTCAAAAAGAAAATAGTGTGAGATATTGTATCAACTAGGGTATCAGGGTTCCAACAAGGACTCATGGTAAATAACAGACCATTATAGACAAAGAGAAGACCATAAAGAAGCTAAAGAAAGCGCTCCAATGTGCTTCCCAGAGCTTGTTAAGGATTCAGTTTTTGAGCAATTTGCAGATACTGGAGGGTTTTATGGTCCTTAAGTAGAGACTAGATAACTGGCTCTTTCCAGAAAGTAATGACTTTACTGGCTCCTAAGAATAAAAAATTGCATACATTATTTTTTTGCAATCAGGATGTGTGCATTTTTTACATTTTGTTTTAAGGTGGAATTCCCTTGAAAGAAAAAAGGGTGTGAGATATTGTACCAGAAAGTGCAGCTATATCAGAGTTCCAACAAGGACTCATGGGAAAGAAACGACTAATATAAACACATTGAAGGGAATTTATCAAAACTAGAGCAGACAAAATCTGGAGCAGATTTGCACTGCAGCCAATAAGCTTCTCTGTTTCATTTTCAAATCTTACCTAAGCAGACTGAAAAGAGAACCTGATTGGTTGCCATGGGCAACTGCTCCAGAGTCCGTTTGCTCCGGTCTTGATAAATTCCCCCATTGAACACCATAAAGAAGAATGTTAGGACTTTTCAGGTGCTACCAATTAAAATATTACATGTACAACACAATTTCTCTAGAAAAATCCTTTAGATGATTACATGATTTGTAAAAACATATAAAACATGTGTTTTATACAAATGTATTACACATTTGTTAATACTGTGGAATTGTTTTATAGAAATTATGTTGTAGATGTTATTGATCAATGGTAGCACCTGAAAAGTCCTCACATCCTTCTTTATGGTGTTCTTATATTCAATTAGGGATGTGATGTAATTATAATGTACCAGTCTGTGGTAATATACACTGCCTGGGCAAAAAAAGTCACACGCTCTAATATTTCGTAGGACCGCCTTTAGCTTTGATTATGGCACACATTCGCGGTGGCATCCTCTTGATAAGCTTATGCAATGTCACCACATTTATTTCCATCCAGAGTTGCATTCATTTTTCACGAAGATCTTGTAGTGATGATGTAGTTATACAATTATGGGTATGCCGCTAGGGAAGTCAGAAATGGAGAAGGATTTGGGGGTCATTGTAGACCACAAACTGAAAGGTAGTTTGCAGTGCCAGGCTGCTGTAAACAAAGCTAGCAGGGTCTTGTCCTGTATTAAAAAGGGGATGTATTGCAGGGACAAGTCTATAATTTTGCCACTTTATAGATCATTGGTTCGACCTCATCTGGAGTACGCGGTCCAGTTCTGGTCACCAGTACTAAGAAAAGATGTCCTTGAGTTGGAAAAAGTCCAGCGGAGGGCAACCAAACTAATTAGGGGTATGGAGGACCAGAGCTACGAGACAAGGCTACTAAATTTAAACATGTTCACATTGGAGGTGAGGAGATTAAGGGGGGATATGATCTCCATGTACAAAATGTTCAATGGTGGTAGCAACATTAGCGATAAACTGTTTAAAATTAACTCCATTACAAAAACTAGAGGCCACCACCTAAAATTGGTGGAAAAAAAATTCCAGCACAAGGGGCGAAGGGGGTTCTTCACAGTAAGATCAGTTAGGGTCTGGAACTCACTGCCACAGACAGTGATTTCAGCAAAGAATGTGGAATTGTTCAAGAAACTTTTGGACGATTTCTTAAGGGACCGTAATATACAGGGGTACAGGTACTCCTAGAATGAGATCCTAATAGGTTGGACTTGATGGACTAATGTCTTTATTCAACCTCAAATACTATGTAACTATGTAACTATGTAACTATGATGGGAGAGTCAGACCACTGTGTAAAGTCTACTCCAGCACATCCCAAAGATTCTGAATGGGGTTAAGGTGTGGACTCTGTGGTGGCCAATCCATGTGTGACAATGATATCTCATGCTCCCTGAACCACTCTTCCACAATCTGAGCCTGGTGAATCCTGGCATTGTCATCTTGGAATATGCTTGTGCCAACAGAGAAGAAAAAATTCATTGATGAAAAAACCTGGTCATTAAGTATATTCAGGAAGGCAGCTGACCTCATTTTTTGGAAACATAATGTTGCTGAACCTAGTAATTATCCAATAGAAGTCTCTGACCTATTAGCTTATCTAAATCGAGGTCAGTGGCGTCACAAAGGGGGTGCGGCCCGCACCCGGGTGCCACCATTAGAGGGGTGACACCAAAATGACTGACAGTCATTTTGGTGTCACCCCTTATGAAATGTCAGGCACTCGGTAACAGACCAAGAGCCCAACAGTGTCAGGAGAGAGAAGGGGACATGGCGGCATACCTTGTCCCACCGGGTGAACGTCCCCTCCTCTCTCTGCCGCCGTCCATCATCAAGTTGGCCGCGGCAAATATTGCAGGAAAGAAATTCAATAAAAACACAGACTGGCTGGGGGAAGTGAGGTGCACGGCTTACTGATAGCTACTAGCTTTTGATGTTTTTGAACATATTTTCTTTATTCATTATAATTAGGACTAAAAGGACTAGAAGTCAGTTTCCTGGGTGCCGTGCATTATGCCGACCTGACTACTGTAACCTAGGTGTCACGCCTAGGGGTGAACCTATCCAAAAAAAATAACCCTTGCAGTGGGACCACCGATGCACTGCAACTGATTGTTTTTCTCTAGGGGTGAAAATAAAAAATAAATACTCACCCAATCCTCGGTCCTGCGGCAGTGACTGCACACCTCTCTTCCCCTCCCCTCCGGCTGTGGTATGTCCCTTTCCATATTTCTATACGTCTATTAGACTTGATGACGTTACGAGTCCTTAGATCACCAGAACCCAGGGGAGAAGAGTCTGCAGGGAATGGTCTAACAGCAAGTGGTACCAAGGATTGGGTGAATATGTCTCCTTTATTTTCACCCCTAGACAAAACAAGCACTTAACCCTTGCAGTGCAGATGTAGTCCCACTGCAAGGGTTAATTTTAAAAAAATCCTGGAGTTGTTTTTGCCCTTCATATCGATTTAAAGTTCTCCTTTAACTGTAGTAACCCAGGGTTGAAAAGTTGGTCCTAAAGTGAAATCCAGCGCCTGGAGATCTGCTTCCTCGCCCGAAGCAGCATTTTCCTAAAGCTTGGAGCTCTGCTGAGAGCAATTATATGTTTTCCAAATGTCTCAAGGCATAAACCACAGGATGTAATGGAATACAGGCTCTAAAAATATTAGGGATGTTATTCCCAATATATATATATAACTTCTTCCCAGTATGTCTGTAGCTTAGGGCAGTGCCACATCATATGGATAAAATCACCAATATAGAGATAACAATTTGGGTGCTGTAGAAATAATCTCAATTTGAATTTAAATTGCTTTTCTTGTGTGTAACAATCCAGAAGGATTTAGGCAGTAATTGACAGCAGTAGGAGGATTTTAATTGTTGCCCTAAGAATTTCAGACATTTTGTCAGTTATTATTATACAGGATTTATATAGCGCCAACAGTTTGCGCAGCGCTTTACAATATAAGGAAGACATTCACAATACAATTCAAGACAAGATGGAGAGGAGGGCCCTGCCCGTGAGGGCTTACAATCTAGTTGGGTATCTTGGGCTTATGCCTCCCTGGCAGGGCCGTCTTCAATACTGATTGGACCCTGGGCAAACAATTTCTTGGGCCCCCCCCCCCCCTCTGGCCCTAACAGCAGCATATGGAAGAGGTGGGGGCAACACCAGTGGCGGACCTAAGGAACAAAGGGCCCTGGTGCAATATTTTTTTCCCCTCCCCCCCCAAAAAAAACACAGCGCTCTCCTCCCGCAGTGCTCGGCCGGCTGTCACTTTCTCTCCCCCCACTGGGACACAGAGCAGCGCCCAGCGGGGAGGAAAGAAAACACTGATGCACCTCTGTATATATTTCCTCCCTCTCGCACGCTCTGCCTCTCCCGCTCACAGCCGACGAACCCAGCGGAGTGGGCGGGGACCGGGCAGTAGCGCGCTGTGATTGGCGGAGGGTTGCCGTGGCGATAGAATGCTGACCCGGCACGAGAGCCGCGCTGTGTCAGATTACAGATAGATCGGGCTAAGCATTCTATCGCCATGGCAACCATCAGTATCACTGCGTTAAAGACGGCCCTGCTCCCTGGTTACCTTTCTGCCTCCACCAAAGAGATTCCTCAGTCGCAGATTATATAGAGATGTATTTACAGCCTTTGTGGATGTAGTCAAAGGTGCTTAAGAGGCTACAGGGAAGCGGACAATCGCTGGTGTTAAAATGGCTAATTGTGTTTGGAGGGCATTGCTCAATTACAAATATCAATTGAAAAAGGATTTCTGCCAATGACTTTCTTAAGGCAGAACTCCTGGAAAAATTATTCGTAACCCTTGTAGTGGGGCTACACCCACAATGCAAGGGTTAAGTGCTCCTTTTTGTCTAGGTTAAAAAATATACTTATACTCGCTCGATCCTCCAAGCCGCTTAGAGGATCAAGTGCAACTTAGGCGGAGACAGGCTTCAGAGACCGGTCTAAAAGCAAGCCGGTTCGGAGGATTGGGTGTGTATAACTTCTTTTTTTTTTAACCTAGAGAAAAACAATCACTTAAGAAGAATTTTCCTTGGAGTTCTGCTTTAATCCTATCGCTGCCACCGACGTATCTCATGCGTTGGTGGCAGCGGGCTCCTTGGAAACAGACGTTGCCGACGTCACCGGATCGCTTCCAGGTGCCACTAAGATGTGGACTCCCCTGCCCGACACCCCCTGCCTTGGTTCCTGGGCTCTGCTGCAGCCCCTCCTGCGGCCACGGGACCAGCATGTTGGGTATTCATTTGCCAATCTCCACTCCCTAAGGAACCGGAAGCGACACTGATTGCATCCTGCAGAAGGCGGCAATAAGGTATTGGAGCGCGATCTGTGCTTCAATAGCTTACTTGGATTGGAAAGGTGACACTAGGGGTCTTTTGGAGACCCTGTCACTTACAATGTGCTATCACATGGGGGGCTTGTAAGTGATAGCAATTAAGTAAAGTAAAAAATAAATAAATAAAAAAGTTAAGATAAAGGGGGGGTGTATTATTATGTGTGTGTGTGTGTGGGGGGGAGTCCCCTATATTTCAGGTGCGATTAGGGATTCCTGTGTCTCAAACTTGCTTTTTCTTGCACAGGAATCCCTAATCTGGATTTACATGCAGCAACTGTCACCCATTCAAGTGAATGATCAGGTGACATCCGCTGCATGTACACGTCTGCATACCGCATGTAATATGATTACATGCAGTGTATCCAGGGATAGTGATTGATTCCTAACTGCATGTATTCTTTTCACATATGATTACATGTGGTGTGCAGGCGTTTACATGCAGCAGCTGTCACCTGATCATTAATTTGAATCAGTGACAGTTGCTGCTTGTAACATGTGCATACATTAAAACTGGTACCGTAGTAGCGGCCCCCGCGGGACTAAAAAATTTGTCCAGTGGCCCCTGACTAAATTGAGGTTGAGACCCCTGGTCTAAACAAATGCCAAATTGAGTTACTATATGCACAAGTAAACAGAAAAAATCGACTTTACCTTCCCTGATTGAGCCAAAACCTCCCTCATCTGTGTCTCACATGTTCTCTCTCTCAGCCACTACAGCTCACAATGGGAGGTTTTTCAACAACAGGGCCAGAAAGCAGTTGGCAGGGCTAGCTGTTGGCTGGCGCTGATTGTTAAGCTACAGGCCTCTGAATCAAAAGTGACAATGCTGATAGCCACACTCCCTGCAACATTTTTCTCATCCCACTGTAGTGGAAGCAAGCTCTACATGAGAGTGGCAACTCTGCTCTGAATTCAGTAGCAGTACAGTATTGTTGCCCCCCCATCACAGTAAGCTGCATTAGGTGGACTTCACTGGTAGGCTCAACAGATATGTGTACAACTTTGCAGGGGGACTAAGAGAAATTTGTAAGTGCAGATGCACTTATAATTAAGTGCTGCAACACATTTTTTATGATAGATGTTGATTGTTCTACTTGAGTTTATGATTTATCTCCTTTTATCGATATGAAAACAAAACTGTTAGGACAGCTTTAGGCCCCATTCACACTGAGCGACACTTACCTCGAGCGGATTTCCACGCGGCCAGAATAGCGCGACGTGTCGGCGACGACCTTCACCGTCGGGCTGCATGCAAAAATAGAAAAATCGCGCGACATCCGCGGGAAAAAGGGTCCTGCACAAGCGACGCGCGACAGGCGACATGGAGCTGTAGAATAGAACAGCTCCATTGAAAATCATTGATCAAGCGACTTCTCGTGATATTGCACGGCAAATAGGCGCGCTATCGCGGCAGAAATAGCGCGATTAAATGATCAGTGTGAATGGGCACTTACAGATATCTATGGGCTGCATAAAAATCAGACATTGAATGGCATTCAGAAGTTACTATTCGTCTCGGCTAATGTTATCTCATTTCCCAAAGTATTTCTCCTCTGTGTTTCAGAGTATTTAATGGACTATTGTTCGTTATTTTGTTTAAACAGTCATTAGGTGCAGCCAAAGGAAAACTCCCTTCCTGCTGTGTGATCGTCCATAAAAAAGCAGAGTAACAAAAGGCAACAATAATGCTTGAATAGTTCTTTACTTCTGCCTTGCATCAGATTTGGATGACCTTGTACAGCTCTTTCTGGGGTGATAAGGTACGTGTGATTGTGAGAGATCTATTAGAGTGGAGTTTAAAGCAATCATTCTTTTTTTCATATTGTTGCATGACTTTATTAAGTTTTAGAGGGAAAAACAGAAAACATAAATTAGGGTCATGAGAATAAAGATGTTACATAGGGTACTAACTCCATACAAAAGAGTTGAGATTGTTTGTACAATAATAGAAAGTATAGATTAAAGTGATATTAAAGGCAAACATTTTTTTTCCCTCCCCCCCATGTAAATGTTAGCACTTACCTTAAATGATGTCTCTTATTCTGGTCTTCCTCTTCTTTCCCCATGTTTTCATGTGTCCCTCCAGCGGTGCGACGTCACTCCGATCCAGCGCTGACTGCTCTGTCCCTCCTAACCAGCGGTGTCTGCATGCGGGTGCAAGCGTCCATAGACTTACCTTGCGTCTCTGCTTGTCTCCCGGCCGAGAATCGGAACTGCGCATGCGCCCGCCCCAAGATCCTTTGCGGCCGTACGAGCAGTTCCTGATTCTCGGCGCGGGAGCGAGCAGCGATAACGAGGTAAGTTTAAAATGATTTCAAGCGTTTTTTTGTTTTTTTTACACTTCTTGCCTTTATCTACTGCTTGCTAGCAGTAGATAGAAGCAAAAAAACCGGAGGGTTTAGAACCCCTTTAAATAATATTCAAATAGTGTCCAAATAATCTTAATCCACATTAACAGAAAAGGTTTAGGAAAAAGAAGATAAATTAAAAAACAAGTGGGGGGAAGCAGAGAGAGGGGTGAAAAGGAGGGGTGTATAGGGTTCCCGTAATAAATTCTTCTAACTAGGGGACTCTAAAGGTGGCCATACACTAGTAGAGTTTCGGTAGTTCAAATACCCCATCAAGCATAGTCAAATGCCAATTTCGGAAATCTTTCGTTAGCCATACTAACCAACCAATTTGTGATGAACGATGGAAATAATTTCCTTTTGCACATGTGCTGCGTTCTTGCTACAATTTTTGACGAACATTTGACGATCCATTTTCGTGGGGGCAGATAAACATTTTCCAACTTGACCGATCGAACAAATTCGATCCCAACATCAAAAACGAAAATCAGTGATGTAGCATCAACTGTTCAGTTTTCGTTCGAAAGACCGTTCGAATGCAAATCATACAATGTATGGTCACCTTAAAGCTGAATCATTTTTAACCGATTCAGCAGGAATCGGTCAAAATGCAATCCATGGGTGGCCTATCCCCTTGACAGAAGTTGATCAAGAGAGACATGGAGCGCAAGGAAAGGAGGGAATTGGGCGGAAGGTCAACATGACAGGGGGAGAAGGGAAGCCAGGCGAATAAAAGGTTAAAATACACGAAAACAGGGAGAAATGGTGGCTTACCAGTTTGAAGGAGGACCTTAGAGGGGTGGGGTTTCAGGAGGAGGGCTGCACGTGGATCCTGGGCTCATTCCAGAAGAGAAGACACCGGGAGTCAGACGAGGAATTTCCCGCCTGCCCGCCCTGATGGAGGTTTTTCGTTTTTTGTTTTGTTTGTTTCGCGTTTGTATTGCTTTGTTTTATCTGTTTAAGTGGGGTTTTGGGTTCATCTTGTCATGGCAGTCTGGTGGCGGTTTGTGGTCCTTGAAGGCATTAGGGATGCCGTGGGTTTATTGACAAGGATTGGTGACACATCATAGGTGTGGTGTCCTTTAAGTGGTGGTCAGTTGGTTTGATCACTTAGTTTTGGCCGGTAAAGTGTCTGCGGTTAACGGATATTGGTCCCTGAGGTTGTGATTTGCGTCTGGGGGCCCTATTAGTAGTATCTGAAGCCGCAGATACAGGTATGGGACGGCATTCTGGTTAGTTGAAGCGGCTTCAGGGATTCGGAAACCTGGGGTTTAAACTGAATAACTGTGTTAATTGGTTATGAGTATATATATTGGAGTTATTTTTCTATTCAATTTTGTATTTATATTTTTATATTGTTATTAAAGATACAAGTGGCTGATGTGGCCTATGGAAATGCATACAAGTCTGGAGTGCCTTATTGGAGTAGAATGGTTGTGGGGGGAGGTTACAGTAGTAAGGGGTCCCTCTGAAAATACCCTTGTCATGAGATGTCATATGGGACATGCTGGAAAATCATTGACTGAACAGTGCTTGCAGCCAATTAGCAACAAGCACTGTTCGGGTATTCTGACAGTGGCCACCACCACTGTCAACAAGAAAAGACACACACAAGCGCCACAGCCAATGGATGTAATAAAAATTAACAGGGCTATTCACAAAAGGGTGAAGAGTTTGGAGAAGGCAGGAGACGTGAACAATCTAGGCCACAATAGCTGATTGGATAGTGAGCTGATTTGGAGATTTTTTTCCAGTTCAGCTATTTTGTCCTAGATTGTTCACTTCTCCTGGTATTTAACTGATGGCAGTGTGTGTTTTTTTGAACAGGACAGATCTTTCCTCCGCAGCCTGACATTTGTGGTTACTTATTATCAAATTTTAAATTCCATTGAGTGCTACATTGTTACTCTCCAACACCTCATTTTTATAGCATCCATTGGCTGTGGCATTCATATGTGTCTTTTCTTGTTTCCAGTTTGCGGGTTTTGTGGGCAGTTTCCACCTGCCCACAAAAACGCAGCACACCACTGTCCCCCTATTGGGAATATACAAAACTCTTCCCCCCCTCCCCAATTACCCAGTTATCAGAGTGCGCTCAACACACACTACTTTTGCTTCTCACCAGCACTGTCAGAATACAATGTACACAGCGGTAGATTCGTTCATCTACAATGTTAGCTTGGATGGAGGAATCTCCTTAGTACCAGAGGAATTTTTTTCATTTTGTACATATATGTTACAATCTGAATTTGTGGATAGAAAATTACTTTCAACCCCCAAACAATTATATATTTTCTGAAAGCGGCCACGAAGAGGGAAATATGCTACACATTTGGTGGTCATGTGAACTGATTAGACCATATTGGGAAACCATAGTTAATATATGAGAGAAGCTTATTGAGATAAACTGGTCAGTAACACCAGAAATAGCTTTGCTTAGCCACCGCATCCCTCCAATAAATAGCATGGGGTAACAAGTAAGCGGAAATGGCAAAGGGAGGAAATTTGGGTGGTTATGTTAACATATGTATGTAAGAATTAAGTATATAGTGTGGGACGTTGTAAGTTGTGGTGATGATGAGAAGTAAAATTTGTATGTAAATGAGATATGTGAATGTTGATGCTTTGTTATACTTTTTCTTATTATTACGGTATGAATATTTTGTATAAATAATAAAAAGATATTATAAAAAAAAAATACCCAATCTTTTTGTAAAAAATAAAAGATGGGGTCACAGCAAGTAAATAGATACCAAACATGTCAAAAATTAAAATTGCGTGCTCCCGTGCAATGGTGCAATTTTTGGTACTCAAAATTGCCTATATACAATGCTTTAAAAGCCTTTACTGCTCATCATTTTAGGGTTAACAGCGAATTATGGCCCTAGAGTTCTCATTTTCACTGTGACATTCACAGTGATACCATACTTGTGTGGCAAAAGCGTTGTTCATGCATGCCCTACGCCTTCGTGTTTATTCGCCTGCAGATGGTGGGGACAACGGGAGCAGCAGGGTTGGTTTTAATTTTTAATTTATTTCTTTTATTACTTTTTTAACACTTTTCAATTTTTATTTAACTTAACTTTATTACTATCACAAAGGGGATAACAAGTTCCTGTGTGATAGTGCATGGAGGTGACAGGTTCTCTTTATGGAGACACCAAGGGTTTATTATTACACCACTGATGTGTCCCCTGCCCTCCAATACAGATGATCAAGCACAGGAATGTGCTTGCTCCCCTGTGTAACTGGCACTTCAGCCGGCTTCTGACAGCTCTGAAGCAGGAAGCACTGAGAGCACAGAGCTTCCTGCTTCATTAATCAGGGAGCAGAAAGATCATGGCTACCAGCAGCAGTTATTATCTTGGTTTAACCACTTCAAGACCAGAAGGTGCAGGCATGTCCTATGGTCCTGCAGTGGTTAGAAATGTTTAGTTCCAGTATAAAGACTAAAGATATATGAAAGTATGAGGTCAAAGTCATTAGGGAAGGTGTGATTGATCCGGGGTTGCACAATCATTCTTTATAAACAAAGTTAGTAATACCACTGTACTGATTCATTTTTGCGGCTGATTTCTAAATCTTCTAAAAAATGTCTAAAATCAGTAAGATTTATAAATCAGCCCCTATATCTATAGAAGAAGGCTTTAGAAAATCACCCCTAGGCTGAGGAAAGAAATCTATAATCAATGACCTGCTTTAGACATAGCGTTATTGTCAAGTTAACTGACACATGCTGACGCTACTAAAAGCTCTAAAAACTCAAGAAGAAGGTTAATGTTAGAAGTCAAGTGTCACCATTCCACTAACTCACTTGAAAAGTATTCATGATCTCAGTGATGTATTTTGGAATAACAAGTGTGTGCTGCATACAAAGGAGCGAAACTCATTGTCAATTATTATCTCACAGTATCCTTTTTTTTTCTCTAGCAGCTTTTATTTCACAAATTGATTCATACATTTTCACAGCTCAGGCATTCATCCCACTCATGTCTTCACAATTTTATCTCAGGTTATCTTATGTTTACAGTCATTTGGAATAATTGATTTAACTCCAGCTTGAGGTTTGGCATATCAAAAATAAAAATCCATAAAACCGAATTGTGCCAGATTTAATGTTTCATTAGTTTAGACCTGTCAGACCAATGGAATAAGAGTCTCCCTTTGAGTAAAGCAAAACTGAAGCCACATTTTTTTGCTGGGATTGAGTAAGGGAGGGTTATAACCCCTGTCAGATTATTTTGCCATCTGTATCCCGTTGGGGGAAATTTCCCTTAACTTCCTGTCCGATAGCCACAACAGGAAGTGAAAGGAAATCCCTTCAAAGAGAGGGAGATCTCTGGTGGTCAGGAGGGTAACCAGAACTATTGTCCACATTGGAAGATTTCACACCAATTCCTCTTCTGATGACAACCTAAAATCTGGGATTTTCTTTCACTGTCACTAGGACAAATAGAGAGGGTGAATCTTCCTAACAAGGCCAGAGACGGCAATAAAAACCCGACAGGTATTTTAACTACCTCCCAGCCGGCCGTTGTGTATACACGGCCGGCCGGGAGCTTCTTGGATCCACCCGCTCGGGCGCGGCGCGCGCGAGCGGGAAATGCCGGTTATTTTAAAACAGGCAGCGATGTCCGTTACTATACAAGCGATCCGCCGGCTATACAGCCGGCGGATCGCTTGTATGAGGTCCTGTGACGCG
>NW_017306337.1:1718244-1729929 GCF_000935625.1 Nanorana parkeri
GTATATTACATCACTTCCGCATTCTCGTGTCACTCTCCAGCTTCAGATGCTGGAGAGAAGCTGATGAAGCAGATCTCTGCTTCATCAGCATCTTCAGGGGGGTCCTAGGTGACAGGGGTCTTGGAGACCCCTGATGTCTCCATAAAGAGGACCTGTCACCTCTTTTGCTATCACATAGAGGGGTTTCTCAGCCCCCTCTGTAATAGCAATAAAGTTAAGTGGGAAAAAAAAATAGAAAAAAAATGTAACGTTTCCCCCCCAATTTTTTCAAAGTTCCACATAAAAAAGAATACAAATTTTTTTTTTTTTTTTAAAAGTCCCCACCCCTACATACACGCATGTAAACATGCGTCAGGTGCGCATACCTGCGAAAACGACGATTGCGCCCATTATGCCGCACATGTTACATATCGCCGCAAACGCCGGAATGAGAGCAATAGTTCTAGGGCCATCAATCACTGATAACACTAAACTGATGAGCTGTAAAAGCTTTTAAAGCGTCGCCTATGGCCAATTTTGGGTATGCTAGTTTTTTGCGATTTCGCGAGTGCGCACAATTTTTAAGCTTGACATGTTTGGTGTCTATTTACCCGACGTGACCCCGTCTTTTATATTTTACCAAAAAAGTGGGTAATATTAGTTGTTTTATAACATAATGTAAAAAAAAATTCATTAATTTCTCCTTATTATAGTAAAAAACAAAACCCCCAGTGGTTATTAAATACCACCATAAGAAAGCTCTATCTGTCCCCAAAAAATTGTATAAAATGAATTTCAGTACAGCGTTCCATGACAAAATAAACGTCAGTCAAAGTACCGCAGCACTGAATACTGAAAAATGGCCTGGCCAGGAAGGGGGTCTAAACACCTGGTCTTCAAGCGGTTAATCCCTCTCCATTCTACCTAAAACTAAAAACAAATGGGCTTCAGTTGCAATTTAAGCTCTTATGAAGGGAAATGCGTCAAAGGATGAGCTCAGGTGGATTGTCTATGTATCAGGAGATCAATTAAGTTCATACATAAGGTTACTGATCCAGCGTGGCGGCTTTTTTACTTTAGTCAGAAAATGGAATAAGCATATAACTGTTTCGGAAGTATTTTGTAATAATATCAGAAAGACAAGAAATGTCAAAGACACCTTTCTGCCTGAGAACATGTGAAAAAATGCTTCACTGTTAATGCAAGATACGTATGTTTAAAGCTGAACTCCAAGTATGCATTACATAAGACCAGCTTGGCTCAATATAAATATGCATATGTCATACCTATCCCGGCTGCTGGGGATCCTGTAAGCTGGAGCTACTACACTGCTGGCTATGATCTTTTGGGTGGTGGTACTGTATGTCCTGATTGAATGATTGGTAGATCATGATACCATCACCGCTCATCCATTCAGAAATCGCCTTGTATTCATTGATACAAATACTAGGCATTCTTTTCCAATGAGAAGCTTTCACCAAACTGCTTCACTCTATGCCCAAATTCAAAAAAGTGTGGGGCCCATGGATCACTTGCTACATATCTCAAGATTTTGACCACCGGTTGTTAGATATTTACGGTACTGTATGATTTGGCCCACATCCATGGGATGCGCACCCCTCTTCCTACCTCCCACCTTTCATCCCTTTATTTTTTTCCTTTACCTCTGATGTTATCACTGTATACTGGGTGTTGCATCTTCAGCCTTACTTGATGTAGGTGGCAATGTATGTATACATGCCTCAATAATTGGCTGTTTACAAAGACTCTGTACACCCAATTTATAATATTGTGATTGCATTTCTTGAAAGGTAGATTTGTGTAACCTGTAAACCTATTAAGAATATTGAACAAGAAAAATACTAAGCATTGTCTGAATGGCTGCTGTGCCAAGTACCGAGCCACCCCCTGTGTTTCCAGCGCAGAGGGGAAGCCACCCAACATGGCACAGCACAGGACCCAGAAGATCGTGGCCAGCACTGTAGTGCATCCGGCTCGTACAGTGTTTTATAGGATCCCTGTGGGCAGATCAGGTATAAACTATGCATACCCACATTGAGCCAGGCTGGACCAATGTACTGTTAGTATGCCAACTAATGCATGCCTGGAGTTCAGCTTTAAGAAATTCAAACTTGCAGTCAATGTGCCACATTGTGCAACTTATTCTATTAGAACAATTGCAACAATTACCATTGCGTATTTCATTCTCTGGTGACACACTGAAAGATTTACACCAATTTTTAATTTGCTTCCAAGCCAGCACTGCATATTAAACTCTATGCTCACCCAACATTTACTGAGCATGAGTGTGTTGTGCATAGGGCAGCTCATTTATTTCAATATGCTGCCCTATACACAATACACAGATGCACATTAGAACAATTGCAACAATTACCATTGAGTATTTGATTCTCTGGTGAGATACTGAAACATTTACACCAATTTGCAATTTGCTTCCAAGCCAGCACTGCATATTAAACCCTATGCTCACCCAGCTGAACATGGATGGTGATAAAAGAATCTCCCGCAGGTCTGAAAATTCCGAATGAAGTCTCCATTCACTTTTGCGTCTGTATTTTTATGTATTTTTATTGCATTTTTTGTGCGCTTTAATGTGTTTTTATTGCATTTTGCATTTTTGTTTTCGCCAGTGAAGGTGAAATAAAGCATAGGTTTCTAGGAGGTGGGGGCTTGTTGAAATGTGCTAAAATGCACAAAAATGCATGTTACATGCATTTTCATGAGCTCCTATTCAAGTGTAGGGGGCTAAAAATGCATTATGCAGCACCAAACAAAGCACCTGCACATCTTTAAAGTCACAGTGCAGCGCAATGCATAGGTGTGAAAATAATGGGATTCCTGTTGTCATACGTTATCACATGAAGACCGAAGCACTCTCAAAGTTGCACTGATGTGAAGGGGACTTAGCCCCCATTCAAATCTGTGTACTGCAGCTCCGTGTGTGAAGACACAAATTTTGGCACGTTGATGCAGTACCCCAAATGTGCCTAACTTTTTATAACGCATTTATTGTTAATGGCACCCCAACTATTTTTGCTGCACCATGTGCTTTTAGATGCCATGCATTTTGGTGTGATACGTTTTTTTTTTAAAAAGGTGCAGGCACTTCTTTGGTGTTATTGTTGTGCGTAGGGGAGCTCATTTATTTCAATAGGCTGCCCTATACACAATGCACAGAAACGTGCGTACGCACATTCGTGCTGCCGCTCCCGCACAGGTATGAACGGGGATAGGTGATGAATTTATCTCTTTGATATGGCTTTTCAAGGCATGATCATACACATAATACATAAGATGTTTGTGAGCCTACACTGTATACTATAGGACAGGCCATGATGAGCTTAGATGGAGAGGTCTGTATTAATTCTGGCACAACTTCAGGAACTGGTCTGGAGTATCTCCATTCACAATCTTTATTATGACATCACCGGTTTATCCCTTTTATCGGTCGTTTTATGGTTTTGTTTTTTTTCCCTTAGCGTATTTTTTGCCATCTCTGTACATAGAGCTGCACTCGCTTTTCCTCTTTATGAATTCCCTATCGTGTGTTTTCTTTCTCTCTCTCCCTCCCTCCCTGTAACATCTGATGCTCTCCTGTCCTTCCTGTTGAAGGATACAATAGGGTTTTGTCATGGTAACCAGAGCGTTCCCAGTTAGCAGCCCCAGCTTCACTCCCTCCCTCCTTCGCCCTGCCTCTCCCTCCCCCTCTCTCAGGCCTTATCTCCCTGCAGTTTGCCAAGGCTGGCTAGCATCTGTAGGGTGATCCAGGGATGGGCAGCGGGTGCTGTATCCCTTGGCTCCTGTGCATGGCTTTGGATTCCCTGGTTTGGCTCTTGTAGATGCTGCTCCATCATTATCAGGATGAACGTTGCGCTTCAGAATCTCAGCAACAGCGTGAGTGCCATTTGGGGGGGGGGTTCCTATGTACACTATTGGATGCATGCTCTGTCTCATCATACATGTACACTGATGTGTGCAAGCAGCTCATTTCTGGCCTGTATGTAACGTGTACAGATGTGCGTCTGGGTTTTTATATATCAGCTGCCGGACTGATTTGCTCATGGGATTGCATTCCAATTTTGCATACACAAACATATATCGAAAATGGCATACATCATGTGATACTGAATACTATAGGCCACAACCGCACATAATTGAATCCTTAACATGTCTGTCTGTATATCTATCTGGGTTTTATGCAATGCTTAAAGTCCTGATCCTATCTTTCAGTAGGCTGTTCTTGTATCTCTGTGTAGTATTGCATTCATAGTGCAGCTGTCATTCCTATAATACTTTTTAAAGTTTCTGACAATGTAACCGTTCCATTTCTGCACACATTGATACTCATATCAGTGTTACCCGAAAAGAAAGGAACACTGCTTACATTCAAACACCCGTAGATTCTTGTGGGAATGTTAATTTGAAGAATGTCATTGATAATGCCATCAGAGCCTTGACGAATGCCGTTCGAAATTTTGTATGATTGTAACATTTGGTTTTGGAATGAATGAAGGTTCCCAAACGTAAATCCCATTCACTGTTAGGATTTTCATCCAAGTGATCAAAACCGATCATCAATTTGACCCCGTTAGAAAAGAGAACATATGTCCTGAAAACTAAACAAAATTCTACTGGTGTATGGCCAGCATTAGTATCTTTTAAAGGCTAAAAATCAATGCCAATATTGGTTTATCATAGCTAGTTTTTGCTGACTTTGTAAACCATTGTGGAGTAGCCCATGGCAACTTCATCATGTAGCTTTTCGTGAGATTACAGTGACAGATAGCCACTGATTGGTGACTTTGGATTATATCACTTTACACACTGCTTCTTATCTTTTCAAACAAGCATTAAAGTCTTCACATTTTGCTCCAAACTTGTACTTGTGACACATCTACTAGTATTAATTTATTAAGTAGATAAAAATTAAAGGGTCAAAGTCAAGACTCTATACCTAAATGAAAATGTAGTCTATCTCAAAATCCTCCCCGAAGGGCACTTGGTTTCCGGCTTCCTTCGGTTTAATCCTCAAATTAGTTTAATATGAGGAGGTAGAGTTCAAACTGCTCACAGTGCCATTTGTCATTTGCCACTAGTAACAAGGTTAGTGATAATCAGAATCACAGGGGTTCATCAATAGCTGCAAAGCAAAGGATGACAGCCAGGCTGGTCAATAGCACCTTAATGATGGTCTGCATGACCTGTGTGGTGTGTGATGTATTGAGCAGTGTACCTGTCAGCTTAGGTTGCTGTTTCATTAAGAACATTTTAAGCTTCCTACAAGAATTAACGACCTCAGCAGCTGGTTCGTGCACTATCTGGCCAAGAAACAATCTTTTTAATGAAGGGACAATGTACAGACCACACAAGTTGGCATTGGGCACACGTGGAGGTTTGTGCCTATGGAGGAGGAAGTGGGTGCACTCTACAGCCATCAAACCTCGCTGATCAACAATCTACTCAAGAAGGCTCAGGCTGGAGATGTGTGCCGCAGTTAGAGAAGGCCTAAAGACATACAAATGTCCCTCAATCTGGCTATAAATGACTGGATCGGGCAAACATTTTCTGATGTCTATAGGCAGCTTTATCCCTCTGTAGAGTGTTATTGATGCAAAGGAAACATTGAAATGTCAGCACACAGAATATATTATCAGTCAGTAAAGGGTATTTTGTTTTGTTGTTTTAAACATTCCATCCATATTGGCATAATGAAGCATCACTATAGTTCTCTAGCATACATAATACAGGGACGGATACAGGAAAATATAATGGATATTGTCACAAATGTGGATAATGTTTAGACATGAATAATCTCAGATTATCCTAGCAGGGTTCCTGAGTTTCAAGTACTGTTGCAGTAAGGCTGCAGGTTATGCAGTCTTTAGTTACAGAGACAAACAGGAATAAATAAATTAGCCTCCACCCAGCTCACAGTTTAAGCTGCACATACAGTCTGAAACAAATGCATTTCATTGTATTAAGTTGTTCTTTATATATTAGATTTGTTCATTGGTTATCAATGCCTATTCTTTATATTCTGATAGCGTAAGCATATTATATTCAGATCCTTATTTTATCATAGTGCACACAGAACACCATTTACATCATTATTTGCTTATACAGGATGCAAAGTACAATTAGGAAGTCATTTCCTGTATGTGACATAGTAAATCACCAGCTTTTCTAATATGATACGAAAGTATTGTGCATCTGTTTGTTGCTATTCACATCACTGGAATAGTAGCGTTCAAAGACCACTGTATAGTGTAACATGCATTTAAATAAATGCCATCAATGTCACAGTCATGGTCATTTGGAGAGAAGTGGCTCTTGTAGAGCAAGATTGACAATTTTGCATCCAAACCTAGCTATCTGTATATGTTTATCTATTTGCAGTGTTTTCGTGGCTTATACTTTCATGTGTATATCATAATCACACGACAGCCATAGCAGGAGCATGGCCAGAATGTCACTGTTCTGAGCTCCTTCAAAGTACAATGGGAGATAACGAGGGCTGGTGCTGACTGTCTTTTCCTAAACAGTTTACTCAGTATAACACACTTAAACATAACCCAACACCAATACACATCACCATGTCGTCACATAGCTCCCCCAAGTGAAAGAATGGCAGACCCGGTGAGACCCTCTACGGGTCCACTTGGGGATATCCATGATGTTACAGTCACCCTTCCAGTTCCGTTTGCCGAGATAGTCCATTCTCATTAGCATTGTGTTTCCAGATCCGGGATTGGATTGTGAAATTGAACGGCTGTAGGGCCAGGCTCCACCGCAACAGCCGTCCATGGGCCCCGGACATCCGGTTCAACCAAACAAAGTGGGGTCTCCAAAATCTTAGGTCCATAGTCGCTAGGAAGGAGCCTGGCTGCCAGGCCCCTCCAGGAGCCCAGGTCACAGTGGGTTCTGTGACATTTCTCCCCTCCCAAAGGTAGACTAATTAGGTCCCAGTCCCCCAACTGGTCTGGACCTGTGTTTTTTCGGGCAGCATAAGTCCACATGTTCCATCCACAGGACGTTCTGCCTCTGGGGAGCGAATGTCATCTGTGCCTTCCTGAAGAACATGCTGCCTCTGGAGAGAGGTAAAGCCAGAATCTTCTGGACACCAAAGCCACGTGCTGGTAGAGAGGCCGGCTTCCTGTTCTCCCATGAAGTTTGGAACAGGCAACAGTGTGGGACATAGGCAAATGGTGCTCTGCCCTGGTGTCAGCACTTCTGCTAGGGAAATTACATCCTCAGTTCTGGCTTGCTCCTCTACCTGGATTCCAAACTGCTGCTGGGGAGAAAGGACGACCACCTCCTCTTCCTGTATCCCAATTTGTTGCTGGGGAGGGAGGACGACCACCTCCTCTCCCGTACTGCTGATCTGCCACTGGGGAGAGAGGTTGACTACCTCTTCTCCCTGGAACTTCATCTGCCCCTGAGGAGAGAGACCGTCTGCCTCCTCTCCCTGGAACTTCAGCTGGGATCAGTAGTCCCTCTGCATCATCCTGCTGTTGGGGAGAGGGGCTGCCTGCCCTGGCTCCCTGGAGCTTCAGAGGTGTTGCCAGTGCTGGGCAGAGGTCAGCAGCGCTCTGCCCTGATGCCAACTCTTTTGCTGGGACTAGTAGTTCCTCTGCATCGGACTGCTGTTGGGGAGAGGTGCCGCCTGCCCCTGTTCCCTGGAGCTTCAGAGGTGCTGTTGGTGCTGGGCAGAGGTCAGCAGCGCTCTGCCCTGATGCCAGCTCTTCAGCTTGGGTTAGTGGCTCCAAAACATCTGTGGTTGCTGGGGCATGCTGTTGAGTAGTGTCGAACAGTCTTTTGTATGCCTGTTCCAGCTCCCATTGCTGTGTAACTAAAAAGTCAAAATCAGTCCTCAATCCGAGCTCACGGGGGAGTTCCAACTCCCTAAAATCATGTATGTCCTCCCACCTCCACTTCTGTGCACTCCCAAAATTGTGGATTCTCCTGGAGCGCCTCAAATATAAGTCCCGGGCCGCCGAAGTCATAGCCCTCTGTGGGATCATTGTTCTCCAGCCATGGACACAATTGGGTGACATACCACTGCAGCGCCCGATACCGTTCATCAAGCATCAGTTCCGTTTGGAGCAGCCCATCCAGCTCAGACAGCCATTCCTCCCGGGGCTGCTCTCCCAGGAAAGGCACACGCAAGTCCCATTGTTGCCAGTATCTTTCTTCGGATGTAGGGAGGACCTTGCCACAATAGTGCTGCTGCAATTGAAGAGTCTCCCTCCAGATCTCCCGGCGCAAAGCGTCTCTCCTTCCCAGCATATCCTGGACAGAACCAGGATTGTCGAGCTGGGCCAGCGCTTCCATGGCCGTAGGCAACTGTGGCTCTTCTCCTATGTCAGCAGCAAACTTGGTCCCGATGGTGGTTTGAATGTCTCCTTAGGCAAGGAAGAGCATCCCACCGCTTGCCACCAATGTGACGGACCCTGGTACTCAGGAGGAGTATTCTTCCTTGCTCAGGAGATATTGCAACCCTCTGATGTTTAGCTCCCAGTTTCCCCAGTCACTGGTCGAGACTCGAGTGTAGTGTGAAACAAACTCTGCTTTATTGAGAGACTGTGCAACCTTTTATACACAAAGTGATCAGATAAAATTAAAATCCCATCACATCCCCCTTCCCCTCTCCAGACATTCTGTCTTCACAACACCACAGGGGTCCACCTGCTAAATACTTCCAGACAGCCATAGCAGGAGCCTGGCCAGAATGTCATTGTTCTGAGCTCCTTCAGAGTACAATGGGAGATAACGAGGGCTGGTGCTGACAGTCTTTTCCTAAACAGTTTACTCAGTATAACACACTTAAACATAACCCAACACCAATACACATTTAACTCATAAACTCATCACCATGTTGTCACATAAGCCATGACTCATTCTCCCAAAAAAATGTCCACACGTCGCTAGAGTGTTTGGGTTTCACTTGAAGAAAAAGTAGCAACCCTAGTTTAGGGTGCTGAAGAACCAGTGCGGATGGTGTTCAATTCTCTTGCTAATGGCACTCCTTTAGTCCAAACAAATAGCTTTTATTGAATCTACATCAAGTCACTTTAATTGAATCTGCATTAAAGTAGTATTATACTTTAAAAACGGTTTCAATAATGGATTTATATTATACAAATATACATTGTCCAGAAAAGTATTTCCTTCATTTTTGCCCAAGCACTTACAGTGATCTTGTTTCTAAAGAACTGGCTCCAACCCTCAGCTCAGCTTCTCTGAACTTCCTGTTCTGTACAAGGTCACAAGGGATAGAGCAGTCTCCAGCAGCTGTCCATCTACTAGCATGGAGAAATATGTGAATCCTGGATGAAAGGTGTGAGAATCATGTGCGAAAACATTTACAAATAGATCCCTATGTCTCTGCCCCCATGCTTTACATCATGCCAACTGACAGCGCAGCCTATAAAGTGGGAAAGCTGTCATTGCAAACTAGCAGGAAGGAAGTTCAAGGGTAACATTAGAAGTTTCATGTATGCTCCCATGATGGACTACAATCTCAATACAAGTTAGTAAACTAAATGTGAGATTGTAGTCTATCACGGGAGTGAGCTTGGAGCGGTGACTACTTTACAACACACACAAGGACCATGGGGAACAAAAGTAGTCACCCTCCAGAAGGAAGGACAGTGACTTGTGCAGAGACCCTAGCCTGTGCTCTGCAGGTGCCAGGAAGGTTGTACTAAGGGTTCCATCTAGAATCATAGTCTGGCCACAACTGGATTCATGTTAGTTTTTCTATTGCTTAAAGCTCAACTCCAGCTATAGAAATGTTTATACACTTACATTACGCACAATGTAAGTATATACTGTATATTTTGTCCCTAGCAGGGCCACGGGGACCCTGTAAAATACAATAGTAACCGCAGCTACTACAGTACTGTGCAGTGATCTTCCGGGTCCTGCTACAGCTCCTATGATGAGCAACATTCCCCACTGCTGTGAAAACACAGGGGTTTGCTCACTTGGCACAGCTGCCATTCACAGCTGCCCTAGTATT
The DNA here is from genome assembly GCF_000935625.1 of Nanorana parkeri. NCBI lineage: Eukaryota > Metazoa > Chordata > Amphibia > Anura > Dicroglossidae > Nanorana > Nanorana parkeri. The sequence continues at coordinate 1,728,266 of NW_017306337.1, forward strand.
TCTTATCAATGAGGACTAGGCTTTCTCTGATTGGACAAGGGGGTGTTGACATCATGATCTACCTTTCGACCAATTAAAAAACGTTGTGATAAAAAATCTAGGAGTAGTTGGATGGAAGAGCAAGCATCATGCTGTGTTTTCACAGCAGAGGGGAAGTCGCTCAGCGGCTGTAGCAGGAACCGGAAGATCCAGCTACCACACTAATTTACAGGATCCCAGTGGCCATACCAGGTAGAAAACATGCACTGGGCCAATGTAAGTATATATACATTTGTATAGCTGGAGCTCAGCTTTAACATACGGTAAATAGGGAAGCAGCCCACATTTGGGAACTTGACCAAATCTTGCTAAAATGAAAAAATGAGCAATATTTTTTACAAATGAACACTGGATGATGAATATCTGTACATGAGTTCTCATCAAACTACAGTCCGTACACACCAGCCTTTTAGAAATTACCAGAGCTGCCAGTTTGCCATATCAGGCCAGGTTGTGACAGCATTTATATATTTCCCATTGAATGGCTGGGGCTTTATGCCTTACATTTGCTTCCTATTGACGTGTATTTTTCCTTTGTAACATTCTTATCCTGCTATTCCAAGAATTAGCACAGCCAATATAAACTGAATCTAATAGTAACTGACAGGCCAACTACAATTAGATCCACATAACCAGGATAAATTAGTGTAGTTTGACAGTAAATTTCAGACTCAGCTCTGTTCTGTTTCTCCCTGAGCTTGCCTCCTATTGTGCAGACATCATACTGTACTTTTCTCAAGCATGTAGTCTTCACTTTGAAATTTGTGTGCAATAATTGGGGCCCCAGAGCCAAACAATAATGCCTCTGTAATAGCCTGTAGAAAAATACAAACCACAGGGCTTCTTCTGTTCTGTATGGATTGGTATATATGGATAAAAGCGACCTATGAACATGAGATGGCAGTCAATCTGATCACAGAATAATTCGGTAAAACAATGAACATGTATACTAGTTTTTGCTAAACTAGCTTGTTTATGCTGTGAGCAGACATTCTCTCATTTATCTCAGGGCCTATAGCAATCAGCTGGCAAAATGCATCTTAGGACCCTTTCACACGTGTGGTCCGATCAAGTCCCCCTGTCAGTTTTTTAGGCGGTTCTGATGGGAAGCCCAATGTTGCTCTATGGGCAGCCTAATCTAAATGGAGGAGGTGCTTCAAATAGAACAGAGTTCTATTTTGGCAAACCTGATTTTGACGGATCAGAGGTACACACATGTCCGCTTATATCCTACTCCACCATGGGTCCATACAGCTCAGTTTTCTCCTTCATTGCAAGATGGTGGAAAAAACTGAAGGGACACGGATGTCTAAAGAGTGACACCCATTCCATACTGTGCCGATCAGCAGGGAACACGTGCACATCCATGTAAAAGGGGCCTTATGTTCCCAGGCATGTACCCAGGCCCGGATTCCCCACAAGGCCATCGAGGGGCGGCAGGGAGCAGAGGGGCGGCAGCGGGGTGGAATCCCCTCGACAACCGAACATACATTTCCGGTTGACGGGCGGTATGTTGCGCTTTCTACATTTAGTCTTGCTATGGGAAGGCAGCACTAAATTAAGTGTGGGGAAGCCACGGAAGCCACTTATTCGTTTACAAGTGATCGCCGCATACCTTCTAAAAT
>NW_017306337.1:1731460-1769623 GCF_000935625.1 Nanorana parkeri
GGGGGGGTGGTTGGCGGCGAGGGGGGTGCATTGTGGAACCTGGCCTTGGGGCAGCAGGGAGAGTAAATCCGGCTCTGCATGTACCTGCTGGAAATTGTCGCGCGGAGGCACACTGTGGCTGGAGTGTCTATACCAGATGCTATGGGGGGAATTTATGATTGCGCTTGCGACAACATTTTTAGGCGCAAAGACCAAAATGTCATGATAACTAAACGCAGAGTTTGATCTCTGTTAAGCATCTTTTTAAGTGTTCTTGTGACATATTAATGGTTGCAACTCACTACACAGGATTTGCGACAGTTTGTATAACATCTCAACTGCGCAGTATTTGTGTCTAGCAGAAAAGAGCTAAAAACAGACGCACATCCTAGAAGTGCTCATGAGCACTGCTTAAACTATCGCAAAGATGACTTCATCAGCTATTCTGCTGTCATCTAGGAGGTTCCATGAAAGCTTTCGATAATTTTGAGACAGTTTATAGACAGAAAGATATAGAGACAGTTTTGAGATACTTCTCCTTATGAAGGCATTTAGGAATGAAACATACACTAGGATAGTAAATCTGTCTCTATATACATTGGAAATTAAGGATACGACAGTTTAAAAGATGCACACAATACAACAACATTGATAAATTCCCCCCTATGTTCTCAGTGCAGCTCAGTAACGCTGAGCCTAATAAAATCACAGAGCTCTCTGCCTGCTCACTGCACTTGTCACACAGGCAGGCACAGCGACCAAGGACTTGCTGTAGGTGGGCGAAATCTGGAAAACTAGTTCCCCAACAGGTTCGCCTCTCTTGTTATTGACAGCAGCCAGTAGACAGCCTGCTGTTGACTATGGAACAACCATCACTGGTTGTTAAGGACACTGCCAGCTGGGTTTGGGTAATGATGTCAGTCAGCATCCCCGGCCCCTTTGTTTACATTCAATTTCCAGCTGGGGACTCTCTCAATGTTGCAAGGCTTTCATGAATTAAACCTGGGTTGTTTTAAAGGCACTATAGTCCCAGAAAGTGTTGTACATGCATTATTTAATTCCCCCAAAGACTCGTCTCTATACTCGTCCACACCATCTGTGTTTAGGCTGCGCAGGCCATTCTTTCCAGCACTGCCCGAATGCAAGACAAGGCCATTTTCCTTGTCATGGATGGTGACAGTTCATACCACTGTGTTCCGGTGTTGTGTGCTTTAAAAAGTTTTAAGTGAACCGCAGTGAGCCAACAGAATTTAATGAAATAGCACTCAATAAAGTTCTAACCAAAAAAAGGAAACAGTGTGATGCGGCTCGATCGAGCGCAATGGAACTGCCAGGGCACACGCACACCAGCAGCCGTTCGGTTGAGGTGGTTGCTTACTGGTAATAGTGTGACTGAGCTAGTATGGGTGGGTGGTGCAGAAACATCATAATTGCAATAAACAAGGACGTGCCTACTTCGCTTATCTACATCCTTTGCAGCTTATCTGCTCCCCAGCACTCCTTATGCAGCAGCTATGTACACACATTTCAGTCTGAATAGAATAATTACCTATTGCTTTGCAGAGTGCTTTTATGGGGGAGTTTAACCTTGATAATGTTTTCTCTTAGCAACTGAAACATTAGGATGAGCAGTGATAGCGTGGATTGCTAGGAAAGGTGAATTACAGCAAGCCATCATTCCTAACACTGAAAACAATGCTACATACTAGCAACAACAATAATAAATAATAATAAGGTCTAGAATTCCACTAGGCTCGTTCACACCAGGGCGTTTTCATTACGCGGATTTTTACGTACTGAAGTGCCAACATGTAAAATCCCATACATTCCTATGGGGACCGTTCCCGCAAACGCGCATTTCAATACGCCTAAAACGCTCCCTGAGGTACTTTTGTAGCGCTGATCAGCACCTTTTTCTATAGACTTCAATGGAAACGCGCATTTATGTGCATTTTTAATAGCATTTCAGCACTGAAACGCGCACAAAAAAAACGTGTGTATAACGAGCTGAAACGCTGTCCCCTGGTGTTAATGGGGCCTGAGACTGGCCTCTTCACAGCTGCTTGAGTCTGCCTATGATCAGGGTCTAGATTGTTATAATGACCAAGCTGTAATCATACAGCTGCTTTGTTGATATAGAACTTACTGATGCCCTTCCAATAACCTGGCATACAATACCATTAATTAAAATCAGCTAGCGTTGGGCTAGACTAAATATTTGATTATGTTTCACAATTTAAAATTTATGTTGACTTTGTTATCTTTATGTCACCTTTTGAATTTGCCCTATCCAAGTTATATATTCTAAGCACATCAGACAGTTCACACACATTTGCTGTCTCTTGCTTGCAGAAAGGTAAAAGAAGAAAGATGTGTGTTTATTTGAAAGAACGACAGCGAATGTCTTTCTAAAATGTCTGGTTAACGTCTCATTTTTTCAGAAACTGATGTAGCATTTCGTCCAAGAAAGGGCATTCAACTCCTCTGGCTCTGAAAAGCCAACAGCAGAATAAGCTTTGAGAAAAGTTAAGAAATGTCTGCACTCCAAATGACTCATAAATGTTTAGCACTGTAAATGGTGTCAAGATATAAAATATTTAATTGGCGCTGTTAGATGTAAATATCTTTCTGCTAAAGAGTCTTAGGGGAATGACACTAAGACTCTTGTTGCCATCTTGTTGAAAGAATGGAAGGGATTATGCTTAATAGTGGCAATAATGAATTAAGGACTATTATAGAATGTTCTCTCTTTAGCCCTGGAAATAAATGTTTCCAGTTGTTCAGTATGGCAGGGCAAAAAATACCAGTTAGCAAAATAAGCACGTACTTCGGGCACCAAGGGAAGGGGGCCCCACAGAGTTTTTACCCTTGCGATCATGCCCTTAAAGGATAAGTGCAGCACCACAAGTGCAGTTTTCCAATGTATAATTGCAGGATCAGTACATATAAATGTACAGGACAACAGTTCTATGCATCACTGCCTTTTCTCAAGCCCACAGGTATAGCATAAGGTCCCATAATCGGCAAAACCCAAACTTAGTGTCGAGCCACATTTAAGTTTATGGGAGCTGAATCTTGCTCTTTTTTTGGCCTTTCTCTTTTACAGAGTTTTTATTGTTTTAAAATAAACAAGGAAAAATACAATCAGGGAGGTTAGGGTAGGGTGATAACCAAAATTACCATCAATGTTTGCGTATTGTAGGACAAAAAGGATCTAGAAATCATAGCATTATACTGTATAGACCATGGAATAAGTAAAAATCCATGTTCAAGGCATAAATGGATAAAAGGAGATCCAGGTCTAACAGTAATTTAGGAAGATGACACATTTCTCATGGGTAATGACTAAAACAACACATAGAAGTTTGGCTAAGTGGTGAGAAAGAATAAAAACTAACATTTATGTCACCTAGATGTATGGACAGGTATGGTTGATATGTTCCAGTGTAGCAAGGTAGGTATTGTAGTATGAGATTATAATTAGGGGTGGGGAGGGAGTTGAGGCTGGGGAGGTTTAGGGGGTAATGGAGAAGAAAGAAAAGGGAAATAAGGAAAAAGGTTGGGAAAGAGTCTGGGCTAAAGGGGTCAGAAATAGTATGTAAACTTTGTTGGCCATATTTTCAAGAATTTATTGTGAGCATAATTTATTATGACAACTAATTTTACAAGAATTGTATTAATACCAGAAGGTAACAACACAGAAAAAAGGTCACCCAATAAAACAAATACACTGGTGATAGAGACATACATACAACACAGTTGCTCAACATACTTTTATAACAACCAAGTCAAGGGTACATACAGTATGTAGCATTGCAATTCCATAGAACCAAAAGAATAATGGTATTGATATAAGAACCAAAACAAAAACAAAACAAAAAACCCTTAACCCAGCTGCCTATAATGAGATGATACTGGAAAATAGAATTTGACTTACTGTTTATAGTAGCAACACAGTATAACCAAAAAATGTGCTGAAAAAAGAATGTGACTGCCAAGAGAGGTAACATACTCTATACAGAAAGAGAATAAGAAAAGGAGAATAAGAAGATAAAAAAGTTACCAAAGTCAAAAGAAATGTGCAAACGATTTTTGCAGCAAAGAGAAAGAGCAATAGGGGCCAGAAGGGAACATAAACCAAGAGACAGAAAGAAAAAAAAAAAAAAAGACCCCATGTGAAGAGGCAGGCATAAAGTGCAAGGGTACCCCCACTCTCTGCATTTAAGGCCCAACCACTATAACCACCCTAAATAGTAATATAACAGTTAATTTTTCTATGATCATTATACCTGTAATTCTGTGTTTTACTTAAAAAAAAGTGCATGGATAGCGGGGCACTGCAATGGGGAGCATACCGTTCAGCAGAGAGAAAGCCTTTCCATGTTGCCTAATGGGAGATATAGAAAATACACAACTCATTTAAATAACATGCTTGGGGGATACCTTAAAACTGCATGTGGTGTTATGAAAGAGTACTATGTGGTCCCTTAAAAGTGACCGCACATTAAAAAAAAGTGTTGGGTTCCACCTAAAAATCCACCCAGACCCTTATCTAGGCATACAGCCTTGGTTCATGATCCCCCTTCCTGTACCATACCAGGACACTTTCAACATTATGGGGTGCCTTTCATTTGGGGGTTGTAAAGCTTTTTCCGACTTGCGCCAATGTTGAGGGAGAAGGGCCTCTTCCGCACATCCAAAAAGGATGTGGAGGGTTGTGGGGGGATCCATAGGAATCTGTAAGCCTCCTTTTCAATAATAAGGGGGCCCCTCATATTTCCACCCCCTGACTGGGGATTGAATACAGAGGTACATTAGTACCACTTTTTACTCATTCCCAAAAAAGTCAAATGTAAATAAATACACAGACACTTTGAAAAAGTTCTTAAATAACAAAAGTATCTAAATAATAACCCCCCACCCCCCAATGTAAATCCATAATCAATCACATTGTCCAGCTTTGTAAATACATCGTCAATCACAATGACCCACCACCCAACATTGTTTCCTGACTGCCACGATGACCCACCACAACCCGCTATGACCCACCACCAGACAATGTTTTCCGCCAGACTCCTGGTGCTAAATGACAGATCCCGTCTGTTAGAATGCAAACAAACAGCCAGGGATCCAAGATTACATAATTGACCATATATGGTTCATATTTTGTCAATGACGTCACATGAGATCCCAAGTGCTATGTGCTTTGCGGGGCTTTGCTGTGCTGTGCTGATAAAAATGGGCAGCTCATTCTAAATGAGTAGGCATACTTAATGCAAGGCACGTTTACATTCAAAGTACTTCATGTTATTATGCATGTGGTAATACACTGCAACAGAATGGGACCAGTATGAAGGGTGACTAAATGTAATATAATTATTTTACCTGGGCTTAACACAGAAGCCCTCAATTTGTTTTATAATGGTAATTTAATACAATAATACAGTATATATAAGCCAATAACGTGACCTACAGAGGGCTTTCTACAATAATAGATATTCAGCTCTCCAGCCCAGTTTTGATAGGATAACTCTTTCCTTTTGTTAGAAAAACCCACTCATAAAAATCTCTGATGAATACCTTTGGTACAGACTGATGCAATAATAATAATGATAATAGATTGTTCAGTGTATAAAAGCTACATATATAATAGCTTTTCATAACAGCTCCTGTTTATAATTCCTCTACTAGCAGAGGAAGCCCGTGTTGAAAAATCTTCACATTCAGTCAGAACAGTGTGAATCAAAGTGGCGTTATACACTTTATCCTCATTTCCAAACATACCGATTTTGATTCAGTTTCTTTTGTTCTCAGATGTCTGACTATAAACGTGCCACATTTCATGATGAGGAAGTCCAGGATCCTGCTGGGGAGACTGCTTCATCTCCTGATACTGTAGAGGTAAGAACGTTTTGTGTTACCATTTTGCTGTCAACCATAAATCAGCAATAGACAACATAAAAGATCCTAGTGCAATATTTAAGAGACAGTGGATGTTAAGTCAATGCTATTATATTTATTATCAATGCATATGGATGTCAAACAACCAGCATCGGCAAATGCACATGGAATAGAAAACAATGGATCTATTTATAAACAGAGCTATTCACCCGGCAAATCTACGTGAACATTCATTCTGTGCAAATAGAGGCAAAAACAAATGTTGTTTATATTTTTTCTTTTCAGGGCGTATGTAATGTAATACCACATTATGTCCACTAGATGGAGCCAAGGAGTATGGGGGGAAAAAAATACTTACAGTATATCATATGCTCCTTAGCCCTATCTAGTGGCCATAATGTGATATTGCATTATATTACATTTGACCTGAATTTTTGCCTTTGCTTGCACAGAATGAAAAATCACCAAAATTTGCAGGCCAAATGGCTCTGCAAAATGTTTATAAATAGACCCTAATTAGAAATGCTCTTTTCCTGCAAATCAGCCCACTTCATCGAAGTATTGGCATGGTCGGCAATAACAATCCAGTGCTTATGTATTACGCAAAAGGTATGTTTCCTTCTCTGAAAAATGAACACACATGTTCTGGAATGCACTGGATGTTTGACCTGCCATGCGCACTCAGCATGCTCAGATCCTGTAGTTTTTACATTTGGAGTTTTTTACAGCTGTGTTCTCATCATTTGCTGTTGTCTAAGTTCCCCTGACAGCTTGGTTAAAACTATATTTGATAAATCACTCTTTTTGATATTGCAGTAGACAGTGGTGCTCTCTGTCTTTGAATTTTTACCTGCAGATTATGCTGACAAACCCCTATACATTTTTATAGTAACTGTAAATTACTCACAGTCCAATAGTGGCTCTGCATATAAAACAGACAGCATGCTGTCCTCTGTGGGATATTTTCATTCTCACAATAATAATCATTCCATAGTGCTAATAACAAAAGGAAAGGAACTGAACCAAACTGTAATCATTAGTTATATGTGCCTGGGGCAGAGGGATACCCAATGCAGACCTGCTTAAATATTAATTTACAAAATATTGATAATTACATTACTAGGGAACTCTTTTTATGGTTTGTTCATTTACAGGCCTTGCTTGTTATATATTTGTTTTGTACGTTTGTGAAACTCTTACTTTTTGCGACTTCTTACAAAAGCGGAGAACTAACCTGTAGCGATCCATTCATTACAGTGTTTAATTTTCCATATAATTTAAAAAAATCGAACTTGATTGGTTTCTATGTTAAAAGGTCTCCACGTTTATAGAGAACATTTTTCTCCAGTTTTTATAACTAGGCTCTTAGCATTATAAGTGTTGCATTACAAATGTCCTCATATTCATTGCATGTAGTACATTTTGTGTTAAGGGATTTGTTACAATCTTGTTTTGATGGACTTAATGGACAATTTGATTGTCCTTGTATTTCTGTTTTTGCTTTGTTAGACTGTCTTGCAGCTGTGTTCATCCAAGTGTAGCCAGCTTACCCTAAGTGTGGTGACTCCATAAATTTCGTTCTCCTGGACTGTATCCAGTCAATCTAATTTGATAGTCTGCACTCAATTGATTTCTCCTAATCTCTCTGTTATTGTTTACAACTGCCTGGTGCTGGGTGTAAGCTTGCCACAGAGAAGAGCATCCCATAATGTGGTCTAATGAATATATGTGCCGCCCTAGCCAATCACTAGGAGGTTCATGGCCAGTGGTGCATTCTGGGGGAGGCAGAAATATTCGGGGTTGACCTTGTGAAAGTCTCTTTCCCCCCCTTGGACCTCCTGTCTGGGGAAGGGTCAGGTGTGGACCCAGTTGAGGTCTGAAATAGTGGGCTGGAGAACCAGGGAGGAACATCATCTGCTGGGGGTGCCAGAGAAGCCAGTATGGGCTTGGACCTCAGAGAGAAGTCTGGTGTCTCGCCTAAAGAGTTCTATGTTTGATCTGCTGACCAGCTAAGGTTCTACAATACACAATATTACTGTAATCAGTTCAAAGGCCTTCTGCAATGTGAAGTTGGGAAGCGGTTGGTGATTCTGAAGTTCTGTATTGTCCGAGATGTCTGTAGCCCTTCACCTTCTCTCCCATTTTGGTCGCTTATGGAATAAAATATTAGAAAATCCTTAAAGTGACTGGCACCCAACATTACTTTCACATCCCACAAACCAGTTGAGGACTAATTTCTAAGGTGAAATGTTAGCCCACCCTGCCTCTGAAGTCCCCTATATGCTCCTAGAGCAGCATATGCAAACAGAAAATGCCTTGTTGCTCATTGCAACCAAGGAATCAGAATCATTGTTTCATTTTCAAACCTGAACTAACAGTTGGAAGTTGATTGGTAGCTTCAGCAATTTTTCCAGTAGCACACTTTTGATACATCAGCCTCATAGTCTAAAAAGGCAGCCCAAAAAGCACAGGAGCCAAGCAGGTGTAAACATTCATCAAGTACAGTCTCAACAATGAACGTTGGCTGCTTTGTGTTACTTTGCCGCATTCAATAAATCAATTAGTATTACATGTTCAGTCACAACTGCTGTCTATCATTATCCTTTTGTCTAATCATGTGTTTATTCTTTTATATAGATCGGATTCCGGAAAGGAAGAGGACATTTTCTTGGCTCGCTGGGTGGTAGATCTCAGCCAGAAGTTTTTCTAGGAGCCCTTAGTGCTGTTCTAGGATTGCTGCTCCTAGGATGCCTTATTGCTTTAGGAGTTCAGCAAGTCTCAGGTGCTTCAGAGTCATCATTTTAACCCCATTCCTGAATTTTGTGCTTTAGCAATTGTAAAAACAAAGATGCAGAAGTAAACTGCAAATGTTTAGCAATTGGACCCATTTACCTAATTATGTTTATGTCAATTTTATGGCTGTGTACCATAAAAATAGGGGGATACAGTATATAGAGGACTTTACACGGTAAGTTTGTTTTCATGGAAAAGCTTTTGGAGTTTCTCAAATATAATTTTACGCAGTCATTTTAGATTTTAAGTGTGTGGTTGGTGGATTATGTCTCTAACTCTTAAAAAGGAAGATTATAAAATATGCTCAAAAGAATCAGAGTGTCCTCCAGATTTGTATCAAAAGTAGTTAGATTAACAGGGCTATTCACAAAAGGGTGAAGAGTTTGAAGAAGGCCAGAGAAGGGAACAATCTAAGACAACATAGCTTAACTGGAAATTGAGCTGAATTGGAGAATTGTTCCAAATCATCTATTTTGGCCTAGATTGTTCACTTCTCCTGCCTTCTCCAAACTCTTCACCCCTTTGTGAATAACCCTGTAAATGTGCCATAAACAGTGAATTAAAAAAAATAACCAGATGTTATCTTCAATGAAACTTGCATGCCAAAATGAATATTAAATTCAGAGATACAGGCTGATACAGCATAGGTACTAACACCTGAAACAAAAAAATAAGGAGGGATACCTTGCAGGGTCCCAGAAACAAATGCTGCACAAGTTTTGGGTGGTCAAAACGTGGGTGTCAGTTTACTGTGTATGGGTTGTATGGGTTGTATTGTGGCACCTTTCTCCCTTTGCTTTGCTATATTCTGACTAAATATGGCCTGGGGGTGCACTAAAGAAAGAAAGAAGGCATAAGAAGTATGCCCTATAGTTGATGTCAGTATGGGTAAAATAAGTCCATAATTGGTGTCAGCAAGAATAAAAAATATGCCCCATAATTGGTGTCAGTGGGAGTAAGTCCCATTTTTCGATGTCAGTGTTGGTGCCATTTATTTTCATATTAAAAGGCAGCCAGATGCACTGCATGGTAACAGACAGGGGACAATATGGTATTTGTTACATAAAAAATGGTGCATATCCAATTTTGTGGGCATTAAACTAGTATTAAATGTGCAAGATTCTTTTTAGTAATGCATCCAGATCAAACAAATATTCAGCAGGTTTTTTATATTTTTACCCCAAAGAACATGCATTTGCAATCAAGTCAATCACTTTATTGCAGTGCACCAAAATGCATGGTAATGTGTTGTGTTAACACATGTGTGTTAGCACAACGCATAATTTAAATGGGCCACAGTAGTGGAGAGGTGATGTGGAGGGGTGAGGAGGCCTGAGGGACATATCTTTGACTTCTGAGTAACAGCGGCTGTAAGCAGGAAAATTATAGCCATGCAGAAGAGAGCTCAGTCTCCTGGATCTTGTGGGACAGCCCATGGGACACTGGGGCAATGCAGGACGATGTGCAAAATCCCAGAACTGTCCCGCAGGACCCAGGACACTATGCAACAATGCTACAGTTGTATAGCAGTATTAACATTTCAGGTAGTAGGGGAAAATTATCCTAATGGCAACATAGCAATAGTTTTTTTGTAGGAATGTTTAGAACACCAAACAAGTTTTGATGGCCTTTTGTGTCCCCCACCGAAAAGTCAGACACAGCATCGAAAACAGAGACTTGAATTGTTCCCTACTCTGTGTCCACAACTAAAAAAGTGTTTTTGCTGGCGTTGGGATTTATTGTTAAAGGAGGTGTAAATGACCAATTGGAAGGCTTGTGGTGCAAGAGGGTTGTGGGGAAGCTCAGCTTTGAAAGGAAATTTCTAGATTTGCATACAACTCCAGCTACTAATATTCCCTAGGACAGTGGTGGCGAACCTTGGCACTCCAGCTGTGCCAAAACTACAAATCCCAACATGCATCTGCCTCGGGGAGTTATGTCTGTGGCTGTCAGAGCCTTGCAATGCCTCATGGGACTTGTAGTTGCAAAACAGCTGGAGTGCCAAGGTTCGCCACCGCTGCCCTAGGATCTACTGGTTGGTTTGAAATATGTTTTTTACTAAATATAATCAATGCATATATATTCTCACATCATTTGCATAGTTTGAATTGGTCACGTTTGTGACAGGGTCACTGAATAATAAGGGCCATCACTTAAAACAGGTGAATGATTAAATGTTCAGTTGCAGGAAGGAGGCATGCCAAAACACCTTTGTGATTGAAGTGAATTATCACTGGTAATATTCAGATCAGTTCACTGGAGAAACTGCCGTGCATGGTGATCCTAACCTATTTCTCTGTAGTTTTCTCTTGATGTATAATGTCACTGTTTCTATAAATGAATATTGTTAACCCTAAAATACAAAATGCAGGTCTATCATGAAATGGTCTAGGGAAATATTAGCCACAGAGTTTTTACTGAAAGGTGGAGAAAATTGAGGACTCCTCCCTAAAACTGATAAAATGTCACAATATGAACCAACAGGGTTATTCACAAAAGGGTGAAGAGTTTGGAGAAGGCGGGAGAAGTGAACCATCTAGGACAAAATAGCTCAGGGCTCAAAATTTCAAGTCCTAAGCTACTAGCCAGACTTTAAAAGTTACTCGCCACCAGTTGCCCCACCTAAACCCTAGCCTGCCCCGGCCTTATCTCCGCCAGGTCAGCGGTGTGACGCAGAGTACAAAGATCAGTAACAACGCACATTACAGAATTCAGTGGTGCAATGCAGAATACAGAGGCCAGCTGTGTGACGCACAGTGCACCGGTCAGCAATGTGACGCGCAGTGAAGAGATCAGCAATGTGACGCGCAGTGAAGAGATCAGCAATGTGACGCGCAGTGAGCCCGCTTCGTGAAGCTGCAGCGGCCAGGAGGAGAGAGAGCGCAGAGAGCTAGTGCCGGCTCTGGATGGGACACCACCATTGTTTGCTTCAGTTCTCTCTTCTCCTTCTCGCCTGCCCTGTAGCTGCAGCAGCCGAGAAAGAGAAGAGCTTTCAGCTATTTTGTCCTAGATTGTTCACTTCTCCTGACTTCTCCAAACTCTTCACCCTTTTGTGAATAACTCTGCAAGTCTTTGTTATAGCACCTTCCTTTAAATGCATTTCTGAATGGAGAATCTTGTTAAAATAAAAAAAAGTCCACAATAGTGTTTAAGACATTTAAACCTTTGAAGGACCATGACCATTTTTTTATGTTCTTTCTCACTAGATGCATTTTAATCTAATGCCTTTGCTTTTGTGTCTTTTCACACCTAGACAAGACTCGCTCCTTGTGTCTCTCAGAGGCCTGCGTTTCTGTAGCTGGCCGTATACTTGATTCCCTGGACAGAGACGTGGATCCATGTCAGGACTTCTACCAGTATGCTTGTGGAGGTTGGATGAAGAGGAACCCTCTGCCTGATGGCCGGTCAAGATGGAACACCTTCAACAGCATCTGGGACCAGAACCAAGCTGTGTTAAAGCATATACTTGGTGAGAAAGATAATGGTGGAAAAGGGAGGAAAAGTGAGGGGCAGAGAACTGGACATTTTTAGCAAAAAAAAAAAGTTTACAAATGCAGATTTCCTTGAATGGTTCTAGGTATTAGCAGTTGAAATGGCCTGGGCTTTCTTGAAAACGGCCATAGTTTGGTTAAATGTCTGTAGATGTGGGGGCACTGCCATAGGCATTCAAATGATTATGATATAATTTACACTGTGACTGACATGATTATGTTATATGTTGCAGAGAATACCACATTTAACTCTAGCAGTGAGGCAGAGATGAAGACACAGCGGTTTTACCTGTCTTGCCTCAAGGAGCTGAAAATTGAGGAGCTGAAAGAAAAACCCCTCACTGACCTGATAAAGAAGGTGATAGCATAAACACTGCCTTCTTAAAGTGTATCCCAAACTTAACTGAAACTGAGTGATATTATAGTTATACAGTATATTTATAACAAAATTGCAATTTAAAAAAATATATAATCGTTTTGTTCATATAAGGATTGCTAATCTCCTGCAGCCTTTTCCTGTCTACATGCATTCTCTCCAGCAACTTCTGCACATAATTTCTAAGGGCGGGTTTCCTGATGGTGAAAACAATGAACTATGCCTGGTCAATGGGTAACAGCTCAGCTGCTTGTAAACTCCATTGTAAGAGCATGTGACAGGGTGACAACGCAGGAGAACATTTGGGAGAAAGACAGAGCCCCCTCACCCTATAACAGGAAGTGCTTGCACAACAACCTACATGGAAGTATTATTTTATAATAAATATAAAACCTGAAGGTTAAAAAAGATTGAATGAGTGTTGGAATTACAGTTACATGTTAACAATTAGATTTTAGTGATTGGTTTTACATTTACCTCCCAATATGTATGGTTGTGTTTCTTAATCTGAAGCATTGCACCAAATCCAGTGTCATATTTTAGACATTTAAATCTTTGAATCTACTCACCAATCAGAGGAAACAAACTTATTTTTTAAGGAAATACTCAGAAACTACAACAAAAACTTTACTGATCGTTGGTTGTATCAGCATTGGACGGATTACCATGTCTAATCGTGAAATACAATCTCACTCATGTTGGGGAAATAAAAACAATGGTGGGAGATTCTAAAATTACCATATGCTGCTAAATAAAAGCAGGCAATGATTCCAGATTGTGAACATTGCTTGCCATTATTATGTCACATTTCTGAAGTGCTAGAGCAGTCTTTCTCAACCAGGGTTCTGTGGTACCCTGAGTTGTCTTTGTGGTTTTCTCAGGAGTGCCTTGAAATTTTCACACAGCTTCATGCCTTTCCATGGTTCAGGCAGGCTGACTGGCTGCCAGTACCATGCAAATGAATGATGCTAATGCAGGGAGGTTGGCTGTCTCTATTCAAAATCGCACAGAAATGTACCTCCATCCAGGCCTGTCCCACCTCCTATCCTCTGCCATGCTTCTGCGACTCCTGATGTGAAGGGGGGGGGCTTCTAATAGGAAGGGGGGACCCAGATATGAATTGGTATGAGGGACCCATTTGTAATTGATAACTGCAGTCTTGATATCCTGAAGCTATCAAATGTATTCATGATCATACTACTGATGTATTAATGTGTCTGTGAGAGAGATAAAATCAGTAGGAGATGTCTAATTGGAATAAACACAAAAAATACACTGCCCTGCATGAGCTGCCTGCCCACCAAGTTACAGGAAGAGGCAAGTACCAGAATGGGGCTCACAGTGAGTGATAGCCGGGAAAAAACAAATCCTGACTTTGCATCCTTATCTTTTATCCAGAGGGAATGGATAAACCTATAGGTAAAAGAGAATATGAGCATCAGCTAGTAGCTTAATAACCCATAATAGATCTTCACGTTTGCCTTTAGGGGGTGAACAGAGCACCCATAGTAGACATGTAAGCCAGCAAAAAATGTGTTTTGTTTCGTTTCGGAATTTCATTATTCGGAATTCAGGTCTGAAAGTCAAGTTGTTTCAGCATTCGGATGAATCCATATTTTCATTAATTTTGGAAGAGTTAAATGATCATTAGGAACGAAAATTATTTGCCGAAAAGTGACATTAAATGTTTACTTTGTTTCTTTTTAACTTTTGACACTCCACAGAAACAAACAAAAAAACAAAACAGCGTGGAGTTCCCCCAACAATTAATACCAGGCCATTTAGATCTGGTAGGAATTGTAAAGGGAAACCCCAACACCAAAAAAATGAAAGAAAAAAAACCGTGGGGTTCCCCCTAAAATCCATTGCCAGACACTTAATCCGGGCAGCAGCCTGGAAGGGCAGATCCTCTGCATTGGAGGGTGCTTTTCTAGGGGGGACCCCCTGAAAAATCACCTTGTCCCCATGCCAATGGTGTCAAGGGCCTCCTCCCCACAGCCTTTGCCCGGTGGTTGTGGGGGTCTGCGGGGAGGGGGGGCTCATGTGCATCTGGGTACCCCCTTTCATATAGGGGGCACCCAGATGCCGCCCCCCTTGTGAATGAGTTTTTTTTTTAAATGTCCCACGACGTCATTCCAGCATCCGCGGACAAATAAAAACAAACAAACACCCCAATGAATGTTTACATAGGACAGTGGGCAGAAATAAAATTGAAATACCCAATAGCAGGCTGGCTAATGCTCCGCCCACATCCTGATGTCAGTAACAGAGGAGCGGACCTAAGAGAGAACTTTCTCACTCAGGTCCGCTCCTCTGCAGGAGCAATAGCCATTCTGATATTGGCTATTTTAAATTGCAATAGCCAAAAGCAGGCTGGGTATTGCTCCGCCCACTGCCTTCTGTCAATCAGCAGAGGAGCGGACCTAAAAGAGAACTTTCTCTCTCAGGTCTGCTCCTCTGTTGATTGACATCAGGCAGCAATAGACAGTCTGCTCTTGGCTATTGCAATTTAAAATAGCCAATAGCAGAATGGCTGCCTCCCACTGCCTTCTGTCAGACCACAGAGCAGCGGATCTGAGAGAGAAAGTTCTCTCTTAGGTCTGCTCCACCGCTGATTGATAGAAGGCAGCTGGCAGGGCAATAGCCAGCCTGCTATTGGCTATGGCCCTTTTGTCCATAATTCGCCTCCCCCTCTCCCATTAGACTTCAGTGGGATGTTTGGTGTTAGGTTCAGGTTTGCTGAAACTCTGGTGATTTGAACCTGGGCAGATTTACCCATCACTAATCTTAAAATATTGAAAATTTTTCCTGTTTATTATTATTATACAGGATGTATATAGCGCCAACAGTTTGCGCAGCGCTTTACAATATAAGGAAGACATTACAATACAATTCAAGACAAGATGGTAAGGAGGGCCCTCATCATAGAGGGGATATCCCCTGGCTTTGAAGGCATCTCCTCTAACTTTCAGCTGCATCTCTAGGATAGGAAGTGAAATCCCCGACAGCAAAAAAAACATAAACAAAGTCTGATGGAGACTTTACCATTTCCTACTATATCCAAAACTAACAAAAAAATATTGGACCTTAAATACATTTTAATATTCTTGGACTATATTATGTAGTTTTAGCTGCTATCATTAACAGTGTTGCCTAATGTGTTGTCTCAATTTCCTCGTTTTGCATTCCTGTGTTTCTGTAGACCATTGTAATACATTTGTCATAATCATGTTGGTAACAATAAATTATTAATGTGTCTGTTAAGGTTGGTGGTTGGAATATCTCAGGTACCTGGAGAGGAGATAGCTTTATGACCGTGCTAAAGACTGTCTCAGGGACGTACCGGGCAACACCATTCTTCAGTGTCTTTGTAAGCGCGGACTCCAAGAGCTCAAACAGCAACATAATCCAGGTATCTACAACTATCTAGACTAGACAGAAACAAACGTACAATATAAATATATCATGTGGAGGCACACATGTTCGTAATTCTAATGTTTGGGTGAACAACAACTTAACCTCTTGACTCTGTTTGTATGCTTCTATCTGATTATGCATATCTGCATGCTTTTTATCTTTCATCCCCTCTCCTCTTCCATCTGCAGTGCTGTTCCTTGCTGTCGATGCCTCCATATCCCCTTCTCCTCTCCCTCCTACAGTGTTGCTCCTCGCTGTCAATCTATACACATCCCCCCTCACCTGTCCCCCCTGCAGTGCTGTTCCTTGCTGTCCACCCTTTCTCTTTTCCATTTTCCAGTGCTGCTTCTATGTTAGTCCCTCCACTACCTTTAGCTTTGAGTCTGTATCTCTGCATTCCAAGCATATGAACAGTCATGGCTCTTTCTCCAGTTTCACATATAATTACTTAGGGGGTTATTTACAAAGCTGCCGAAGGCAGCCAAGTGAATAACCAAGGCAAAGTGAAGTGAGCCGAATGACGTTCGAATAGTCACTCCGGCTCAGTACGGCTAATTTCAGCCATACATTGGTTGAAATCAGCAGTACATCGGTGCAGAGGAACTTAGACTTAGCCATTCCAACATCTGGATCGACTAAGACCAAGCTCCGGCAGCTCACTCCCATAGGGGCCGAATGGCAGTGAGGGAATAGCAAAATGCCGTCGAGCGGCATTCAGCACGGCTATTCTGCTCGGTACCTCTAAGTGAGAAGAGTGAAAAAAAAAAAAAGGAGTATAATTTTTTTTAAAAATGTAAATAAATAGGAAAATTAAATCATATGTAAAGATATTATAAAGAAGAAAAAAAAAACAATTGAGCAGAGCTAGCAGTGACAGCTAGCTCCGCCCAACTGTTTCCTATTGGCCAGCACCTGCCATAGTCTTCTAGCAAGTCCCGGTCAAGGAATAACAACTGGGCAGAGCCGGCCATGACGTCACAGCCGGCTCCGCCCAGTTAGAATTTGAATGACAGATCAGCGTCCTTAGGTCACATGGGGACGCTGGTCCGTCATTAAAACTGGGCGGAGCAAGCTTTGAGTTCACAGCTGGCTCTGCCCAGCTGTCATTTGCATGGAGATCGGTCGGCTTCGGCCAACCTTTCTCCACTCTTCGGCTGTCACTTCAGCTCAGCCGCTCGACTGCCTTCGGTTGCTGTATGGACTATTGCGAATAGCCCGTACAGCAGCCCTTTGGTTCAGTCAGTTCAGAGGTGGCCGAAGTGAATAACCCCCTTAATGTAAGAGCGATGTTCACAAGTAGTTAACATAATAATGATATATACTGTATATATATATATATATATATACATATATATATATATATATATATTACACACATCCATACATACATACATACAGTATATAACACAGATTTGTAAAATGGAGAAAACCAGACTCAAATATGCATTTGCAATTCCTTGCTCAAAATTATGATGGTTGCTACTGTTTAGACTATTGCCTACATATGCCACTTAGCAACCTTTACTTCCATAGAGCTTTTACGCCACTGTGGTAATTGCGCATATTTAAGGCCACTTTTCAAGCTAGAACGGTGGCACATGTGATATTAAGGTGACATTAAACTCAGGAGTTACTCAGGAGTTAAATCTTAAAAATGCATTCAAGTCCCCAAACTATTAACAAAAATGTATCTTTTTTGTGTATCACTCGGCTGTAGATCCTCAATCTCTGAATTGGTGCTGACACTGTCCTTCCTTCTGGAGGGTGGCTACTTCTGTTCCCCATGGTCCCTGTGTGTGTTGTAAAGTAGCCACCGCTCCAAGCTCGCTCCCGTAATGGACTTCAATCTCAGATTTAGTTTACTAATTTGTATTAAGATTGATACACAAACAAGCTACATTTCTGTTAATAGTTAAGGTACTGAAATTCATTTTTAAGATTGAACTCTTTCTTTAGTGTCACTTTAATAGAAACTGTCACACAGTATTTGGCAATACCACATATAACTTGTATTATACCATTCTTCATTGGGTGGATGGGAAATGTACCAATAGTTACATCAAAAAAACGTAAGTATTTCCCTTTGTTCATTTCCCCCAGAGAGTCAGACTATGGCAAAGTATTTTACAGTTACCTTATCCGGAATGCTCTTTTACAGCTTATTGCTTTTTTTCTACAGGTGGACCAGTCTGGACTCTTCCTTCCATCAAGAGACTATTATTTGAATAAGACAACTAATGGGAAGGTCAGTCAGTGTGTTCTGTCCTAGTTGAGGTTCACAGACTGCAAACTGTTACACTGCTGTTGTCACTGCCATGTTTATTGTCACTTGACATAATGGCATATGATCATTTTAAGGATATTTGCTTTCAAGTCCACTTTATTGCAAATGTTGGCCTGTGCCAACCTTTACAGTAAGTAGTCACAGCATATTTACTGTTTTAATAACTTTTATTTTTAATATATGCAGTCAGACTTTAATCTTATTTAGGTAATTAATATTTTATGAATGGGTGATATGGTACATGGTGTATTTTGTGTTCCAGAAGGTTTAAGATGCAATATATTATGAAGCTGATAGTTTGAAATGTCAGGGGTTTATGGGTCCAAATAAAATGGACATCTATTCTCTGCCACATACAGAGTGGCTGTAAATATTACTGTGTTACAGGAAACACACATTGAGGTTGATTGACTAAATGATTAGAGACTGTTTACCTAAAATAAATGGTTGGTTATTGAGCTTAGTGAATAAGATGAAACTTCAGCCATTCATGTGGTCTCACCAACCATTTATAAGTTTCAATTTCGCTTGCACATAATTGGGTATTCAAAGCTAACACAGCTTCACCTTTTGCACAAAGCCTAGTTTAGTAAATCAACTCCATTGCTGCTAGCACCTTAAAGTTGTTAAAAGGCAGCACTCTGCGATAGAAGGCACAGTATACTTACTACTCTGCCAGCCCATTTGTCCTAGCTTACCTCTCTTGCAGCACTTAACCCGCATTAGTCTCTTTGTGTCTCTGTGTTTCCCTGGCATGCCATGGTACCATCCTCTAGTCGATGGATGGAACTTTGGCACGCAGCAGGAGACACAGGCACCCGACACTATCAAATACTGAATATGCTTACAGAGATTGCAGTATGGAAATGGGGGGAGATAGTAAACACGGGCCACCAAAGTGAGGAGTAATCTGTTAGAGGTGAAGAAGCATTTAGATTTTTTTTTCTGGACTGAACAAAAAAAAATCTATAGGTGTATTACCAGCCTTATATGTTCTAATTGGGCCGGACTGACCTTGTTAGGTACAAGTAAACTGGTCACCAGTTACCTCTTTCCTTTTTTTTGCTGGAAACCAAATTTTGCTCATTCCTAGAGTCACAATACATATTACACTAACAATATCTGTATAATCAACTTTAGATCTACCAAAACTATGTAATAGGAGGACCTGCATAATTAATCAAATTAATTTGCATCCACTCAGGCAGGCCCTTTCAGTACATATTGTAGTTGTTGGTAGAGCTAAAGGAGATTGTACACCAATTCCATAGAAACAGGTAAGTCATACCTCCCAACTTTCTGAGATGAGAAAGAGGGACACCTTCCAACAAAATGTGTTTACACAATGGACATATGCCCTGCCACCACCCAAGTTATGTGGACTGTTAGGAATTTATATGTCAAAAATGATTGGTTAAATCCAGAATTGTTGTTCTCCACCATTACTTTTTCTTTATACTGGTCTTTCAAAATGGCAAACAAGATAATAAAGAGAGAAAATAAAGGTTTTAGTGTAGAATAACACTTTTGGTAGGTAAACGGCACATTTTTATAGATATCTATACTTCAAACCAAAAAGAGGAACAACTGAGAAGGAGAGAGGGACAGAGGGATGTGCTTCCAAATAAGGGACAGTTCCTTTAAATGAAGGACAGTTGGGAGGTATGGGTAAGTGGTAAGTTTCCGATCCTGACATTGGCAAGTCTCCAGCAACAGGATGACTCGTGTGACATCAGTTTTAAGATCTACATCTGCCTGCCTGCATGCAATGCAGGGCCAGACAGCCAAACATTACGTTGTAATGTGGTTGCATGCACTTAATAGCAAATTTTGTGTCAGTCAGATTTATTATTTATAACAGAAACTTATATTAAATGTTTATTATATTAAAACAATTTGATTGTTTATTTCCTGACGTTCTCCTTTAATCTCAGTGGGTGTCACTTTTTTCTTCTTGTATTGTCCACAGGTATTCGCGGCCTACCAAGAATACATGGTAGACATGGGCTTACTGCTTGGTGGTGCCATAGGTTCTGTTGAAGTGCAGATGGCACAGATTGTGGAACTTGAGACCCAGCTGGCTAATCTTACAGTTCCCCAAGATGAGCGTCGGGATGAGGAAAAAATCTATAACCGCATGACTGTTGCTGAGCTACAGGTGACCACAGACTTACTATGTTATGCTGTAAATTTTACTGAGCAACTTTGTCAAAGAGAAGGGATCATTTATTTCGGGGCAGGGGGGCGGCCAAAGCGACCCAGGTTGCTAAGAGCTCTTCGCAAACTGTGGACGCTCTGTGTGACATCCTACCCAGCTCACTGACATCACCGGTTGCCAGAATTTGAGCAGGACGTGGACAAAGCCACTGATCCGGTGTCCACCCCCTGAATGACAAATCTGTTCAATAACCATGCTCCCAACACCCCTCCCCCTCCCTTCCTAAATGCCAGCACATCACCTCAGGCATGAATATCTTAGACACAGCCCTGAATATTTTTGTTAAAAGATATAGAAAAAAAACTGCTGAATGCTATGTGGTTGAAGGCTGATTGCCCTTTCTAGTAGAAACCCTACACACTACTTGTAATGTATATATTCATGTATTGATTGTATTTGTTGCAGAATCTGGCTCCTGCATTTGACTGGTTGGATTATTTAAATTTTGCACTCACACCTTTGGAGATCAATGACACAGAGCCAGTGGTAGTATACGGCAAGGAATATCTGCAACAGGTGTCAGACCTTGTGAACAGCACAGACCCAGTGTAAGAAATATTTCTATATGTATCCTTATACTTTTTTCTATCACCTTATCTTCCTAGATTCAGATTATACCTGTATAATATTACATTATGATTACACTATTCTGCTGATAAAGCTTTACATTTTCTACTTAAAACTGAACCTTCCCCCACTTCTGACCCATTTGCAGTAACACAAAGGGGCCCTTCTGCCAAGAGCTGCCTAAACTTCCTCCCATTAGCAGTAAGGGTGCCCATGCTCTGCTACTGCTTACTGTGTCACTGAAAACTGGTTTGATACCATTAATGGTGCTCATAAAGCTTCAAAAGAGACAAGCAAAGCAAAAGGTACCAGTTTTCATTCTCTGAAATCTGACATCGCATTTGATTGCTAGAAAGCAGAGGATCTGGAAGGTGGGAACTCTATGCTGCTGCTATAATATGGAACCTCCAGCAGTAGTATGTTTTGTTGAAAACCCATATAAAGAATACCTGTGTGATCTAATAAATGTAATGCTCAAAAGAGGATGTTAGGTTAAGAATACCTGTTCCCTTTGGTGATCAAGGTTATATAGTGGCTAACTCAATACAACAGCACTACAAGCAGCAATATTGATGTGCAAAGTACAGTTACTGTACCCAAAGCAGGCAATTAAATTACGGTTGACAGATAATGTAAACCAGGGGTAGCCAAACTTTGGCCCTCCAGCTGTGGTGAAACTACACATCTCATTATGCCTATGCCATCTTTAAACTTAACTCACTGTCAGCATACTCACTTCTCCTGCACCAGCATCATCTGCCCTGAACATACCATTGCTAAGGTCCAAGTGCTGATTTAGTCTACTGATTTAGTAATAGTATGATGAGTTCAATGGTATGGCCCACTAAGGACTATCATATAATTTAGTGTATTGACTTGGTAATATTTATTGATCAAAATTGCTAATTAAATATGTAAATATCTGAAACCAATACATGTAAAAAAAAAGAGTTGGCAAGACATATGTTAAATATGTAGCAGACTTTAGGGGTTTGATTTATTATGCCAGGAGAACTTGTTGCGATTTCGGATTTTTTGCAGGACTGAAAAGCCTTTATTATCGGATGTGTCTAGGTTGGTTTGCATTTAAAGCTGTCAAAAGACTCATGAGGGCCGTTAGACATGTGTGCAAAATCTGACAGCTTTAATGCACCAGAATCAAACACCAGGCAGAGAAACATGACAACTGAGCCCAAATGAGTGTCATTTTTTTTTGCCATAAAGAGGGTAGAAATTGAGCAGCGCTCTCAATTGCTGTTGGGTCCACTTATCTCAGCTGAGAATGATAGCAATCCTGACAGGATTTATAACCTACCCAATCAGCTGTTCCCGCAGACAGTACCTATGGCTCCCACAGACATAAGCTCAAATTCTAAAAACAGAGAGCTAAGAAAACATCATGCCCAACTTGTGGTTCCCTAATTGTGCTGCACAAAAACTGTCTTGAGCAACTATAACCTTCCTTTTTTTCCTCTCTTTTCTTCATTTATAGGATCCTAAACAATTACTTGATTTGGAATCTGGTCCAGAAGATGTCACCCAGTCTGGATTCCCGTTTTGAGAAAGCTCAGGATAAGCTCCTTGAGTCACTGTATGGGGCAAAAAAGGTACTAGAACAAAGTCATTTTTCTTCAGCTTCTTCCTGCTGGGCTTGCCCTTGTCTCTGAAAGCATAAGTTGTTCAGCACTAAAGTGCAGGAGGTTTGCTGGGAAGTAGCTTTGTAATCCTTTTGAAATTTTAATACTTAGTAAGATTTTAGACAACATTTAGCTACATTTCTTATGCCATGCCATCATGAAGATGCACCTTGGGGCATGAACCTCTCCTCCGTGTCCAGAAGTTACCAGTTGAGAAGAACTGGCCTCCAGAGGGTTGCCCAAGTAAACATGGTACTATCAACAACCAGACCAGTACCTAGATGGTGTTCAGCATTGTCCTAACCCAAAGACCTTGCCAAAGAGGGATCCTGCGAGACCCCAGCACCACCTTGCTAAAGCGGGATCCTGCGAGACCCCAGCACCCGGAAGACAACAATTCGCTGATGCGAGGAATCCCCCAGAGATTGGATCAGGGACGTGCGGTCAGGGGAGGCAGATCCTCACCTAGTATTATGGAGGAAAAAGCTGTCAGCTTCAAGTCTGAAGCTAACAGTTTTTTCTCCATTCAGATCGGCTTCTATCAGGTTATAGAGCAGGGAAATCCTCCCCGCTGTGTAACCGGCCATGGACGGAGCGCTGCCTGTTAATTACATGCAGCACTGCATCCGGCTTTCGACAGGTAGTTAGGTTACACAGCAGCGGGCTTCCCAACTGCCTAATTTGAGGCAAGAGCTGTCATAGCCACTACTCTTTGTTAGAGGCGTGAGCTCTGTGGATGGCTTTGACAAATGGCAAAGCGCCATTGGTCCAAGCTGTCCAATTAAAAAAAAAAACCCACTGTGGCCATCGATCTCGATGCCTCAGCAGTGAGGAGCAAGTGAGGGACAGGGAGGCTCCTCCCTGCCTCCTCCTTCACACTAGTTTGGGACCAGGTTGAAGGTGGGGCTTCGGCAGCGGGGGCAGGGTGGGACATGCTGGGGGAGAGGCTGGGGAATGCCTCACCCGGAACCAGGGGTACCGCACGTCACTGGATTGGGGGAGTAGTTCTTATCAGCTGTCTGATGGGGAAGCTGAATAATGAGGCCAGGAACAACCTGATCCTTAGAGGCTGGCACACAAATCTGTTGAGAAACTAAATCCACCATGGCAGAGTAAGGGGCTGAGGTAGATTAAAAAGAGATAGTACAAGAGGACTCCTGCATGAATAGACAGCTGGGTAGACCCATGGCTGATGACAGGAGACATGAGTTCCAACATGCTGTGTTCTCCTTTACTGAAGAACTATGCTGGTTAAGATCGCCTACAGGTGACAAACAGTTTCCAGCGCTGATACTTGACAAAACTAGACCCGGCTGGATCCTATAGGCAATTAGCCCTTTTGGCAGAAGGTCGTCTGAGTGTCCCACAATGGGGATGCCATGAGAAGGTACTAGGTAAGACACTGGAGCTAACACCCTGAGCAGTACTATGTGTGCAGGGGTTACACTGAGCACTGCTAGGTTGGAGAACAACCAGCTCAGGTCCCAGTTGACCGAGCAGGTAAGAGGGTCTCTCTAAAGAGGGATGATGAAACTGTTGGGTACTAGGTACCACTAGTGGTCCTTCATGCACCAAGAGGCAAGAATTGCTCTGATGGAGATACCGATTGCTATAGTTTAACTGACAATGGATATAGATCAATCACCCCTGGGTAGAGGAGACCCAAGGCATTAGGGGAAGTTCTGTTAATCAATACGGTGGCACAGAGGGGTATTGGGTGAACAGCTGAAGGGGGTGGCAGAGGCAAGGGACTAGCCTGTAAACCTAAAGGGATGCTCTTCACCCAGATGCCTAAAGTGCAACCTATCCAAGGACATGCAAGGATTCATAACCATTCCCCTACATGGAAAAGTGAAGAATATAGCTCCAGAAAACTCCACACGCTCGATCAGGAAGGGGACCACCATGGAAAGATCTCTGTAACCTATTCTCCCACAGTTTGACAAATTAAGCTAGAACAGGGCAAAGAGCAGAGTGCGCCCGTGACAACTGGGTATTAAGGAGAGATTTAAACTGTTGGTCAGTAGAATATGTAACGTTAAGTATGCCCTCTACTGGTCTAGTGTTTTCTCTGTTAAGCTGGGTTACGGGCAGATTCCCAATGGCTAAAGACCAACATTTAACTAATTCCCTACCAAAGGGGAACAATTCCAAAACACGCCTTAGGTGTGGTCCAGGACCTTTCCGGGTGCTTCCAGTCTTCATAGAAAAATACCTTGAATACTGGGTGTAGTGGAAAGTTCTTTGCAGCTGTAGTACCTCTGAAAGACCCAAAACTGGAGACAGCAGACTGCTCTTCCCCAGATACAGAGTAGTACACACCACATCATTAAGGTATGAAATGGTTTAATGTAATCAGAGGTAAAAGGCAGGACACTGTGATTCCTCCAAAATAATGTCATCAGAGTGGGGACTCCGAGTCAATGATGGTCACTGCGACTGGTTGCCTGGCCTCTTCTAAGGCCACAGGGGGATTGACCCTGCAGGGAAGGTGCAGGAGCAAGCAGTAGAGGCTCCCTATGACAAGGCAGACATAACCGTAGGGTAGCAGGATTCCAGACATCTGTGACTTCAGAAGGTACATGGTAAATGTCCCCAAAATCATTAGGAGAGCTTAAACTGGGGTCACATGTTGCAGCAGGATCATCCCTTCTGTGTCTAGATACAGATATGTTGCAACGATGTGGCAGTGAGGCAACTAGATCAGGGTATGAGACAAGGCCTTATGTACACATAAAACCAAGCAGCTGGTAGCACATAAGGGTCTGAAGCCTGGAGGTGACCAAGATCACCAGAGACAGGTAGACACCAGAGACAGAAAGAACAAAAACTTTAATAAAGCAAATCTAATGTCTTCAAATATCTTACTGTCTGAAATTTGTGGATTCATGTAGGAAGGAAGAATTGGGAAGGATTGTCACCATCATACAGAGATATTACAACAACCAAGCTTCACATTGAGCAGTCATAGTGAAGGCAGGATGGGACCATTTTTAGCCTCCTTTAGAATAACCATTCAATGACAGATCTCTGTAAATGATAGGTGGTTAAAAATCTATCTATGACTGTTTACATCACCATACTGCTGTTGTTCTCTTATGGTGCATATGGATTAGAGGTTTGCTTCCTTCTCTATGGGCAAAAATAAATCATAACTAACTCATCACAGAGATTTTTCAGAATGCTGGATGTAAGTTCATGTTGCTAAAATTACACTGTTATGTGGCCTGACTGTTACCACTATTGAACGCAGCTGATTATTAGGCTATAAATGGGCACTGTGTCATTTCCAATAATTTCTGATCAAAAAATACCTGTGCCCCGATGTTCCCAATCATTTGCTCATATTCTTCCTCTCCATTGCAGTCCTGCACCCCTCGGTGGCAGACCTGTTTATCCAATACAGATGATACTCTTGGATTTGCTCTGGGATCTCTGTTTGTTAAATCAACATTTGATAAGAACAGTAAAACAATTGTAAGTACCAAGGGCAGTGTGCAACCTCTGAAATAATTGTATATTGGTGTTCAATGAGCAGCAATAATTTGTGATTCAATTTATTTTAGGCAGAGCAGATGATCGTTGAAATCCGAGCAGCCTTTGAATTCACATTAGCAGGTTTAACATGGATGGATGAGAAGACAAAGAGAGCAGCTAAGGAGAAGGTGTTGTATTTTGTTTTTTAATTTTGTCAGTTATTATACAACAACAGAGCCTTTGTTTTTATCTAAATGTCTGAAAGCAGAACTATCTTTGTTGTCCATAGCAACAAACCATGTTCTGCACTGGAAAAAGACAGCTGTAAGTTGATTGGTAGCTACAGGGCAACACAAACAGTTCTTTAAGACATTTTAATAAACAAAGCTGTGTTAACTTGCATTAACCGGTATAGTTTAAAGGGAAACAAACACTCAACACAGCATCACTTACCTATAGGAAAGATAAAATCAAAAATGTTATATATTGTTACCTACCAGTTCTTAGATGTGGTGTCTGCATTAGTTATCATTTGTCAGGCTAAGAACATTTTCAGGAGGTACAGGTAACACCTGTTGATTTTTAAAGAAATGCAGTTTCCTTGTCACTTTCTGTAAGCTGAACAGAAAGCAAAACCAGAACATCAAAGTTTTATCTTTTTTCTATAGACTACTAATTTCCGCATCCCAAATGTAGTGGAGAGGAACAAAAGCAGACATTTTGAAACCATGGCTTCCTCCATAGATACAGTGGAGGAGTAGGTGCAGCCACACAGGGACAGAAAGTGTGCTATTCACAGGTTTACCAGGTTAAAATAAGTGAAAAAAGGAAACTAATACAGGCACCTCATCTAGGGACCCATAGGATACAATATATTACATTTTGGTTTTGGGTTTAGATACTTTGTAAAGCTAAAATACTGCAGCAGAAGACTGATGAGGTAATCTCTTCCTTGTCTCCTCCTATCAGTATGTCAATGTCCCTTGTCAACACATTTGCATTCAGCACACCTGATATTCTCCCATTGTTGCTCCCCTACCCTCGCAGTCCGAATGCTGCTGTACAGGGATTGCAAGAGGATTTTACATACTTACACTAGTTGCAAGAGTTAATTTACATACTGGTTGTATTTATGAAATACTTGGATTAATTATTAATAAATACATAGTTAAACTCCAGGCAATCTGCTACATACACAGATTAAATACAAATGTGGGAGCTGTTTTAACATCAAAGGATATGTATTTCTGTCCATTCCACCCTCCTGAACTAACCTGGAGTAACACCCACAGCTTCTTATTTCCCTTTGTAGCTAAACCATGTCCTATCCAATATTTATTTAGGCTCGGGTAGAAATCCTCTTCAAGCCTATGGCAGATATGCAACTTCCACATTTGTATTTAATCTTTGTATGTAGCGGTTTGCCTTGGAGTAGATGAAGCGGTGGGGGATGGATTAGTTGTCCTTTAAAGAAGACCTGCACATTGCATTACAATGGAGAATCTGTGGGACTGGAGGTAGGTTAATGGATTAGAAGTATAGTAAATGTGTGGCAAGAGTCCACTGGCTGCAAGACCCATTGCCTGTCCTGAGTTATGTTTTAGCTTCATATTAGCCAGTGGGCACTTTTGTGACACCTGGAGAGAACGAAAGTTTGACACAGGTTCTGATCATATAGTAATTAGTGGCAAGCAGATTAAAGTGACACTAAACTCAGGGGTTAAATCCTAAAATACATTCAAGTACCTTAACTATTAACAAAAATGTATCTTATTTGTGTATCTCAGCTGTAGATCCTCAAATCATCTCTGAATTCATACTGACAGTGTCCTTCCTTCTGGAGGGGGGCTACTTTTGTTCCCATGGTCCCTGTGTGTGTTGTAAAGTAGTCACCACTCCAAGCTCGCTCCTGTGATGGAATACAATCTCAATACAAATTAGTAAACTAAACATGAGATTGTAGTTCATCACAGGAGTGAGCTTGGAGCGGTGGCTACTTTATAAACACACACAGGGACCAAGGGGAACAAAAGTAGCCACCCTCCAGAAGGAAGGACAGTGTCAGCACCAATTCAGAGATGATTTGAGGATCTGAGTGATATACAAATAAGATACATTTTTGTTAATAGTTAAGGTACTTGAATGCAGTTTTGAGATTTAACTCTTGAGTTTAGTGTGACTTTAAAGTATAAGAACCACATATGCATGTACAAGTTACAGGGGTAATTCGTAATTCGTGGAATTCGTATCGCCCGACGCCCGGGACATGTAGTTCCGGGCGCCGGGCAAGTGGTTTTCTCACTGTTTTAGCCCTGCTACGGACAAGTAGCAGGGCTGGTTTTACTTTTTTTAAACGAGCGCCGAGAGAGGCGCTGCCAGCGGGAAGTGCCATCATTTTCTAATGGCAACCCAGTCGTGCAAGACAGATTGCGCGTTTTCCTGCTGCAATACCGCTTGGGCGATCCCACACGATCACGGTTGAAAACACTGCACGGTGCATGTCGTGAAAATGGGTACATGTACCTTTTTTTTCAGCGATTGCCATCCAGATGTATCCCCATACATGCAGATGCAACCGCTGTATGCAAACCGCACACGATCGCACGTCCCGGGAATCCGCAGGTCTGCACCAACCCTAAAGGGTAAATTCACTTTCCCAAGTAATTTGGGAAAATGGAATTACCCGCACAAATCTCCCTCCCACTATACTTACCTTTCGGCAACCGGTCCTACCCGTCCACCAGTACGGGTGTACTATCTGTACCTGTTCCATGTATTCTGAATTTCGCTCGCAAATTGCAAGCACTCGTTGGTCAACGCGGTCACCTGACGGCATTGACCAATGAGAAGCGCTTCTTAGCACTGCTAAATACGGTTTTGGTTAAAATTATTTTTTTTGTATCAGGACAAGTAGATTGTCATGAGGGACAAGTAGATTCGGCCCCCGCTTTAGTCCTTGGACAAGTAGTTTTTTCACAAATTTCCACACCCCTGAGTTATCCAGTCTACTTGCTTACCACCAATCATCAGTTTTATCAGAATTCAGCAAACCTCTTTAACCAGTAAATAAAGGCTTAAAGGAGAACTATGACATGAGTGATTTCCACTCACCTCATAGTTCTAGCCGACCTGTGACAATGAGACTGTCACAGGTCGGCTCAGTAGATCGGGAGGTGAGCGAACACATACCGGCGTTCCCTCACCTCTCGATCCTGTCACGGCTCTCTGCCGTGACAGGGGGAGGGGCTGGATTCCCCTCTCCCCGCTCCGATCTGCCAGCGCTGACTGGCGGAACGGACGGGGGAGGGGGCGGGTACAGCTGGCTCTGCCTCTAGATAGGCAGAGCCAGCTGTCACTCACGCAGCTGGGCGGATCCCCTCGTCTAAGTCGGGATCCGCTCCGGCTGCGGCATCTCAGTATACAGCTCGCGGTATACTGAGCTTAGGGTAACGGGAGGACGCTAGTTTGTGTCCTCCCGTTACCCTAAGGAGAACTATGGGGAAAAACACTGACCCCATAGTTCTCCTTTAAGAAACGATTTTTAATTTACCAGAAAACATACACACGGTAGATGGGGAAATCTGCATACAGATGAAAGCGTCCATGTATATTTAAAAAGAGCTCTGCAATGATAATGTATGTCTGATGTTTTAGGCAGATGCCATATATGACATGATTGGATTTCCTGATTTCATACTGGACACAAAGGAACTGGATGAGGTGTATGATGGGGTAAGAAGATTTTTGATAAAAGGAAAAAATGCACACGTTTGCTTCTTACAGTGATAGACAAAATGAAATGTTGAGCTAGCTGT
Organism: Nanorana parkeri; assembly: GCF_000935625.1. Taxonomy (NCBI): domain Eukaryota; kingdom Metazoa; phylum Chordata; class Amphibia; order Anura; family Dicroglossidae; genus Nanorana; species Nanorana parkeri. Next base: position 1,761,416 of record NW_017306337.1, read on the forward strand.
GACAGTAATTTTGCTTATTTTGTCTTTTTTTACCCAGTACGAAGTGGCTGAGGATTCTTTCTTTCAGAATATGTTGAATTTCTATAACTTCTCGGCCAAACTAATGGCTGAACAATTAAGGAAGCCACCTAACCGAGAACAGTAAGAGTGCTTTAAGATTTGACTATACAGTATCGACCAGTGCTGGGCAAACCTTGGCACTCCAGCTGTGAGGAAACTACAAATCATATCATGCTTCTGAATCTAGGAGTCGTGCCTGCAACTGTCAGAGTCTTGCACTGCCTCATGGGACATGTAGTTCAACAAAAGTTAGAGTGCCGAGATTGCCTACCCCTGATATTAATTGTCAGATTGATTTACAAATGCTTTAGATTACATGTATATGTTACATTTTATTAAGTTATGTTCCAAACACTTACAAAAGAATGTGTTTGCACACATCTGTCTATACTGTATGTATCATTTATACAGCTGTCGTATATTGAGACACAGAAATAGATATTCATGTATCTAATATTTTTGCAGATGGAGTATGACACCCCAGACTGTCAACGCATATTACCTGCCAAATAAGAATGAAATAGTCTTTCCAGCAGGCATTCTTCAGGCTCCATTCTATGCTCCTACACATCCAAAGTATGTATGCTGAACCTACAAGCTATTCAATGCTCATTGCCAAATATTACAAACGCAATAGAACTATTTGATGACACTGCAAAATTGTTACATGCTGTAAATATACATATTAAAAAAAGAACATTTTCTCTACTTTACAAATATTGTAAATTGTATCAGATGAGATAAAAACCTGTTTTTCTAAATAGTACACACAACATATTTTTATCAGCAGGCAACTAAATTAATATAAAATCAAACAACATGATTATTAGCCATGGGATATTATATATGTGGCATCTCATGACTCTAGTAGCTTCCAGTGCTGTTGCTTGAGGCACAATGTAAGGTAGGTATGATGCTGCAGGGTTTAGTGCTCTGTTATGAATTCAGTTCATGTTAAAGTCAGGGGTTAGATGGTTAAGGTTATGGTATAGTGGGTTAAAGTAATAATGTCAGCACAGAGTCACATGAAGCCCTATACCCAGTTCATCACTGCATGCAAGATTCCTAACACAATAGTGGATTATGGCACAAAACTGTCTTGTTTGTCTGAATACATTTTGTATTGTATTAAACTGGGTTTATACAAGTAGCTGCAACACTCAAGCATTTCACGCTAAGCAGCGCTTACTCATAGAGACTATATGAGTCATACACTATTGTGTTTGTACTGTAGCCAAAACCTTACATGCTGAAAGAAGACAAATATACTTTGCTGCAGGTATCCGACACTGGGTTCTGGGATTGTCGCATACCTGCTCCCCTGTGGTTCCTGTTGTCTCCTATATCCTGTGCTGGAGCACAAGGGAGTAGGTATTCAAAGTACGTAGAAGTGTCAGTTACCTGCAGCACCCAGAGATCTGCAACAGGTTTAGGACACCGCCGCTAGAAAGGTTGGTACATATAATCGTCTTTTACAGACTGGGTTTATTTTAAATTAATTGCCTCGCCTATTTTGACCTATCTGCCTTTGCTGCTTGGTGTAAAGCAATGTTTCTCTGTACTTTTCTCCCCTTCCCTTGCCCATTGTGCATCTCCAAATTTTCATGAAAGAGCATTGCAGTAGACACTCTTCCAGTCTGCAGATGTCTAGTCTCCTACAGGACCCACTGATTGTCTTTGATATGCTTCATAGGTTACAGCTGCTGTGTCTTATGTGGTGCACACAACTTCCATTGGGCCAATTTAATTTGGATCAGAGAGTTACTGCAGAGCCCACCCCCTCTGCACACTATAAGCTACCTGCTGCTGTATCCGTGTGAATGCAGTGTTGTTTATTAGCAAGTAGAACTGATTTGTTGTGTTCCACATTGTATTAGGTGATAATGTGTGCTGTATTCCATCACTTTAATGTATAAGGGTAAATAACCCAGCAGACCTGCAGACTGCACCTCAGTCCCTTCTAGTATTAAAAGACTTCCCCACAAGTTACTGCGGTGTCAGCTTCCAGTGGAGAGGGAAACTGAGGAAAGGACAGTAAGTCCTGGAAGTCACTCAGACCAGGGGGTCGAAGATGGATTTTGGAAGAAAAACAAGGAGGTGTGATTTAACCATAAAGATAAAAAGATTGATTCAGCGCCATTAATAACATGTAGTCAGAGTGCAAAAACATAGAATATCCACACCGCACATCACTATAACTGCAACTCAAAACACTCCTAAATAAAATATTTTTCCACAGGTACTGTATGTACTGCAAGTAATGATATCAAACACCAGTTACTATATTCAAATCAGTGGCATGTTTAGAAAGTGTGTAAAGCAACCACTGTATTTTTGCCACCCAGATGCTCTCAACAGTTCTTTTTATTAGCTCGGAAATCTGCAAAAAACAAAATCAAAACTGCCCCATTCTATTAACCAGGCATCACTCATTAATCAACCCACCATATGCATGCGCCGACCTCTGTTCATCCAAAATAAATTTCAGGTGGAAACAAAAGCAAAAAGGCAAATAGACATAAATAAAACTTAAAGGAGAACTATGGGGTCAGTGTTTTTCCCCATAGTTTTCCTAAGGGTAACGGGAACACACAAACTAGCGTCCTCCCATCACCTAAAGCTCAGTATACTGAGAGCCACAGCTCGCGGTATACTGAGACGCCGCAGCCCGGATGTCATTACTGTCTGGATCCACCCAGCTGTGTGAGTGACAGCTGGCTCTGCCTATCTAGAGGCAGAGCCAGCTGTACCTGCTCCCTCCCCCGTCCGTTCCGCCAGTCAGCGCTGGAGGAACGGACAGTGGAGGGGGGGAATTCCATGCAGGAAGCCGTGAGTGACATGCACGGCTCTCTGCAGGGACAGGATCGAGAAGTGAGCAAGCGACTCTATGTGTTCGCTCACTTCCCGATCTATTGAGCCGACCTGTGACAGTTTCATTGTCACAGGTCGGCTAGAACTATGAGGTGAGTGATTTTCACTCGCCTCATAGTTCTCCTTTAACATAGTGATAATGTCCTTCCTTCCTTCATTACATCTATAAGCAGCATCTGGTATGCAGGGTCTAATCCTTAAATGATCACTTCATTCACTACTATTCTACTGACCTTTACTGCCATTGAAATCTAAACTACCACACTAATGCTACACAAAGCTGTTCTTTTTGCATTTCTAGTGCATGTCTCCTCTCACTCTTTTTTTTTTCTCCTCTTTCTTCTTCAGGGCTCTAAATTTCGGGGGTATTGGGGTGGTGATGGGACACGAACTGACGCATGCATTTGATGATCAAGGTTTGTGACAAATTATGCGGTCAGATGATCTGTAGCTACGAGTGGTTTTCAGGGTGAATGGTAAATGTTATTGTTTTAAATGTTTTATTTCTGGCATTATATAAACACAAGTGCTGTGCTGGTTATATACTGTGCAAATTTAGAAAATCAAGCACTCCGTAGCCCAGCTGGCAAAAGTCACTTTTTCAATCTGCATTACTAAAAGGAGCTGTTCTGAAATTTTTAACTATTACCAAAAATGTGTCTTATATGTGTATCACGCGGTTGTAGATCCTCAAATCATCTCTGAGTTCATGCTGACACTGCCCTTCCTTCTGGAGGGTGACTACTTTTGTTCCCCATGGTCCCTGTGTGTTGTAAAGTAGCCACCGCTTGGACCCAATGTTAAAATGTAGTGTTAGGCAGGATTATATGAAATTATTAAAAATGAATAAATGAATTAAAAATTACATTTATTTTAGAGAAACTTTATAAAAACATTTATACCTCTAGTGAAGTACAAATTCTAATCTGTTAGAAATCTGTTCACTGTAGTATAAAGCAAACTGCAGTAGGGAAGTATGGAGACTGCCATTGCTGACTTTTCCTTCTGAAAATACCAGGTCCTCGGCTAATGCCGAACTAATGGCTTCAGTGCTATCACACGCAACAAGTATACACTTCAGAAGTTAAAACCAAAGACAGCCAAGTAAATAGCATTTTCCGAAGGTAGGCCATAATGGCATTCTTAATACAGGCTTCCTTAAAGGTTTTGTATGCACAACCCCGTGATGCCTCCAATCACTATTATTATTCACTTAATGGCACGAAGGAAATGTATGTCTTTGTGTGTTTAGTGCAGCATTGTCTGCTTACTGCTACAGCAGAGATGTTGGCCCCTGCTGATCCCCAAAATACAAGGGGTTATGATTAAAACAGACGAATATGAAAGGAAAGGACATGTGAAAAACAAATACACTTTTTACTTACCAGCCAGCATCACAATCATCTGCCATCTATTTTCAACCATCACAAATATCTGCTATACTTTTTACCTTTTTAAAAAAATATTCTTGCAAAAGGTATTTATTTATACACACACACACCATAGTCACTGAGAGGATTGGCTACTAAATATTGCATTTTTCAGTGTATTTTATTTTCCCTAAATATACATGAGAACACACTTAGGTATTTGTATAACTTTACTGCTAAAAAAAAATCCTATTTGTGTCTATGTCACATTAATACCTTTCATAATAAAAAAAAGGTATTAACAGCTAAGCCAATGCAGTCTTAGGAATTGCTCTCATTCATTTAGAGACAAAGAAAGTCTTAACCTTTGGTTATACTGCCATCTAAAAGGAAGATTGGACACTGGCAAACAAATAAAACTGTAGGCCAGCCCAAGATAACCCCACTCACTACCAGCATGCCTTCGTTTTTTGCTAGTGCCTTAAGAGGATGGACGTCTTTTCTTTGGCTCTGCTGTGAGAAAGACCTATTTTAGCTAGCACCCTTTGTTCTTACTCTTTAAAAAAAACTTTTCTTCATAAAAGACTCCTCTACATTGTTTTTAGAGCTTGTCTCTTTGATTGCAGCTATGCATCCTCAGCCTGAGTGTTTGAGAGCTGCATCCGGACCCCGCTAGACTGGACAGCCATGAAGTGACATTTGAGCACTGAGTACTGTGTGTAACGCTTTCCAGACTCTTTGCTGGTTAAAGCAGAGCCACTGGCATTGCTTCAGCACTTGCCTGAAGACTCACTTTGTGACTAGGCTGGTGAGGCTGAGCTCCGGTCCCTTGGCACCTTTAATATTCCCTGTTTTCCTCCTGTTTCCACAGCAGATGGGGTTAGTGATAGCATCTTCCACTGGGTGGTGCATCATGCTCCGTTTATGCCTATTAGAAACATTCTACTCTATAATCTAACTTCTATAGTTTCACCAGCAATGTGGTATTCTGTGTAACCACCACCACCAAAAAACAATTTTTGAATAGGGAAAAATTGATGTTGTACGCTCTCAGCGACTGAATGCTAGGGACGTGGGAAGCATTATCCTTTGGTTATATTGCACCAACAGAAGGACTGGATACTGGCAAACAAACCAACTGTAGTCCAGTTCAGGATAACCCCACACTACCAGTATGCCATTTTTTTTAGCAAAACCAAAACAGCACCTAGACCATGATCATAAATACAAAGGTATGGGACCTTGAGTCCCTCCATTGTCATTGAATTCTTTGGATATGTTAGCTCCGCAGGTCATAATCTTGCAATGTCAACAAGATAACTGAATAAGTAGTAGGCTAGTTATCAGGAAGACCCTACACTTAGTTATTACATAGAATCTTTAGTAATATTTGGTTCAAAGCCTTCCTTTACCAGCCTGTCATACAGTAATGACTAAGGATTGACCAAGGATTGGTGTGGATCTCACTGGGTGTAGAGTAGAGTAGATGTAGACTTTTTTTTAAGTTACCTCTGCACAGAAAAGCAACATTTGCTTTTGAAACAATGATTACATAGAGATTATCAACATGTATTATGTGTAGCAATATATTTTGGTTGGTCAGGGTACTAGTGATTCACAACGGTTACCTTTGAATCCCAGTCACTCACTATTATGTTTCTTTGCAGGTCGAGAATATGATGAGGATGGAAACTTGCGTCCTTGGTGGCAAAATGCTTCTTTGGAAGCATTTAAAAACCGAACTGAGTGTATGGTCAGTCAATACAATGCTTACAGTGTAAATGGAGAGAAAGTCAATGGAAGGCAAACACTGGGGGAAAACATAGCAGACAATGGAGGACTAAAAGCAGCATACCATGTAAGTTACATGTTCTATCATCTCATGCCATAGTTCAGATTGTAGATACTGCAGCATTTTTTTCACCTCACAGTCTAGCTTGACATTGCTTTATATGTCGTATGGCAAATTCTTGTTTTAGGCTTACAAATCATGGCTGCAGAAACATGGCGAGGAGAAACAATTGCCTGGAGTTGGGCTGTCCAACCACCAATTCTTTTTTGTAGGATTTGCACAGGTGAATAGAAAAAAAATACTGAAAAATATGTTGACTGTCTAAAATTGTTCCTAGATTTGCTCGTTAGCTTATGCTCTGCATTCTTTTTCGCAGGTATGGTGCTCTGTACGGACTCCGGAGAGTAGCCATGAAGGATTAGTCACAGATCCCCACAGTCCTGCAAAATTCAGAGTGATTGGAACCTTGTCAAACTCAAAAGACTTTGCTGAACATTTCAACTGTCCCAAAGGGACCCCAATGAACCCAGGAAAATACTGTGATGTGTGGTGAAAATCTAGATGCACACATTAGTACGCCTGTTTGTTCTGCATCTGTGTGAGATTAACATTAAATGGTCATTCACCCAAAACTGATATTTTAGTTATGGGGGATATTGGTAGGTTGAACCCTGTTTTGTATCTCTTATGGATTCCAGTGGTATGATTGCTAACAATTCCAGCTCTGCCTCCTTTACTAAGTGAAGGTTTATGAAATCTTCAGTTCTGCCACATTATAAAGACATGATATATTATGTTCCCAGTGTTATGTTCTGCTCTGAACATTGAATCTCATTCATGCTGCATTTCAATTACGTAAAGTCAATAAAAAATGCAGCGGAGAAAGTGAGACCCTTTGGGATAGCTGTGAACAGCAAAGTTGTCACCACCAGAATCCTTAAAAGATAGAAGAAGCCAGTGGGCTATTCAACCTGTAAAACATCAATTTGGATGGACAGAACCACTGAAGTAGAACTCTAACATAAAGTGCTTTTCTTTTCATTTTAGGTAGTATGGGTAAGGCTTAGGTAGCCAAACTGCAAGTGTTAAGATTTTATTAGCCAGGAGTTCATCTTTTAGTCTTATGTTAATGCGTGTGAGAGACGGATGTGATTGTGATGGTAAATTGTATGTGATTTGTCATGTTTGTATGATTGGTGATAGAATGCGATAAATGGTACAATAGTGAATGTGATATGTTAGTGACAGACAGGGTTTGTAAAGGCTCATATGAAAAGCTTGTTTTTATCATGATGACGTAGCATAATTATGACCAAAGACAGAAGCAGCTCAGTGAAAAAAAAGTGCCAAATGGAGAAAATCATTCTCTATAATAGCAAGAAAAACAGCAACATTGGATTATTACAAATTGTTTTGGCTCATTCGCCAATGACATTTTTATTTCCAAAATGAAAAAGAACTGAATACCTTAGAAGTCTTCAAAGCTAGCATGGCTTTATTCATAAGGTCAAGGAAGCTAAGAGTTGACAAATAATCTAGATATAAAATAAATCTATTGAACTGTGAGAGTACTAAGTAACTGGTTTATTTGTCTATTGCACCCCATCATCTTAGGGCAGCCAGAACAATGAAAGATGATCTCTGATTGGTTGCTGTAAGTTAATCTAGTTTCCTGTAATACTCAAAAGGAGAGCTTAGTACAAAATGTTATCTTGGTTACTACTTTTCCTTATTATGCCTTGTGGACCTGACAAATCATCACCAATACTCCTATCAATGGACTATCAATGGAAGGTCACTTCCCACAATGTTTGCACTGTGGCGAGGTTACCCCTAGGGGTGGTATGGATGGAGGGCTTTGTTATCACAAAGCAAACTAAGTGCCACAAAATAGAACTCTTTATATGCCTTTTTTTAAAAGCCCCAGTTTATTAGCTGCTCTAACATGTAGAGCAACGACTGAGGAACTGATATTGGTATTTTAAATTGTATTTGGAAATGTGTGTGAGAATTATCTCTAGTATAGCATGGAATGAATAGGCAGCGTAGAATGGGGAATTTGTGTATGTGTAAAAATATTTACCTGCAACATAATATATATATATATATATCAAT
>NW_017306337.1:1770229-1823083 GCF_000935625.1 Nanorana parkeri
TATATATATATTTATATATTTACAGTCTGTTTGTCCTCTGATAATGTTACATGGATTATGTCGTAACTAGCACTCTGGTGATGTACAGAGCCTGTCATGGTGCCGCTCAACCAGTGGGCTGTCAATTTTTGCTAAAGATGGAGTATAAGCTCTCCCTTTTAAATACAATTATTAGAAACTCAATAGATAACAGAAGCACGGATGTGAAATAAACAGTCTTGCTACTTTATTCTTTACAGACTCCTAGCTGGTAAATAAAGAGTGATGGGTACAACCCCCAGAACCTTACTGATCCCATCACAGTGGCACCTGGTGCAACCTCTTCGGTTAGGCCCAGGGTTAGCAGAATTGTTGGCAGAACAGCAGAAAGAGGCTGTGAGATGTCACATACATCACAGAAGTTACTATAACAGGTTGCAGGGTGAGCGTATGCAGACTGATGGACAATACTTGTATGAAAGTGTATGTCTGTGTGATGGGAAGTATGAATGTGATGAAAAGATATGTAAATGTTGTAGCTGTGAGTACGAGTGTGCAAACTGAAATGACTGTGCTTCATGAAAATACACTGTCTGTGTTTTAAGTGATAAAACCAATATGCTGCACATGTGTATACTTATAAAATATGCTGTGTGTTGATGTTGCTGGTGCTGAATGCAGTCTCAGCTTTACTTTACCACACATCTGACCGTCTGCTGTCATGGGGGTCCCTATACTGGGAGGGGTCTTATCGCCCCATCAATCCTCCTCTTTTGCACTGTATGAAATACATATCACGCTGGCATCATGCTTTTGAGACTAGAAAGCGTTAACGTTACATGGTGTTCTGCCATGCTACACGTGGATACCATACAATCATTTTTAGGACATTCACTATCTTTCGATGCCCACAAGTGTGGCAGGAATAAGGGTTTACATAAAGATACCATGGTTACTGCATGAACTCATTCATTGTGACATTCTAGATGATCCAGCAATGACAGACCTCAACCTCCCAAAGAGACAACAGGGGATCCATAAAACACAGGAGACTCTAAAAGAGAAAAACGAAAACCATGCCTTAAATCGCCAGCACACCCACATAGAGAGATATATATATATATATATATCAGAGATACTAGTACAGTTAGAAACTCAGTGCCACATAGTGTGAACCAGTTTAGTTTTACATTATTTGTAGAGTGTTATGCCGTTCTCACTTTAGGCAAGTAGCCTATGGCAGGGTAAAATGTTTATTTTCCTCCTATGTATTACATTTACTGCAAAGGAAGGCCAGTCTGTGGCAGAATAATATGAATATATTTTGGAGACAAAAGGTCATAAATGCTTTTAGGCCCAAGAACAGCTATATGCAGGCTGAAGACTGGCATTTGGCACCCTGTTGCCACCATTGAGGCCCTTGCCACTACTGTTGGACACAATGCATAGGGAAGCCTATGGAAGGAATTTATTCCTTAAATAATCTCCATGGAGTCCTATTCAGACAACACCTTTTAGTATGATGACTGCATGACCCTAAATTAAACAATACAGGATTTGTACATGCTTGAAATCTGCACAGTTCAACAGCAGACAAAACCAGTAGTGTGCTAAGTACTCTAGGTATGCCTGATTGGGACCCCATGCAAATTTGCAGCTTACCAAAATTTTAATAGAGGCCTGCAGATTCAATCAATTAATGCCCAGTCATGCCCAACATGCTCAGCCAGTAGCTCTTTGTAGGATGGGCAATAAAGGCTGCATAAGCATGTTCTAGGTCAAGAAAGGGAGCTGGCACGTGCCATTCAAAGCGAGGGATGGGGCTATGTGCCGTTATATTGATAGACCTGTTGTCTGTTCCCTCCACACCTACCTCACACTGTGACATCTGCTATTTCTCCCATTGTTACACACAATCTGTGTGCTGATATAAAAGGACACAAGGAATTTCACTCAGGAGGCAGCCATCCTTGATGATCTACTGAAAAGGTTTTTATCATTTTAAGATGGCTTGAGATTTCAGCACAAAACACATTTGAACTATCGACAGCTTCGCACCTGTGGTATGTACTGTCTGCTCATCCATGTACTCAAGACTGTCAAGCAGTGCATTGTGGTCAGTGTAGTCCTTGTGTTTCTAATTTGAGCACAGTTAGGTAGCATTAGATCTTGTCATTAAAACCATGAAGCTTCTAAAGTCTCGGTGGAGCACATGGGTTATAATCCTCAGTAATTTCAGTACAATACAGGGACACCTGTGTGTGAACTATCACTTGGCTGTACCAAGCTTCACATTATTCTACTTGATTTCATGCAGTAGGATATTTCACGAATGATGCAATGTTTGCATACAATTCCACTGATCCTATACTTTGACCCAGTGGTTAAGAACTACACATCACCTCATTATATAATGTTACTGTTTACTAGATGCTCGTGGCTTCTCCATTAATGTGTATTTGTGAAAAGGTTTTATTTTTTCATGCCTATTAAACCCAAAAGATTCTGCTTGCATTTGTGTTTGACAATTCTTTCTTTGGGCATGCACTGTAATTATTCCGCTAGTGACATTAATCTAGGTATACGCTATAATATACATTTTATATCACTAGAGATTTGAATAGAGTGCCAGTGACATCCCAGACTAAATTGGGCTTTTAGGGTTTTGGCTGCTTCAAGTGGAACTGTGTTATCAGTTTTCCTGGGATAGATAAATAGAGAGTAATAGGAAAAACTGAAATACCGCTCCTGTAGAAAATGCTGTTCTTTCTAATGCTGGCCATACAGTATGTGTAAAAACCTTTATCCCTTGGCCACAAGGTTTTAGCTAAAAAGGAAACATTTACTGAGGGAAATATATGGGACTGCCCTTGCTAACCTCTACTTCCTAAATTGGTAGTTTCCCGGCTGTCGTGCCAATCCTATGACGTTAAAACTTTCTGAATCACTGGATTGGGACCAGAACTTCGGACTTGTTGCTTATTCCTGGTTCAAAGAATGCAAGACACTACAATCGTACAAAGAACATGATCAATAGTGGCAGCCTATGTATTTCTCTCACAATTGGTTTGTTGAAGGAGTAAATCAGACAGTATTAACAGTGATCTTCCTCTTTAGCAGAGATCACAGCACCAAAAAACTAAGGGGTCTATTCACAAAGCTAGCCGAAGGATCAGCCGAAGCTGATAGCCGAGCGGATTCGGCTATTCACTCACTGCCTGCCCTATGAGAATATGGGCGAACGGCAGCGAGCGAGCTGCCGGAGCTTCGGCTCAGCCAATCCAGATGTTGGATAGCTGAGTTAAAGTCTTTCTGCACTTTGGCTCAGCCGATGTACGGCTGAAATCAGCCGTAGTGAATAGCCAAACAGCGTTCGGCTCACTTCACTACGGCTCGGTTATTCACTCGGCTGCCTTCGCCAGCTTAGTGAATAACCCTTTAAGCCTTCAGCCATTTGGCAAGTGCTGAAGGGAAGTAGTGTTCTGGCCCTTAGAATCCCTACTATATTAATGACACATGCCTGATAGATATTAAGGCCTTTCTGTTACTCTTCATGTATCCATCCCACCAACTATATTCATAGTAAACGTTAACAAATGTGACAAAACCTGAAAGATCCAGTAATTTAGTAATATAACTGGCAATACAATGACAGCACACATTTCATTGTATTATAACTTATGTAACCTACTTCGGTGCACACTTACATGCACAACGGTGGATGCTTTTCCTTGAGTAAACTCACAGCATGGCACTAGGGATACACATAGCTAACACACCCTTGGGTTTTCCATTATTTTAAAAGACACATGCCTACTGAGTTTAAAGTGTATTTGCACTTTTGCAGCCATATTGGAATAACACCTACTTTATATTTGTTACATGTTCTAAGTCACATAGCATGACTTAACCTTCCTGGCGGTAATCCTGAGTGTGGCTCGGGGGTTAATTTTCAGTACCAAAAGCGGTAACCCTGAGCCACACTCGGGATTACACTGTGCGTCACTTACCTTGTCCCTACGAGCCCCGCTGTGTCCGCCGGCCGATGCCGGCATCCGTTTTCCGGGTTCTGTCCCTGGCGAGGGGCCGCGTTACAGGGGGGCGGAATTAGCAGGAAATTTAAAAGTAAAAAATAGAAGAAAAAAATACTGCGATAATCAGACCGCCAGGGAGGTTAAAACAATATTTGAACATTTCTGCTTAAATTTTAAGTGTTTTTTAAAACCCTACCTAGTGCCCCTCCTGTAATGTTAAGGAGGGGGCTGTAGGAAGTTATGTTTACTCTAATTAACCTTGTCGGTACTGTGCTGGCAGATTTCATTATCACCTGTAAACTAGATTTGAACACTGCAAGAGGAAAACAAAGGAACAGCGCCTTCTCCTTATGAAATACTGTTTATTTCTCCAAATATAAACTGTAAAACACCTCACAAACGGTGTCTGTTACATGGAATTTCAGAATAGCCATTCAAACTGGTAAACAGAAATCGGCAATGGGCTGAACAACAACGATATTGTGGGCCAGAACGTTAATAGATTCATGGGGTCTGTCAGTGCCTGTCAGCCGGAAATCTCTATGATGATGAAGATTTCCAGCTGACAGCCACTGACAGACCCCATGAATCTGCTCCTATAGGTCCACATTATACACATATCTGACATGTTACCTGGCCTTATTTAGGGTATATCCCTTGAAACGCGTCAGCAAGACTAACGTTCTGGCCCACAATATGGTTGTCTACCTGTTCAGCCCGATTTCTGTTTACCAGTTCGGATGGTTATTCTGAAATTCCATGTAACAGAAACGGTTTGTGAGTAATATTTTATTCAGTTTATATTTGGATAAATAAACAGTATTTTACTAGAAGGCGCCGTTCCTTTGTTTTTCTCTTGCATGTTTCCTGAGGCTTCCCAACCTGTTATGGAACAGCAGTCCCCTCTGTGCCATCATATTGATGTCCATCTCTGAGTATTCCTTCCATATGATGATGTGAGACCCCCACCAAGCGCTGACAGATTGGAAAATAGATTTGAACACTGTCTGTCCTAACAAAGGATTAAATACGTAGAAGCATTGTATGTTAAAGTGGACCTTTACCCATATCTTTAAAATAATAACACACACACACACCTTTAGAAATGTTTAGTAATGACAATCTACAAACACATACTTCTAGATAATTGCCGGCTTTGTATTCTTTGCAAACCTTATTTTTAATTTCTTCCCCAGTCTTCTCACAGTGGCTAAATGCAGGTTACTAGATCTCCCCTTGCTTCCTGGAACTCTGGCACATGTGACTAGGACATGTGACCATGCATATCATCTCAGGGGAGGGAAATGCCTTTCCCCGAGATCATACGAGATTACAGATGAGATTTCCCAGCAATGCTCTGCTGATGTAACCTTCCCAGGATGCAACTCTTGGACACATTACTTCATTTGTGCCAAAACTGCACCAGGAAGTAGATGAACTCTATTTGTAAGAGAATGAAAATCATGTTTGCTTAACTAATGAATGTAAGATGATGTGATTTTTAGTGAAAGGGGGGTAAAGGTCCACTTTAATAGAGAAAGCTGAGTCTGTCTCTCTATGTTTGAATTTAAACTGCTCAGAGTATATAGAAGAAGCCCTTCTTAATTCCAGCACCTAGTCCTCTGCTCTGAAGAGTTTCTCATTGGTCAGCGCAGTCATCTGACAGGACTAACCAATGAACGCTTGCCCTTTGCGAGAATTATGATTATTCCAGACTACAGGGCTGTCAATTCTAATGTGCAGCTCACTACACCAGCTGACTGGGGTGTACCACAACAGGGACTGGGGGGAAGCTTCATCCTCTTGGAGTACAATGATGATTGCGACGTTCTTTTTTATTTGAGAGACACAAAACAAAGCATGCGGCACAAATTTCCAGCTGTGGCAAGGGCAATTACAGAGACATGGCAAAGATGAATGACAGTTTCTTTTTAAAAAAATGATGTACTGATAGATGTAGCATCGAGTAGACAACAACATGAATGTACAGCAGAGAAAAGAGTCACTTATCTTCTTAGCAGCTGTCCTAATTGGAAGAAAAAATGAAAAGTAGCCTGGGTATTACAACACACAAGTTCATACAGAAGTAGGGTTCTAATTAAAATGGAACAAAAAGATCACCAGGAGGTAGAGTTTTTCGGCACTCTTCTATGGAGTGGGGCTTGGGAGCCATCAGATCAGCTGATCGATGGAGCCCGCTGGAAAACACGATCAGAGCCGGCAGCCATTGAGCTATCCGCTCTGGTGGGGTATTCTAACCAGGTGCCAGCAGCCTCTGTATATGAACAGCGGTTTCCTCGATCAACACGCTGTTAGTGTTTGAGGAATCTAGTCTATTTTTTATGTTCAGCCCGTTGTTGAGCAAAAAAAAAAAAAATAGATCAGTGTATGGCCAGCCCTAAACTATACAGGTTATGGTGGGAAGGGACTAAAACTTTACTGTACTACAAACCTATTAGAGGGAGGGAGTCTTTTGAAGCTATGGTCCCATCTCACCATAACCTGTATGGCTATATTGTATTGATGGGTCCCAAGCCCAACTCCATAGAAGCCGTGGTGTCCAATACACTGCACTGATGGCCAAAGAGCCTGAAACAGCTTTATGCGGTTTGGAATAAATGGCTCTATAGCATTAGATTATTAATTCACGATACACCAACAGGTCTGGGTGTGCATATGGCCAATGGGGTGCAATTATTTGAATGCCTTCTGTTTTAGAGCTCACTCACACGAAAGGCAGAGTTAACCCCCCTCAGAACAAATGGTGGATTGCTTTTCAAAGGAGGGCAGAGCACTGGTTTCCAGGCATTCAGGATGGTGGAGGTATTTTTGTTCTCCCAAGGGGGTTTTTACATGCAACTACCACGCCATAAATGCATGCCAAGCATTTGGCATGCAGTTGCTCTCCCATTCACACCAATGGTCACTTTTGGCATACAGCAATGCCTGGTGAAAGCAACATACTAATTTTAGCAACATTGCAGCTCTGCTAATGTGTACATAACTGTCTGGCTGCAGTGCTAACTTGTTAGCAGGCGGCCAGGAAGCTGAAAAAAATGCAGATCAACCAAATATATTTACCACCCCTTGGATGTTTAAAATTAAAGACATGAAAAAGGAAAAGTTCCCAAAAGAAAGGTAACAAGCACGAAGGTTCTAGTCTATAGTGCTGTGTGGTCCTCTGGTATGCTGGATGGCCTTGCACTATCCACAGACATACAGCTGCTCCATAGAGGTGACCACCCCGACCTGTTCTGTCGCAAAAAGTTGCAGAGGCCACTGCACAAGTGCACATTGCCCAGTGCATGCCGGGAAAAGCAGGTTAGCGAAGTAGAGGATCTCGGGAGGAGTAGTTCAGCGCTCCGGAAGATGCTGGGTGGAAGTGGTTTGTACTAGGGGGCCAAGGTGACATGGAGCTGTCAGGCCTGGAAACATTGTGTGGGGGCTCCAGCCTGGCCTTCACCAGCCTCTTCTATTACCTGTACCGGAGGCAGCGAGCGGCTGTCTGCCGTATTCAGGTACGGTGTACCGGGTGTGTGCTGTGTAACGCACAATGCTGTCCGCACTTCTCATCCCTGCCCCATCTTGTGTAGTTCCGTCTATGGAAGTTCCACCACTCACTTTATACGAGCAGTTGTAGACAATAGTTTTGGTTTTCATTTAATTGATATGGTATTAATAAGAAGTAGTCACAGAGAAAAAGAAGGCACTCTGTGCTCGAGTTGTATTTATAAAGTGGTACAAAGAGCATTGATATACCACAAACAGAGCTAATCACAATATGCTTGTGCTGGTCTGCAGATAGTCACCTTTGGGACCTTTTTTGGTGTTACACCCATATTTAGTATATGGCATGAAACATGCTCATATTCATGAATCCCTCCACTTACCTGAATCGCAGGGTGCCTCTTCCTGGAGCATCCTCTATATTTGTGAATTTGATGCGGCTGTGTCTAGCTGCACCTGCACAGCTGTATCATCTGTTCACAGATCTATTCGGGGGATCTGTGCATGGAAAAACTACAAGTCTTATGTAGATCTCAATGGAACACCAAAGCTATGATGTCACCTGACTTGTAGTCCATTGGTAACTTCCTCCATCCTCACGGCCTCCTGTTTTTGGTTTCTGTTCAACCAGTAATTCTTTCAGAGCATCAAGTGTATAAAAAAAGCCAAAACTGGAAAAGGGAATAGTAAAGACCTGCCAGCTGTCTTTTGTTTTTTTTATCTGTCTGTTCTGCTGGAAGATTTCTGTTTACTTCCTGGCTCAGAAACACAGCAATCATTAAGAATAGTCTCTCCAAAGCAAGGAGATGTCCCCTCTTGAACTGGGTATACACTGTTTTCACAATCTAATAGATTCCCACATCCATGCTAAACAGTGTGGATGGAGCATTCTCACACTGTGGCTATTGTATTTTGACAATCATCCCTGCCGGTTGTCAAAATACCTGCATCTGATTGGATGTTGGGATGTCTGACTGGCGTAAGGCGGCAGACAAGACCACCCACAGAATACATTTTGGCTGCTCCGTGTATACCGTACTTTAGGCAGTTGTCAGCAGAACAAATTTCCCTCTCAATTTGTGTTCCTGTGACAACTCCATTACTTTCTGTACTGGAGTGCTCATCAAGACTAATAGTGAATTTCCCCAAAGAGGACAAATACAAATGGCTCTAACCCTTACACATTTCATCCAAAACCAAAATAAAACCGTTTTGACTTTAATACACTCTTAATCTATTGATCAAATTTTGCAAGTCAATCAAATTAGTTTCCTTTATTCTTGGAATCTCTTTCAATCATATTAGCAATCATACATGTACGGCTAGGATTAGGCTGGCCATATACATGGCAATTTTCAGACAACATCAGTCAGCTTTCAATAGCAAAAATGATTGAACTGATCATTTCACAAAGATGTGTCAACTGATCAAGGCAACCTACCATCAGTTTCCATTGTTATATGTTTTTACAGGAAATGTTTGTAGTAGGTTGCCTTGATCACTTTGCCCAACCTTACAATTAAAGGGGTTGTAATTGCTGGAAAAGTTCCCTTTGTATGTCTGTAAAAAATAAGTCAATGCAGCTGGACATGCTGTATTTTTTCTTGAAGACGTTTCACTGGTCATCCAGCCAGCAAGCTGGTTGGATGACCAGTGAAACGTCTTCAAGAAAAATACAGTAAGTCCAGTTGCCTTAACTTATTTTTTACAGATATACCATGACCTGGATGAATGAGAACCTTCAGACATTTCCCTTTGTATGGCCAGCAATAGAGGTAAAACCCTAAAGTCTGATGCCTGATAACATATTTTGCCTGCTGGGGGTACATAATAGAGCCCACTTCACACTTTTTTTTTTATATAGTGTAGGGAAGGTTTAGAAACGTGTTATTATTGTTGTCTGCATCCCAGTTCCAGCATAAAGGAAGGTGTAGAAACAGACTTCCCCCAACAGGGACACAAGCAGTAATAAGACATTTTATTTCCTATTAGTAGAAGGGAAAATGTTAGGACCTCTGTCAGGTTTTTGTGACTGCATATGTCCCCACTGGGAAGGTATCCCTTCACTTCCTGTCCAGGAGACCAGTGTCACACTGAACAAAACGTGATGAAAAGGATCTGAGATGGCATACTCAATATTTGAAACCTCACAGAGAAGGAGGTTCCCGGTTGATTTAGTAAAGGCTGTTCACTGTGAATGATGGGAAATCCTGGACCTGTTTTCAATTTGAATAACCATGTGCAAGGAAATGTAAAAAAGGTTGTGATTGGTTAATTGAAGTGAACCCAGCTTCAGCTTTTGCAATACATTTATTGAGTATTCACTTTGCTAAGAGAATATTAATTATTTTCTGCAGTTCCAGCACTGTGTGCAGTTTTGGGACTTTACTGGTTATTGCATCTTCTCAGCAGTGTTCCAGCCATGGGCCTGTCATCTTTGTTATAGTA
Source organism: Nanorana parkeri (assembly GCF_000935625.1). Lineage (NCBI taxonomy): Eukaryota > Metazoa > Chordata > Amphibia > Anura > Dicroglossidae > Nanorana > Nanorana parkeri. The sequence continues at coordinate 1,780,198 of NW_017306337.1, forward strand.
GTGAAGATGTAGAGCATGTATTATCATCACTTCCTTGATATGTCTCTTGTGTTTCCAATCACACAGGCAGCTCCCAGGCTACAGGTGAGTGCTGACCTGCGGAGATTGATGGAAACAACACGGGAAATGAGTTATGTGGCATTGGAAGGTAAGTGAGAGGCTCATTATAGCTGGGTGTACGTGGCTGATCTTTCATACAATACAATGTGAATAGTCTTATGCAGGAAAGTACTTCATTAAAGAAGAACTCTGGGAACAATGATTCGTAACCCTTGCAAAGGGGCTACCCTCGCACTGCAATGGTCTTTTTTGCACCTAGGGACAAAAATAAAAAAGTTATACTCACCTGATTCTCGGAGCAAGCTGGCTGCTAGACTGGTCCCTTACAGTGAACCTTTACCCATATCTTTAAAATAACAACACACACACCTCTATAAATGTTTAGCAATGACAATCTACAAACACATACTTCTAGATAATTGCCGGCTTTGTATTCTTGGCATACCTTATTTCTCTTTTCTTCCCCAGTCTTCTCACAGTGGTCATGTTTACTAAGGGCAGATTACTAGCTCTCCTTTTACTTCCTGAATCTCTAGCACATGTGATTAGGACATGTGACCATGCACATAATCTCAGGGGAGGAAAATGCCTTTCCCTGAGATGAGATTTCCCAGCAATGCTCTGCTGATGACAAGGCAATCCCAGTGTGCATTGCTTTGGCAAACTGAAGTCATTTTGCACTTTCAAAGCAGGAAGTGAATTCTCTGCAAGTGTAACGATTTCATAATCACAGCATTTTACCCCTGACATGTCTATGTTGTTATTAATCATCAAACATAGAGGGATGGATTGGTAGAATTAGATTTTTGAGTGTAAAGGTCCGCTTTAAGCCTCTGTCCCCCTCCACTCCAGTGGTCTAAGATCCTGTGAGTCATCACATTCTCTACTGTGTATCAGAAGTGAGGATGCTGGAGCGGAGGAGGAGACAGGCTGAAGGGACTGGTGTAGCAGCTGCGGTTCAGGTGAGTATATCTTTCTTATTTGTCAACCCCAGATGAAAATAAACACTTAACCTTTGCAGTGTGGGGGTAGCCCCGCTGCAAGGGTTAAGTATAATTCACCCCAAAGTGCTTCTTTAAAACCCCAGTCTTCTCACAGTGGTCATGTTTACTAAGGGCAGATTACTAGCTCTCCTTTTACTTCCTGAATCTCTAGCACATGTGATTAGGACATGTGACCATGCACATAATCTCAGGGGAGGAAAATGCCTTTCCCTGAGATGAGATTTCCCAGCAATGCTCTGCTGATGACAAGGCAATCCCAGTGTGCATTGCTTTGGCAAACTGAAGTCATTTTGCACTTTCAAAGCAGGAAGTGAATTCTCTGCAAGTGTAACGATTTCATAATCACAGCATTTTACCCCTGACATGTCTATGTTGTTATTAATCATCAAACATAGAGGGATGGATTGGTAGAATTAGATTTTTGAGTGTAAAGGTCCGCTTTAAGCCTCTGTCCCCCTCCACTCCAGTGGTCTAAGATCCTGTGAGTCATCACATTCTCTACTGTGTATCAGAAGTGAGGATGCTGGAGCGGAGGAGGAGACAGGCTGAAGGGACTGGTGTAGCAGCTGCGGTTCAGGTGAGTATATCTTTCTTATTTGTCAACCCCAGATGAAAATAAACACTTAACCTTTGCAGTGTGGGGGTAGCCCCGCTGCAAGGGTTAAGTATAATTCACCCCAAAGTGCTTCTTTAAAGAGACACTGTCAGCTTGCAATTTCAGGGCAAAGTGACAATGTCTCTGCAAAGGGCCAACCCTCTATATTATCCTTACCGGCACTCCCTTGATGTCCCTTCCTCCTCAGCAGCTTGCACTCAGTGACTAGTCTTGGTGACCCAGGGGAGTGGAGGTGTCACTCTCTGGTCATGTGAGAGTGCAATTGTTTACTAGACCTGATAACTGTTACAGGGAAGGAAGGCACATGCTCCTCCATATCCAGAAGTGCTAGGTATATGGCTGATGTGCCCTGCTATTTCCCCAACTTTGCTTTCTGTATCTTATGATCTTATGATCGCATCAACTTTTATTTCCAAAGTGTAAGCCAACTTGTTGTACTTTAAAAGGTTGTTAAAAATGAAAAATGTAAGGAACTTTTCTTCTTTCAAAATAACAATTTCTTGGATGAAAATAATGGAAGTGCCAGGGTTTAAAGCCAGCTGAGGAGAATGCCCAGATTTCTGAACCATTTTTGCAGTGTGGCAGGGTGCATTATGCTGTTGAAAGAGGCCACTGCCATCAGGGAATACCATTTCCATGAAGGGGTGTGCTTGGTCGGCAACAATGTTTAGGTAGGTGGTACTTGTTAAAGTCACATCCACAGGAATGGCAGGACCCAAGGTTTCCCAGAAGAACATTGCCTAAAGTATCACATTTCCTTCACCCGCTTGCCTTCTTCCCATAGTGCACCTTGGTGCCATCTCTTCTCCAGGCAAACCAAACACGCACCTGGCCAAACACATGATGTAAAATAAAATGTAATTCATCAGACCAGGCTACCTTCTTTCATTGCTCGGTGGACCGCTTCTGATGCTCACATGCCCATTATAGGTGCTTTTGCCGGTGCACATGGGTCAGCATGGGCACCCTGACAGGTGTGTGGCTACACAGCCCCATACACAACAACCTGCGGTGCACTGTGTGTTCAGACACCTTTTTTTAGAACCGGCCTTAACTTTTTCAGCAATTTGAGCTATTCCCTTGTACAGAAGATGTACAAACCCGTACACAAATGATTTTAGTGGCATTGGATTCTGCCACAGCAGACATTTTCCAGCTTCATATAAGATTTGTCCGATCACCACCCATGGATTTTCATTACCCAGGAACACCAATATATACATATGTGGACAAATTTGTTGGTACCCTTCCAGGAGGAAAGAAGAATCCACAGGTTTCTCTGAAATTACCTGAAACTGAGCAAAGTATTTATATGGCAATCATCATTGTTTGTTCTATATTTAATACAAGCCAAACTTTGATTTTAGATTTAATTGGCTGACTTTGGGTCACAGGAGTACATTACTAAATGTACTTCTGTGACTGAAAAAATGAAATTACTTTATTTCACTCTTAATTTTTTTATTTTTTTTTAAATTGAATCCATGATTGGTAGGAAAACAAGGGATAGATTAGTCGGCTTTTCTTTCAAGAAATTCTTGAGCTACGCGTGGTTTTGTGAAACTGTATTTTTAAAACTTCTATACCAGACTTCGCAACAACAGCTGAATTTCTTACATTTTACTTCCCTTATTTGTATACATGTAGTTTCATGTTCTTGTAATACACTAATAAAGTGAGTAATCCTGTTTTTTTCTTTGCAGGAAGGGTGGAGGCAGTTGGTAACGCTATCAGTAGTGAGAACCATCCCCATCTACAGGCTGTAATTCAGAAGCACCAAATGGTAGAGCATCGCTTGTTTTGGAACAGCCTGACAAGTAGCTGGTGAGAGGAATAGTTAAATCAGTAGCAATGATGTGTCATTGGTTTGTATGTAAATGAGGGTGATAATTAGGGCCCCAGGCACCTTGTGGTGATCATTATTGTACAGGGAGGTTTTTTCAGTTTTTTGGAAAATTTTCCTGTGAGCATATCCATATCCTTCACTATTTTATGTAGAATAGTGACGCATCCAAAGTACCACTCATTTTCCATTAATTCCATCCTGCAGGTTCCAAGTACAGATCCACTAAATTATAGTTCACCTAACATTGAAAACACGATATATTGATGGCTAACTTTCCATTTTAACTGTTTCATCATGTCATACTTTTTTATCCATCAACTAGGTATCTCCACTTCTGATCCCTCCAGTCTGAGAAAAGTATTTTTTTTTTTTTAATTTAGGGTGCGCTCTTCCCTTTTTTTTTTTTAAGCACTTGCTGTCCGGAGCAATTTCTTAATATTTGCACACACATGATGAAATCTGAATTTTTGGCTAGAAAACAGCTTCAAAACCCTTCAAAAACAATGATATATTTTCTGAAAGCAGAGGCCCTGTAGAATAAAAAAATGCTAGTTGCAATTTTTTTTGCACCAATGTTTATCAAAGCGGTATTTTTACATACGGTTTTAAAATACACTAAAATGAAATTTAATGCACAGAAACAGAATATAATACCCACATTTTTGGTAAAATATAACAGGCGGGGTCACGTCGGGTAAATAGATACCAAACATGTCAAGCCCTAAAATCGTGTTTGCCGTGAAAGGGGGGCTTTAAAAAAATGTGCATTTTTTGTTACTTTCATATTTTTATCACATAGGGGGCTAACAAGCGACCCCAAAGCGGAGCCTGGGGGGTGGGGGCAGCACATGCCGCCAATCGGTACAAACAATCAAGTGCCTGTATAGACGTCGGATCGCTTGTATCTTATCAGCCATCACCGGCTGTTTAAAATGACACGAAGAACACAGCTGCAGCAGCAGCTGTGTTCTCGGTATAACCACTTCTGCGGGCTGCCGTATATGTACGTATTGCAGTCCGAAAGTGGTTAAATAGCCACACATTTAGCCAGTGAAGTATCAGGACACCTGACCTGCTTACTAGTGATGCAAGGGTAGGGATGACAGCCAGGGGCTTGCATTGTGAACCTTCTGCCTGCCACTGAATTATGTCATACGTGATGAATGTCCCTCTCCAAAGTAGCTTGATATGTGATATAGACAGGTTAACAATCAAGGGGCTAACATCTGAAAGCGAAGAGATAACAGTCATGGTCCTGTATTCACTCCAAGAGCACCTGGAAAGTCATAAGGCTGCCTGCTAAGGTCCCATGAATTCCCTCACGTAGGGGACTTGTATGTTAAAGTCATGAAAGGAGAACTATGGGGTCAGGCTTTTCCCCATAGTTCTCAGGGTCACAGGAGGACACAAACTAGCGTTCTCCTGTGACCCAAAGCTCAGTAGCTTTGGGTATACTGAGACGCAGCAGCCTCGCGGTATACTGAGACGCAGCAGCCGGAATGGACTCCGACATTGATGTCGAGATCCACCCAGCTGCGGGATTGACAGCTGGCGCTGCCTATCCAGAGGCAGAGCCAGCTGTACCCGCCCACTCCCCTGTCCTTTCCGCCAGTCAGCGCTGGAGGATCGGACAGTGGAGGGGGGAATCCCTGCAGGGAGCCATGAGTGACAGTCACGGCTCTCTGCAGGGATAGATCGAGAAGTGAGCGAGCGAGGGTATGTGTTCGCTCACTTCCCGATCTACTGAGCCGACCTGTGACAGTTTCATTGTCACAGGTCGGCTCAGATTATGAGGCTGAGTGAAATTCACTCGCCTCATAATTCTCCTTGAATAAAGAAACTAATAAAATGTATCCGAATTCTTTAATTAAATGTTAATAAAAAAAAATCTAAATACAAAACAATTATACATACAAGCCCTTTGTTTACATAAGTGTTTCTACCCATAATTAGAATGTACAGAATTACATAGTAGGTATCACTTTAATTTTATAGACTTGGTGTTCACTAAACCTGCGCATCCTACACCACTGGACATTCAAATAATTAAAATGGTTATTTGCATTGCTTCTTTAAATTTCACCTTGTCTATTAAAACTCACTGGACCTTTCTCTCATCACCATTCACAATTTACTTACAAACTAATCTAATTTCTTCTATACCCTCCTAGCTGCCCTTATTTTTTGTATTCTTTCCCTACAGTGAACAAAAAAAAAAAGCTGTTGGAACAGTATAGAAGAAATGAGCCAGGTGAGAGTAGTTTGCTACTACATTTTGAGATAAGATGAGAAAAGGTTTAGTGAGTTTTAATAGACAGAATGAGTTTGAAAGAAGCAATGGAAATAACAGTTACAATTTAATAGTTTGAATGCCCAGTGGAGTAGGATGCAGGGGTTTGGTGAAGTGTGTCCAACACCAAGACTTTAAAATTAAAGTAATTAATTCCATGGAGGAGTGAAAATAAAAAATATCACGATCATTTAAAGCTGCAATCAGGGCTTAGCAATTACTGTCTAAATACAAGAGCCATATGTATACTTTATTATTTTTAATATTGTACAGGATTTATATAGCGCCAACAGTTTGCACAGCGCTTTACAATATAAGGAGTTACAGTTACAATACAGATCAAGACAAGAGGGAGGGCCCTGACCATGAGAGCTTACAATTTAAAAGGGAGGGGCAAGTGATACAAGTGGTGATAGCTGTTTGAAGGATGAATTGTTTGAGAACGTGATGGTTCAGTGATTAGTTTGAGGTGGGATAGGCTTCCCTGAAGAGATGAGTCTTTAGGGATAGCCTAAAGGCAGACAGAGTAGGAGCTAGAGGGACAGGTTGGGATAAGGAGTTCCAAAGGATGGGAGAGACTCTAGAGAAGTACTGGAGGCGAGCATGGGAGAAGTTGACGAGGGAACTAGGGAGCAGGAGGTCTTTTGAAGAGCTGAGGGGACAGTTAGGGTGATACTTTGAGACCAGGTTGGAGAGATAGCCAGGGGTAGAGTTGTGGTTTGGACTATTGGAAGCCAGTGCAGGGATTGGCAGAGGGAGGTTGCAGACACTGAGCAGTTGGTTAGGTGGAGGAGTCTATCAGCTGCATTTATGATAGACTGAAGGGGTATAGCCTGTGTAGGCTGAGGTAGCCAATGAGGAGGGAGTTGTAGTAGTCAGGGTGAGAAATAACAAGTCAATGGATGAGTAGTTTTGAGGTTTCATTGGTGAGGAAGGGGCGTATTTTGGAGATGTTACCAAGGTGAAGGCGGCAGGATTTGGATAGTGATTGGATGTGTGGCAGAAAGGTGAGGTCAGAGTCAAGAAGTAAGTATACTTACTTCAATCTGGGTGTCCTTTGTGTATTCCTTACAGATCTGTGCACTGATCCAGAATAAATCAACTCCTGCACTTTACCTTTTGTGCAGTAATAAAGACCAGTCACTGCTTCTCTCTCTCTTTGTGTTGGGTTAATGTACTTTTATCTGCCCCCCCCCCCCCATAGTATTCTGCAGGCAGTCTATAGTGGTTGGGGCTGGTGGGTCTCTGCTCTTTGGATAGGGTATGTGCAACCCAGTGATGATGCCACCACTACTTCTTCAAGCTGATATTTGGTGCACGCATAGTGGATATATATACTTTATTACTGTTATGGAATATAGTTAAATTCTAGTTTTTGTGCCCTGAGTTCCACTTTAGAGAACAAGCCTCATAAAGTAAATAAAAAAATGTCCTTTACTGTCCCTGACTGAGACAGATACTCTTTTATTTGTGTCTCACATGCTCCCCCTTCCAGACACTGCAGCTCATGGTGGGAGGGTTTTAGCAACAGAGCCAGTGCTGTCAGTCCAGAAAGCAGTGGGCAGGACTAGGTGTGGACAGGTGCTGATGGGCAAAATAAAGGTTTGTGAATCCGCAGTAACAATGCTGATAGCCATTACTTTGCAACATATTCCCATCCCACTGTAGTGCAAGCAGGCACAGCCTACATGAGAGTGGCAACTCTGCTCTGAATTCAGGAGCAGTGCTACATCACTGCCACACCATCACAGGAAGTGATGCCTTGATAGCAATATAGCAATAATGATAGCAATAAAGGTAAGTTAAAAGTCTAATAAAATAAACACCCCAAACAAATGTTAGAAGCCCATCACACCCACGTACAGTACATGTGCATACAGACACATATTTGGGTCAGGTGCGCAGACATGTCACAAAGATGATTGCGCCACACATTAGGTATCGCCGTGCACTCCGGAGTGAGACCAATCATTTTAGAGCCATCATTCTTGGTTAACGCTAAATTGATACGCTATAAAGTCTTTTAAAGTATTGCCTATGGATGGTTTTGGGTACTGTAGTTTTTCACCTCTTCATCTTTTATATTTTTCCAACAAATTAGGGAATATATATTGTGTTTGTGAGCTAAAATAATTTGGGTGTATTTCTTACTGAAAATATAGATTTGATTTACATTGTGTGACACAAAAATTTGCAGCTACCAAACATTTTATTCTAAAAAAAATTCTGTTTTTAGAAATATATAATATTTTGGGGTTTAATGTACATTTTCATGCATAAAGTGTGCCTACGCGCACAATGGAAAAAAGGCTCCAGCAGCAAAAGGGTTAATACATGCTAGGCATCACATGGTAGAGCAACAGTTTTCAGTTTGCTGAACAGGTGAAATAATAAAGGTTTTCAATGCATGTCACCTGTTTACCGTCTTTACTTATTTTAATTGTGCATCTTAGTCTAGATATATTTATTAAATTGACACTAAAGTCCGAAATTAAATCTTAAAAATACATTCAGCTATCTTAACTATTAACAAAAATAATAGTTCATTTTGGTGCATCACTCAGCTGTAAATCCTTAAATCATCTCTGAATTGGTGCTGACACTGTCCTTCCTTCTGGAGGATGGCTACTTCTGTTCCCCATGGTCCCTGTGTGTGCTGTAAAGTAGTCACCGCTCAAAGATTGCTCCTGTGATGGACTACAATCTCAATACAAATTAGTAAACTAAATGTGAGATTGTAGTCCATCACAGGAGCGAGCTTGTAGCGGTGGCTACTTTACAACACACACAGGGACCATGGGGAACAGAAGTAGCCACCCTCCAGAGGGAAGGTCAGGGTCAGCATGAATTCAGAGATGATTTGAGGATCTACAGCTGAGTGATACATAAATAAGATACATTTTCGTTCATAGTTAAGGTACTTAAATGCATTTTTAAGATTTAACGCCTGTGTTTAGTGTCACTTTAAGCATTAACCTAAAACAGTTTAAAGTAGCATTCAAGTTTTTTTTTATTTTTTTGGTATATACCTAATGCTAGTAAGCAGTAAATATATCCCCCAACATTGAGAAGAAAAAAAAGTTTTCCAAATACCAACAAACTTACCTGTGTCAGTGCCGCTCACTCCCGGCTGTGGAAGTCCCGACTCCCGAATGCTGTGAAGAAGGAAGTGTGGGCAAGCACATACGCAGTCTAGATCAGCTGAGAGGAGAGCAAAAATGGCAGTAAATGGACGCAGCCGTGAATGCGTACGCCTGACAGATTCCGTGGAACACAAGGAGTCTGCGCTGGATCAGTGACCAGCATCAGTGCTGGAGGGACTATAAAAAATGAGTGGAAGGAAGTAGCTGTTCGGATCAAGAGGCATCACATAAGGTAAGTCCTTAAAGGAGAACTATGGGGTTAGGGTTTTTCCCCATAGTTCTCCGAAGGGTAACGGTAGGACACAAACTAGCATCCTCCCGTTACCCTAAGCTCAGTATACCGCGAGCTGCTGCTCGCGGTATACTGAGACGCCGCAGCTGAAACGGATCCCGACAATTATGTCTGGATCCGGCCAGCTGCGTGACTGACAGCTGACTCTGCCTATCTAGAAGCAGAGCCAGCTGTACCCGCCCCCCCCCCGTCTGTTCCGCCAGTCAACGCTGGAGGATCTGAGCGGGGGGGGTATCAAGTCCCTCCCCTGTCACGGCTCTCTTCCGTGACAGGATCGAGAAGTGAGCGAACGCCAGTATGTGTTCGCTCACTTCCCGATCTACTGAGCCGACCTGTGACAGTCTCATTGTCACAGGTCGGCTAGAACTATGAGGTGAGTGAAAAGCACTCACCTTATAGTTCTCCTTTAAAGCAGCATTGTGGGGGGGTTCTGCCTTCCATGTCACTTTAATTGTATGTTTAGTATGGATTTTGTAGAATACATGGTGTTTGTATGTGATAATAACTAGGTCAGGAATACAGTCTTTTAATGTCATTTTTTTTACAAGAGTTATGTGATGAGTAGCCTTTTGTGAGATCTGTAATATGAGGGGAGGTCTGTGATCAATACATGTGAAACATGGAAAACCTGGCTCAGCCATCTGAGGAGCAAAAGGTGAGCAATCACAGCTCCCATTGGTTTTTTTTTTCTTCAAACCAAGACTGTAACTGCCCCCTGTGCCAATTCCTTTTCTTTTCTAGTACTGCATATTTGGAATAAGTACACACTTGACAGTTACAGAAATAATACATTGTGGGCCTGCTTAAACATTTCCAAAAAGGTAGCAACAGTAAAAGGTGTGTCTCATCATTTCTGTGGCCTATCAACTAAAATATATGCTGCAAGGTAGTGCAGATATTAGCCACAGATCTGCGTATGGGACTGACTTGCCCTGATAAGAGTCTTTACAGACGTTTAGCAGAGGGACCCTAAGCCAGTAGAAGCTGCCTTCTTCCACTGTCTAGCTGGGCCAGAAGGGAGGAGGCAAGTTGGCAGGTTCCCTGTGACTAGTGTCCAGATGGACATTCACCAGAGGGAGCAAGCATTGGGCAGCTCTGTGCCTGCACTTCACTCTTCCCCCGATTATCACTTCCTGATCATGGGGGGGGAGAGAGATGCCATGAACTGCTTTAGCTCTGCACACTGCACCATGTATAGTTTATCTAGGCAACAGTGTTATAGAAATTTAGCTTTGTTTTCTTTAAATTGGATTTCTGTATTTCTGTGTTTATATGCTGGCACCTTTGCTGCTGGTTGCGACTTAAAGAAGAACTCAAATCTTAACCCTTGCAGTGGGGCTACCCCCACTTTTCAAGGGTTAAAGGACAACTTTGAAGTGAGTGATTTGCACTTCTCCTCATAGTTCAAACTGTCACATGTCGGCCCTATAGATCGGGCAGTGTGCGAACGCATGCCGTCACCTGCTCACTTCCCGATCATCTCCCTCCAGAGAGCAATGACTGTCAGTCACCGTTCCCCGCAAAGACTCCAGCGCTGACTGGAGGAACGGACGGGGGGCGGCGGGCACAGCTGGCTCTGATAAGCAGAGCCTGCTTTCAATCAGCCAGCTGGGTGGATCTCAACAGTATTGTCAGGATCCGTTTCGGCTGTGGCGCTCTCAGTATATAGCGGGCAATAGCTCACTGTATAGTAAGCGTTGGGTCACGGGAGGAGGTTAGTATGTCCTCCCGTGACCCTAAAGAAAACTAAGGGATAAAAAGGTTACCCCATAGTCCTCTTAAGTGCTTGTTTTGCCTATGGAGCTAAAATAACAGAGATACTCACCCGAACTGCGGTCCCGGCTGGCTCCTAGACCAGTCCCTTCAGCCTTCATCGGTCTCCTCCTCCTCTCCAGCAATGGCATGTCCCTTGGTGTCCTTACTTCCAATTCACTGTATTGGACGCGATGACTCTCAGTGGACCTTAGACCACTGAAGCGGAGGGGAAGCGAGGCTAAAGGGCTGGTCAAAGAGCTAGCCAGGATCGTGGTTCAGGTAATTATATCTCTGTTATTTTAGCTCCCTAGACAAAACAAGCACTTAACTATAAGATTTTATTTGCCAAGAGTTCTTCTTTAACATATGCTGAAAATGTTAAGATGTGGATTTGAAATAGTAAGGTCATTATCTTCTGACTGGGGCTTGTGACTAACCCAAGATCCTTTCTTTCTGCAGGAGTGAATATGTTCGGGTAATTTACGAGCGTGTGAAGGAAATTCCCTTCCAGTTGTGTCCTCTGGAGGGTGATGAGGTCTCTGTGCTAGTTTGTGATCCGCAGAATGCATCTGGTCTGACTTTGCAGATTGTCCATGAGAAATTTAATGCTGCCTCTTTGAACCTAAGTGAGTTACTAGGGCACTACTTCAGCGGGGAAAAGCCTACAGGCTTGCTGGAAACAGAGGAGATTCTGCCTGTGGGAACCATACTAACTGGGGTAGGGAAACTGACATTGAATCATAAAGGGGAAATGACATTGGAACCTCCTGAAAATGGTTCTACATACTTTTTATCCCTTTCTGGATATGAGGACATACTGCATCAACAAGAGTCACTAGCTAAAATTTGGCGGGGTGCAGCTTTGTTCTTTGGAGCTTTGGGGGCTGTTGTGGTATGCATTGCCATGTATCGAGCCTATCAGAGATATAAAGAGAAACACAAAAGACAAGACCACCTAGATGAGCAGCGTAGTCAGACTCCGGACTTTGATGAGGAGCCAGCGGATCCTGAAAGATTGTGTGTGATCTGCATTTCTAGAACGCGAGAATGTGTGATCTTGCCTTGTGGGCATGTATGCTGCTGCTTTTTTTGTTACCAGGCTCTTCCTAACCAGATGTGTCCTATCTGCAGATGTTCTATAGAAAGAGTTGTTCCTCTTTTCCAGGTATAAATACTGCATTTCATAGCTCGATTGCTTAAGGGCTTGTTCACACGATGTCCGGATTCGGTCCGGACCAGAACCGTGCGCTCCTGCACCCAAAATGCATTCCAATGTATACCTATGTGTTTTATGGGCTACAGTTCTCACCAGCGCAGTCCGTTCCGGTCCGGACAGAAAAAATACTGCAGGTCACATTTTCGCCGGTCCGGAAACGGACTGGAAATGCACGAAAGCGTCAAAAACGCAATGAAAACGCACTGCAGCTAACATACTGACAGCCCCACTAATTGTTTTTTTAACAGGAATGCGTCAAAAACGCACTGCACGCATAGCACCGCGTCTGCAGATCTGGATCAGAAAATGGTGTGAACAAGCCCTTAAAGTACACTGAAAACGGAATGTGAAACCTTGAGATAAGTACGGGGAGCTGTACGGAGCTGCAGTTTTTTCACCCAGACACTGCTGCACTGCTGTTTTTAGATGACCTTTCTGCTAACTCCAAGACTGAAAACTCCTGCCTAATGTTCACTGTCTGGGGGGAGTTTTTTTTTAAAATAATTAAAGTGACATTAAACCCTCAGATTTTTTAACCTAAACCAATACTGTAATGTGTGCCTTACTGTAATCCATGGTTGTTTCCCTTCTCTTTGCTGCTCTTCCTTTTAAATCCTCATGTCTTCTCATGCTTGGGGAGAACTTCCCTTTGCAGCTCAGGGCCTCTTCCTGTAGTGCTGGCTCAGGTTACAAGCCTATACAAACCTATACACAGACACCATGTATCCATTCCTGAGACAAGGCAGTCTGCTGCAAAACAGAAGTTCTGCCCAGCATGAGAAGAGATACGGATTTAAAAGGAAGAGCAGCAAAGAGAAGGGAAACTACCATGGATTACAGTGAGGCACACATTACACTATTGTTTTTTGTTAAAAAAATCTGGGGGTTTAATGTCACTTTACCCTGTCTGTATTGTGCTGGCAGATTTAATTATCATTTGTAAACTAGATGAGCTGGACTGCCTGTCATAAAAAAGGGTTGAAGACCTGAAGACACTGTGTCTTAAACTTTTAAAGAACTGTCCCTCAGTCAGTCCCCTTATTAGCTTACTGGCATCTATTCTACCCACTAGAAGCTGCCTGTAGAGTCCTATGCAAAGTCCTGCTCCAAATAAGCAGCTAAAAAGGTAAGGTTTTTTGAAATTATTATTTTTCTGTAGGCTGTGTGAATGGGAACACATACCAAACCCATAGAGGGGGTGTCTCAAATCTGTCTGCAAAAGTGGAAATACACTTTAAAGGTTTGAACGTGATAGATAAAAGGACGATTCACTGCCCAGACTACTCCCTATGCCTAGAGAGGTGATATCTGGATTCTGGCTACAGTGGCTTATAGAGGCCCCAGCCTTAGGTACACTAAATCAACGTTCTGTCTTTAGGACAATTGCAGCCATTCCTGAGTAGATTTAGCAGCTCACTCAGTTGTCTCACCTGGGATTGCTCTTTGTGTAAATTATGACAGACTGTTATTGATTAACAGCATTACCTTTATGGTATTAGACTATTGGTTTTTGTGCATAGAATAAATTGGATTAATGGTTAGCTATTGCACTTTCTTTTCTGAAACTTATCTCACTCAGTAGACACTAAGGGGCTGATGTATGAACGTTCCACCCAGAGTACAGCTGGGCAAATGACGTTCGCATTGCATTGTGGCCACTAGATGTAGCTGAGGAGCATAGGACATTCTCTGAATTTTAGGACTGTACATATATATATTTGCCCTTTTGACAAGAGCTGTATGGTCGGATCATTAACGTGGACCTGAGCTGAAAAAGTGAAGATTTGCTATGTTTTAGTGAATATCTAAACATTTTACTTTATGTCTGGAGTTCCTCTGAACATTTGTTAATTTAACCCTTTCACTGCCACCACCACATGCCATGTAGAAGTTTGCTTACATATGTAAAGTTGACTGTCAGCTTTAAGCTGCCCACACACCTTGCAGATTTTCTGTGGTCAGATGGAAAAGTTGCAACAGATTCCTCCATCTACACTTAACTGTGTGGATGGAGTAATCTTCACCTGGGCCAATCTGTTGCAGATTGGCCCAGATAAATTGTAAGGTGTGTGGGCACCTTTACACTTGAATTGAGCCTTATAGAGATCTAATGTCTCCTTAAGGAGCACCTGTCACCACTACTGTGGTGCAAAATGGAAAGTATTAAAGAAAAACGGAAATATTCTCATGCTCTAAAGTACATATAAATGGATTTATGAATGTACTTCTAAATATGCAATGCAAATGAACAAGATAGCACGTGATAAATAATATAATACTTAAAAAAATACTATTGATTAATAAAGAGCTGGATACAAGGCAGATGTCGCTATAATATAACAAGCCCAAAATGCAACCAGGGCTATTAGAGAAGGATGACCTGAAAAAAAAGTCAGTGGGCCTCATGCAAAATGTGGCAGAATGAAATGTTTAAAACTGAACACAAAAGCAATATTGATTGTAATCAAAATGAATACAAGACAGATGTCTTTAAATATAACATTAAACAAACTGCATGCTGTGATGTGGCCCAGGAAAAGCATTCTTGGGGAGATGTAAGAACTCTTTGTCATTTCACCCAGTAAGAAGCAAATTATGGATCTGCATTGTAAAAGCTATAGGAAGAACCAATCCCGTTTCATCTTTACAATGAAGGAAAACATCTTATTATGGGTGAGAACCCCAATTTCACTCCACTTTTATTTGCTACAGTTTTGGTATTTCAACCTCTCTTTCCTTATGCAGAGCCAAACACCTACAACATTGGGTGCTGGTTTTCACCTCAAAAAGCATGATATGTTAATACAAAGAAAGCAAGACAGTTAAAGTGTACCTGTGCCCAGACTGAACACATTAAAGTAGTAAAATGTTTTAATTGTACATTAAGGGAAAGTATGAAGTAATTCTGGTACATTGAGTTATCCTGTTGCCTTCAGGAGATTGAACACTGGCAAACAAAGCTGTAAGACAGCCTAGTATAACCACTCCCAGTCCCACCATGCTCCAGTTTTTGCTAGTGTCCTAGGAGACATGCTACTTCTTTCTTTTTAATTCCATTCTTTTTATCATTTCTTTTGAATTCCATCCTTTTTATCAAGATTTTTTTTTTTAACCAAGATTATACTGTTGATGCAGGACCAGAAGGGCTGATATTTCAGCTTTCATGATTGTCTGATCCTTGGCATGGGCATGGAGACAGTACCCAGACCCTGCTGTGTGGAAGAAGCGGGATCAGCCTATAATGTGACCTGCGGGGCAATGGACTCTCCTAGACACTTTTTGTAAGGTAAGTTGCCGCAGATTGCTTTACAGGTCCAGAGCTGTGATGCACCCATCTGGTGAAACCCTGTCCCCAAGGACTCCTTAGGAAGTATGCTCACCAAGAAGGTGAAGACTGTCTGGATTGGGCATGTCCCTTCTTCCTGGTTTGCTGCATGACATCTTCTGCACCACCACTGCAGTAAGTTCAGGGTATCCCACTGATGTGAACAGAGTGCTGCTCCATTTTTTATTTTGGCACTAAGTAAGTTTGCATAGGCAAAATTATTTTGTTGCTTAGCTTCTGTAAGAGTCTGCATGGCTTCTCCTGTGTCACTGCCCTGTGCGCACACCCTCTTATCCTTTCTGCCATCTCCTCTGCTGCACACTAAACAATCCTCACAGAACATTTAACCACGAGCTCCCTGCTGCCTTTCAGCGATGAGGTCATAGATGGATTCATCTTTCTTGCATCTGCAGTAGTTTTGTAAGTATCCATTGAGGAAATTCCCCCCTCCATACTATAGCATGGCAGATCATAAACCAAAGGGTAGTGGTCCTGCTGACCTTGCCAGATCCACAATGCACTAACAGTTAAAGAGTAGCTTGCAGTGTGCCTCCTAAAGGACCTGACACGGGAAGCCCAAATCATTGTTCCCTGCTTGAGTCCACCTATTCCTGAGTCCTCTTTTATTTTCTTTTTTCAAATTCTTTTTTTATGAACAAGAGGGTGGGATACAGAGAGAATAAGCAAAAATAGTGGCCACATGGCCTCATATCAATCCAAGTCAGTCAACCTGACCGCAAAGGCTAAGACTAAGGAAGTGCGAACATCCCATTCTGTATCAGAACATACATAATATCTAATATATATAAATAATGACGGTCTAGGTTAGGTCGTACTCTCTTCTTCCCTTCTCTTCAGGCATTTTTTATTTATAAAACAAGAAATAAACATTACTATTTGGTAGACCGCATGGTCCAGCACACTAGCGAGGGAGGCCAGTACCATTTCGGTCCACTCCTAAGGAGTACAGACGGACAGAACAAACAACAGAAAACAAAGTAACAAAAGAGCGAACGACATACAACACACCAGGAGAGGAAGGGGGAAATTCCAGGTATCGGTCAGTTCCAGGCCGTCCGTCCGGCATGGATCACTTCTAGCCCAGCAGGGCAACACTGCCCCTTCTTTGAGCCGTTCTATCCCTATCTTCAGTTCTTGCACACATTGGAGAAAGCAGCTGAGTCTCTGAACAGGTACCATGTAGCAACAAATCTGGCCTGGGTCCCATTCAATGAGGAGGTCAGATCTTCCATCAGTTTGATCTCCTCCACTCGTCTAGCCCACATCTCGATAGACGGCTGGAGGGTCTGCTTCCATAAAGCCGGAATACAGGCCCTTGCCGCATTCAGCATGTGAATCAGCAATGAGCGGCGATAGTTTTTAACGTGAAAGCGGAGCCAAGTGGAGGAGATACACCAAGGGTGTGAACGGGAGTGTAAGGCCTGTAATTTTGCCTATCAGTGTGGCAATCTGGGACCAGAAAGGCCTGACTTTCGGGCAGGACCAGAACACATGCAATATTGAGCCTGGTTCTTCTCCACAGCGCCAACAAGCTTCGGACACAGAGGGGTACATAACATGGAGGGTCGTAGGCACTCTGTACCATCTGGTCAAAAGCTTGTACCCCGCTTCTTGATATTTGTTTGCTACCGAGGGCAAAGTAGATCATACGATCTACCTGTTGAGGAGTAAAATCCACTCCTAGATCAGCGGCCCACTGTCTAACAAAGTACGTGTGGGAGAGATCTGGGGGGTTGCGCAGGCAGTTCACCATGTTGGACAGGGTGTGTCTAGTCGGTTCTGCCTTCAAGCATATGGTCTCAAAGTCCATCAACTGTCTCTGAGGGTACGTCTTACTCGAGAAGGAGCATAGGTAGTGTCTCACCTGTAGGGTGCACCACAGTCGCAAGGGTGGGTCCGTGAGAGTCTGGATCTGAGCAACTTGTTTCCAGCGATCTGCGTCTCTGAAGTGGTATAGTCTAGTCATCCCTGAGGTCTCTAGGGCTCTGGCCAATGGGTTATGCAGACCCGGAGGGAAATGAGGGCACCCTGGGTTCGACCAGGAGGAGAGTGGCAATTTCGGGGGGAGACCCAGGGAATCCCATGCAGCGGCCAGGGGCAATCCTCCTGCTCCAAGGCTACCCACAGTTTCTGACCTGCGTTAAGGCGCCAGTCTACAATCACAGACAAGTGAGTCGCTCTATAGTATAGGGCGGGGTCAGGAAAGCTCAACCCTCCTGCTGTTCGAGGTCTGGACAGGATCTGGTGGCACAAGCGGGCCCTTTTGTTAGCCCATAAAAAGGCCAAAATATGAGATCGTATCTGTCTCAGATATGGTGCAGGGACGGCCACGGGCAACGTCTGAAAGAGATAGAGTAGTCTGGGCAGGATTGTCATTTTTAGAATGCTATTACGACCCATCCATGTGAACGTGGAGCGGTCCCAGGACTTCAGGTCTGATATTATGCGTTTCTGAATGGGGACGAAGTTCAATGCAAAGGTGTCCTTAATGTCCGCTGGGATAGAGACCCCCAGGTATTTGATGTGAGACGTCGCCCATTTAAACTGAAAGGTCATCTGGATGCCGCGTAGGCGGGGGGCAGGGATTGAGATATTAAGTGCCCTCTTTTACTTTCTTAAAGCGCTGCCCCCTCCTCTGTCTTATCCATGGAGGAATTCTCTGCAACTTTAAGTTTCTGGGGAAAATTCTAACAATGCTAGCTGACTCAATGCAGGGGCTCTCACACCCTCTACTCGAGAGTCCAACTCTGATATCCCTTTGGCTACAGCTGCTTCTGCATGATCATCTGAGGATGAGGAGAAATATACCCTATCCCTATTAAATAGGTTGGTACATGTGGAATCGCAATATCCTGCTGAGGAGGGGTTCCTTAAAATGCGGGTCGCCCCTGTAATAGAGACGGCTATTTCTTTTCTCAAGAAGACTCTAACTGTCCCTTAACAAGAGATCCTGGTGGATATTGTGGATAAAGGTCTTGAAGCCCTTTCCAAAGTCTTATTCTCTTGTGCAGGTTTTAATATTCACAATGGGTCTTTGTTCAGTACACATGCAGAGGATCCTTTAGCTCAAATGCTGCTCTGCGGAGCATTACTGCAAGAAACACATATGACAACTTTATCAAAGAGCAAGGGTACCCTTATGCCCCAACAAAAGAAGGTTAAGCCTGGGAAACCTTCTACCTTGGAGGCAAAGAAGAGATCCTTTTGTTTCTGGACTCCCATTTCCTACAAGCTGAAATTTCAATATTTGCCCTGCTTCATGTTGTCAGAGCTGCCAAGACTAGTCGATCTCCACACAGCTCTGGTGCAAGCTCATCAAGGGGTCATAACCACGGTTCCGAAAGAGGAAAGTTTCCTGCGTTTTTTACTTAAACCTGTTTACAGTTCCTGAACCAAACTGGGGCATTTACCCCATTTTGGACCTAAGGTTTCTCAGAACCTTCCTTCCATATGGAATCTACAAGGTCAGTTATTGCTTCTCTTCATCTGGGAGACTTTCTGGCCTCTGTGGACCTCACAAATGTCTACTTGCATGTCCCCATTTTTCCAGGACACCAATGCGTTTTGCAGTGGCACCCTACATTACCAATTAGTTGTCCTTCCATTTCGTCTACCCGCTGTACCTTGAGTCTTCACTAAGGTGCTAGACCCCATACTTGCTCTAGTTCACTCGGGGCTTTCCCATAGTGGAATACCTTGACAAGCGTCTCCCTAGGGAACATTCAGCTCAGACGCTTTCAGTAAGTGTATGACAAACAATTCAAACTCAATTCAAACAATGCAATTAGCTGACATTTCTTCATACATGGGTGTTTCAAGACCTCTGTCTCAGGCAGTGAACACCAGATGTGGACCTCCTACCTTCCAAGTTCAACAACAAACTGATCAAGTTTGTCTCCAGGTCCAGGGTTTCTCTAGCTATCTGATCTATGCCTTTCCTCTTCTGAAACTCCTTCCTCACCTGCTCTGCAGGATTGAGGTGAAGGCCATTCCAGTAATTCGCATTGCACCAAACAGGCCCAGTCAGACATTGTGCTCGGACTCCTGGCAAATTCTCTGGGCCATCCTAGATTGCCCTAGATTATCCTAGATTGTATGGATCCTTTGTCACAAGCACTGGTTTACCACACTGCTTCTTGCTTTAACAGCCCAGGTTCTGAGTGCTTTGGTTATCACTACAATCCTAAGGGCTAGGAAATCAACTTCTTGCAAAGTCTGCCATTGCACCTGGAAGGCATGCTTCTCATGGTGTGATGCAAGGTCCATCCCAGAATGTACTCTGTGGTACGAATCCTGTCTTTTTTCCTCTGGTATGGTCTGGATCACAGTTTGACCTTGAGTACCATCAAGGGTCTAATCTTGGCCCTAGACTCTAGTGATTCTCTTTCAGAGAGCGCTTGCCTGTTACCCCTCCTTAGTGAAGGCCTTCATACATGGTGTCACTCACATTGTTTACCCTGTACCTTTCCCAGTGATTCAATCAGATCCCTACCTGGTTCTATCAGTTCTTTAGAAACTGCCCTTTGAACCTATCAAGGATATTCCTCTACGCTAACTTGCAAGGTTGCCTTTCTTATGGGTTGGTGGCCTTAACTTGCAAGGAGGCAAGGAACCCTTTCTTGTGCTACACAGAGACAAGGTGGTTTTGAGGCCTAAAGCGTCTTTTCTTCCCAAAACGGTTTCTTCTTTCACCTTACCCAGGAAATCTCTCTGGCTCCAACAAAATGCCAAGGAGGCTTTCCTCCATTGTCTGGGTGTGATACCAGCTGTTCAAGTCTCTCTTAGCTACCGTTTCCTTGAAACAGTCTTATTCTCTTTTTTTGTCATTTCTGAGGGTCCCTATAGGGGGACAGTCTGCTTCTCGTTTCACTGTCTCCAGGTGGATTTGGCAGTCCAATTCATTCTTGGGTCCACCCTACCCTGTCAAAGCACATTTTACTACAGTTGATGCTTCATGGGCTTTTCAGCATCAGTCATCTGTTCTACAATTGCTGTGCCACAAAACTGGGGTGGGGTTATGCTAGGCTGTTTTACAGCTTTGTTGGCCAGTGGCCAGTCTCCTGAAGGCAGCAGCAAATAACCCAATGAACCAAAATGAATTCACCCTGTGCCCCTTAATATACTCTAAGAAAAGGATTGTACAGTAAGTAAAAAATCTTAATATTCTGGACAAGGATTAAGGGCCCATTCATACTGGTATGATGTTGATTAACGCACCATACTGCACAAAGCACCTACTGTTCATTAACGGTGCGGAAGGTGCGCTGCTGTAAGGCTTTGAAATCACACATCTTTTCTCCTTTACTTTCTATAGAGAGCAGAATGGCAGCCTGCCAGCCGTCTAATGTGAACACACAGCAGGTGTTTCTAAAGCTGGCTACACACTGAGCGAATTTCAGACAGTTTATGTTGGATCGGAGAAATTCCCTCATGGGTGGCCCAGTCTGCCAGCTCCTGCCCAAGCCAGGTGGAAAACTGTCTGCCAAACAGCACCTGCATCCAATCAGATTCAAGCAATGTTTCGGTATTTTGACAGCCAGTGGGCCCAACTGTCAAAATATAAAAACCTGCATTGGTAGAATCAGGTTTTTTTAATATTCAGTCCAACAGCGGAATGGAAAAAACCTACAAGTGTATACCCAGCTTTAGCTGCTACAAACTGGATTCTAGAATCTCTCTTATGATTTTACGATGATTTACAATAGCTAGAGAGGTTATGGATGGTTAGTTTTTAAGATCTTTAACTGCTTAAAGGGAACTTAAAATCATGTTTGCTAAAGATACCTGGCAGGCAGGTTATTACTATGTATACTTCTTCAAAAAACAAAGTCTTAAGGTGCCCATACACTGCACGATTCTCGTACGAGATTTGCGGGAAATCCCACGATCGTACGAGAATCGTGCAGTGTGAATGAAGACGTGCGACCGTTTCTACTGTACGGTCGCACGTCTTTTGTCTAAGGAGCATGCTAGAAAACCAGCTGACAATCTTACGATTTTCGGCTGGTTTGAATGATGCTCGGGAGACAAAAGCCGAACGGGCCGGTGTGCGCACGCGCACACTGCCTGTTCAGCATTGCAGTCATCGGAAGCCCACCCCTCAGGGGGGCGGGCTTGCGATGATCGC
Source organism: Nanorana parkeri (assembly GCF_000935625.1). Classification (NCBI taxonomy): domain Eukaryota; kingdom Metazoa; phylum Chordata; class Amphibia; order Anura; family Dicroglossidae; genus Nanorana; species Nanorana parkeri. Next base: position 1,801,893 of record NW_017306337.1, read on the forward strand.
AAGTACGATCTGCCTGTCCAAGATGGGCAGATCGTACGTTTTTTAAATTACTTTACAACCATCGCAAGACTAAAGTCTTGCGATGGTTGTAAAGTGTATGGCCCCCTTTACCTGTCTGCCACTATGCTTTTGTGAATATACTCTGAGCTACACATGCACAGTTCAGTTTACACACCCAGGATCTGCCGAGTGACAGGGTGAATTAATTCACATGTGCATGCTTGGGAGTTGCTTCACCTGAGACTAGCAAATCAAGATGGCCAAAGATGCTGAACCTGGTGGACCAGAGGAATATATCAGCAAGAGCAACAAGGAAGATTGCATCTGTCATAGAGCTAAAATGGGACTCTTTGGCAGGTAAGTCTGTCATAATGTACAAACATATTGTGTATACTTGAACATTATAGAAAAAAAACCATAGTGCTGGCAGCAGAGTTTAATTCCGCTATAAGAATATGTAAAAATGTTAATGTCCATAGTCTGGGCACAAGTGTAAGTACACCATTGCTGATCTAAGACCACGTGTCCTAATATGTTTCAAGATTGGCATAAGCTTAGCTGCTATGTCACTTAAATGACATATGCTTTACCTACTACTGACATGTAGTTTTGACTTAGCTAATGACATTCTTCTTTGACCTTTATGTAGGAGGTTTAATGTAAAAAAATAAATAAATCTCCCTGCATGCACTACTCCTGAGATTTATGTGGCCTGGACTAGACTATGCGTGACCGGCAGTTACAATGACATTAGAGTGATTCCAGCAGCCATTTTATCCATTAGCACAGGTGCTCCTTGTTTGGACAGATGATCCATGGCAACCCATTAAATATGAAAAAGTGTTCAGGGTCAGAGATGCAAAGTAAAGTGAAGAGCTGTGAAAAAGGGGAAGAAAAGAAACAGAACTAGGAACCTGAAGAATTCACAAGCAGCATGTTACTGATTAAAAAGGTTAATCCGCTCACAGGTGTTTAAACCCTTTCAGGGATGCATCTTGATACCTAAAATACCTATGAGATGCCTAATAATCACAGGTTGCCATGCACCGCTAGCCTTTCACTGGAAACCACTGTATGGAATCACTGTGTTAAATTTCAGATAATACAACTTTTTTTAATATTTTGATTATAAGTAAAAAGAGTGTAATATTAGGCTAGTAGGGTGGCTAAGTTAGTAGTTACCATTAGGGAACTGTTAACAGAATCTCTAGCAGTTTGTATTCTTTTAGAATGAAGACACATTATCCGTGCCATCATTCTACTGTGTAGTGTTCGTATCTTGATGACTCATTTATAAGGTTTACAATAAATCTGTTTTAAGTGGTTTTAGATTTATAAAGCTGCGATAGTGATGGATGCCCAACAATCCCCTAAATCTGTATGAACTCCCCCACTTTCTCAAAGACTTTTTATAATTTTACACAGGCAAATATAAAGCTGGGAAAGTTTTTCTGTTTCCATGGTAACCCTGGGCTGATGTGAGGGAGAGAGATAGAGAGACTAGAGCTGGGCGTTGCTATGGAAACAAGGCAGAGATTTGTCCTGAACACCCTTCCCCCAAACAGTGTTACACTGCTAACCCTCGTACTCTACACACCATACTTCTTGTCACACTGCTTACACTCGTACCATTACATCATAATGCAGTTTGCATTAGCCAAATACTGCTATTAAAGTCCTGTGTCACTCTAATGCTTGTCACAATCCATTACTTCTTCATTACATCGCACAGTGATTTCCATGCAAATTCTTCTGTCTTCAACACCATAACAAATTAACACTAGTGGCTCTACATATAGTGCTGCTGACACACCTCCAGTCCACCCACTCATTGTCACACTGTCACTCTCCTCTAGTTGTCTGTTATCACACACAGACTAACACCTTATCCAAAGCATGTTACAATGCTCACCTTTCCACCCTCTTCAGGTCAATTTGCTTGTACAATAGAACTTTCAATTCTGCAATCAACATCAGAAACCTTTCTAGAAAAGGTTTGATGAAACTGTAAGGAGGTAGCATGCGTCTTGTAATCAACACAATGTAGTATTGTGATGTGTCACCTGCACTCGATTTACAGCGATTGGACCTTAAATTAATGGTCGTGGTGCTCGTAGTGATTGCACAGATGGCACCGTGTTTACCAAAATTGTAGAAGATGGAGATCACCAGCACTCGGTCAAAAGCATTGGCTTCTTTTTCTTATTTATTGAAGAAACATGTCTCGGACGTCATCTAGCCAACTTTTCGGGCCACGCAGGGTCTCTTCTCCAGGTCGTCATAGACTCCACTATATCGCCCCAGACCCTGCGTGTCCCCAAAATGTTGGCTAGAGGACGCTTGTGACATATTTCTTCAATAAATAAGCAAAAGAATCCAATGTGTTGTGAATGCTGGTGATCTCCATCTTCTGCAATTATGTAATTAACACAGACACAATCTATGCAATTTTAATTACTGCTGTAGGTAATAAGTCCATATTTAGGAACGTATTAATTGGCCCATTGCAACCAATCTGGTTTTAGCTAACATTTGTTTTATCTGCACTGGGGAAATGAAGAATGGAGTCTTACTGGTTGCTGAGGACAACGCCTGCAAATTTGCTTTAGTCCAGCAAAGTCTTGTGGTCGAGGAACATTTTTGCTGGAAATAGAAGTAGCAAATCAAATCCTGCAAAGGACATAATCAACAAGTGTAGATCTTGATGGAGCCATGAGAAAGCTCCATAGAAACCTAGTGTGTAGCAAAGATGACCTTTATTTCTCAAGCCATTCTCCGGCTTATTTTCTATGCCCGCTTCATACTTGTATTATAGATGTTGAGTAATGTTAAACCTATGTACTGCATATAGGTCCTTCCATCATATGTTTATTGTAACTCTAATATTCTTTTTCCTGCTGGTCTGTATTATGAATTATCTCTCCGTATACCATTTCTAAACCCTCCTTCTTACAACTCACCTTCTCATCCCACTCTCCTCTCTCCCTTTTCTCAGTCTTCTCTTTTTCCCTCACAACGCCCACGCTCTCACATTCCCATAGATTTGCAGTCCCCTCCCTCTCAGATATCTTATTTCTACCTACAGTTCTGCTTATTTTTTTCTTCTATACTGCACTCCAAAAGCCTCTTTCATATGTACCCCACTGTTAAATATTTAGCTCCCCCTAACCTGTGCAAAGCTGCACTATCTGCTGCAATATTCATGTGCAGAAGAACTACATGTTCCTTGGCCAGATGTCTGGAAGTTATAAAGAACTCTAGTGCATTTCACATATACCCAGATGATATAGAGAATGGATAGACATGTAGATAAAAGACAGTGGTCTTTACTATCTCTCTGGGTCCAGTTATTCTCTGCATTATAAGCAGCCTCTGCAGTGTGCTGTGAGGGTGGAGGGAAAGAAAAGCAAAAGGGAGGACAGAAGGAAAGACTTGCTAGGGGAGGGAACATCGAGGTGCTGTTCACTGATAACATAATTAGTCAATGACCGATCCCTGTGATGTCAGTGTGAATACGTGTAATGCATTTCTCTATCTATATACCACGTCAAATCACCAACAATGCTGGAGGCACCCAGTGACGCATGCAAAAGTGAAGGAGATGCAGACTAGCAAAACAGACACAAACCAATATGAGTTAATGCAAGGAAAACCTGTGGCATGCATGTTTCCTATGCAGTCTGCAAAAATTACATTTGCATGACTTGAAATTGAGTCCAAATTATTGTATTGCTTGTGTGCTTTGGCATACAGCACCCATATGAATAGCAAACATTAAATGTATTTCTGTTTTTTCATATTGTACTATTTGATTTAACATTTTTAGAGGTGAACATTAAAAAATAGATACACTATATTGCCAAAAGTATTGGGACACCCCTCCAAATCATTGGATTCAGGTGTTCCAATCACCTCCATGGCCACAGGTATATAAAATCAAGCACCTAGGCATGCAGACTGCTTCTACAAACATTTGTGAAAGAATGGGTCGTTCTCAGGAGCTCAGTGAATTCAAGCGTGGTGCCGTGATAGGTTGCCACCTGTGCAAGTCCATCCGTGAAATTTCCTTGCTACTAAATATTTCACGGTCAACTGTTAGTGGTACTATAACAAAGTGGAAGCAACTGGAAACAACAGCAACTCAGCCACGAAGTGGTAGGCCACTTAAAATGACAGAGCGGGGTCAGCGGATGCTGAAGCACACAGTGCGCAGATGTGGGCAACTGTCTACAGAGTCAATAGCTACAGACCTCCAAACTTAGTGTGGCCTTCAGATTGGCACAACAACAGTGCGTAGAGAGCTTCATGGAATGGGTTTCCATGGCCGGGCAGCTGCATCCAACCCTTATATCACCAAGTGCAATGCAAAGCGTCGGATGCAGTGGTGTAAAGCATGCCACCACTGGACTCTAGAGAAGTGGCGACGTGTTCTCTGGAGTGACGAATCACATTTCTATGTCTGGCAATCCGATGGACATGTCTGGGTTTGGTGGTTGCCAGGAGAACGGAACTTGCCTGACTGCATTGTGCCAAGTATAAAGTTTGTTGGAGGGGGGATTATGGTGTGTGGTTGTTCTTCAGGGGTTGGGCTTGGCCCCTTCGTTCCAGTGAAGGGAACTCTTAAGGCTTCAGCATACCAAGACATTTTGGACAATTTCATGTTCCCAACTTTGTGGGAACAGTTTGGGGATGGCCCCTTCCTGTTCCAACATGACTGCGCACCAGTGCACAAAGCAAGGTTCCTAAAGACATGGATGAGCGAGTTTTAGGGTGGAGGAACTTGACTGGCATGCACAGAATCCTGACAGATTCTGACAAATCCTGACAAAGGTGTCCTGATAGAACACCTTTGGGATGAATTAGAGCGGAGACTGCGAGCCAGACCTCCTCATCCAACATCAGTACCTGACCTCACAAATGTACTTCTGGTCAAACATTCCCATAGACACACTCCTAAACCTTGTCTCAGAATCCCTTCTGAGATGTGTGCAAACCTGGTAACCAACTACAAGAAATGACTTACCTGCCAACAAGGGTTTCTCCACCAAGTACTAAGTCATGTTTTGCTTGGGGATCAAATTCTTATTTCACTCACTGAATTGCAACTCAATTTATAACATTTGTACCATGTGTTTTTCTGGATTTTTGGTTGATATTCTGCCTCTATCATTTAAAACACACCTATGATAAAAATGATAGACCTTTAATTTCTTTGTAAATGAGCAAAGCTACAAAATCTGCAGCTAGAAAATTATTTTTGTCACTGTATATGTCTATAGTATGATACTATAAGTTGTATGTGGGCCAGGGTCTAAGTCAGCGAGTAAATGGCTAACGAAGCTCACACTTCTTTCTGTGGGCTTGGAAGCCCAGGACTCCTACACCCACACAAACCCACACAGACCTGATTGACTTCACTGATTACATGCTTGCTACAGATCAATGACTCACTGGGTAATGAAGCCAGTATTAGTATGACAGCCCTGCATGCACAGAAGAATCTACATTCATTCATAGAGAGAGAACATCCTTTGTTAGGATATATAATAAATGGTCTCTCCGTAGGGATGATTGGAAAGTGTGGTTCACAAGCATGTACGAAAGTAGCTTGAACCTGAGCCTGAAGACTGAGAAAGTATAACACAGAAGGCTATGATGAAAAGGGACAAAAGGAATCAAATAGCCCTCCACTGAACCTGTACGTAGCACAGTAGAGCCTCCTTGGAACAGAAGGTATTCACATCTCATTCTATCACATATCTGAAAAGTAAAAATATTATTTTTCATTTCAGGATAGTAGGTGGGAACATGCTAACTGTAAAAACCTAATTTCTTTTAGAAACTACTGAAAATGCCTCAAAGGCTGTGTAGCATAGGTCAACATTCCAGAGCAAACTAGGAGGCAATGCACAGATCAATTTGATGAATATTTTATTACAGACACCCATGATTCTGCACTGCCCCACTTTCCTTGTTATTTAGTTAGTAACATTTCCCTGCCAACTAGCTGTCATTGGTGAGTAATGTGATTTTTGTAAGATCTTGATAAGCGGAGAATCTGGGGACTGTGGCATTATTAATAAAGCTCTTTAGAAGACATCTTGTCATATAGAAAATATGCTGATAGACCCTCTGGGCCTCACTCACTGTACAGGCAACAGCCCAGTAGCCAGGCCATGATGTCAGTTTCAAGGAAAGCAGCTTTGATTGGCAGCCACTGCTGCTTTTTACACATGGACCCCACTGTTCGATGTGGACAGAACTAAGGGTGCCCATATACTGTGCGAATTTTGTCCAGTTCTTGAAGAATTCGCACAATGTGTGCCGCTGTTGGCATCCTTTCGGCTGCCATCCCTCGATCAGCTGATCAAAGGAGCCAAGTGAAAAATTTGAATGCGATCAGAGCAGGCAGCTCATGGTCAGGTATTCTGACAGTGTCCGGTGGCCGCTGTCAAAATACAATGCAAACAGTGGGGATTCCTTGGTCGACAGTGTTGATGGAGGAATCTACTCTGTTTTTTTAATTCAGTCTGCGGGTTGAACAAGAAAAAATCAAACAAATTTAAATATTAGTCAAAGATAACGCAAGTAAACACAACATGCAGTTTTTAAAGGAAGGTTTTTATTATTAAGGGAAAACAAAATCCAAACCCACATGGCCCTGTGTGAAAAAGTGTTTGCCCCCTAAACCTAATAACTGGTTGGGCCACCCTTAGCAGCAAGAACTGCAATCAAGCGTTTGCGATAACTTGCAATGAGTCTGTTACAGCGCTGTGCAGGACTTTTGGTCCACTCATCTTTGCCGAATTGTTGTAATTCAGCCACATTGGAAGGTTTTCCAACATGAACCGCCTTTTTAAGGTCATGCCACAGCATCTCAATAGGATTCAGGTCAGGACTTTGACCTGGCCACTCCAAAGTCTTAAAGGAGAACTATGGGGTCAGTGTTTTTCCCCATAGTTCTCCTTAGGGTAACGGGAGTACACAAACTAGCGTCCTCCCGTTACCCTAAGCTCAGTATACCGCGAGCTACAGCTCGTGGTATACTGAGATGCCGGAGCAGATCCCGACGTAAATGACGGGGTCCGCCCAGCTGCGTGAGTGACAGCTGGCTCTGCTTATCTAGAGGCAGAGCCAGATGTACCCGCCCCCTCCCCCGTCCGTTCCGCCAGTCAGCGCTGGCAGATCGGAGAGGGGAATCCAGCCCTCCCCCTGTCATGGCAGAGAGCCGTGACAGGATCGAGAGGCGAGCGAACCTGGTATGTGTTCGCTCACCTCCCGATCTACTGAGCCGACCTGTGACAGTCTCATTGTCACAGGTCGGCTAGAACTATGAGGTGAGTGGAAATCACTCATCTCATAGTTCTCCTTTTCATTTTGTTTTTCTTCAGCCATTCAGAGGTGGACTTGCTGGTGTGTTTTGGATCATTGTCCTGCTGCAGAACCAAAGTTCGCTTCAGCTTGAGGTCACGAACAGATGGCCGCACATTATCCTTCAGGATTTTTTGGTAGACAGCAGAATTCATAGTTCCATTTATCACAGCAAGTCTTCCAGGTCCTGAAGCAGCAAAACAGCCCCAGACCATCACACTACCACCACCATATTTTACTGTTGGTATGATGTTCTTTTTCTGAAATGCGGTGTTACTCTTACGCCAGATGTAATGGGGGACACACCTTCCAAAAAGTTCAACTTTTGTCTCGTCAGTCCACAGATTATTTTCCCAAAAGTCTTGGGGATCATCAAGATGTTTTCTGGCATAACGGAGACAAGCTTTTATGTTCTTTGTGCTCAGCAGCGGTTTTTGTCTTGGAACTCTGCCATGCAGGCCATTTGTGCCCAGTCTCTTTCTTATGGTGGAGTCATGAACACTGACCTGAACTGAAGCAAGTGAGGCCTGCAGTTCTTTGGATGTTTTTGGGGGATCTTTTGTGACCTCTTGGATAAATCATCGCTGCTCTCTTGGGCTAATTTTGGTTGGTCACCCACTCTTGGGAAGGTTCACCACTGTTCCATGTTTTCGCCATTTGTGGATAATGGCTCTCACTGTGCTTCGCTGGTGTCCCAAAGCTTTAGAAATGGCTTTATAACCTTTTCCAGACTGATAGATCTCAATTACTTTCTTTCTCATTTGTTCCTGGATTTCTTTGGATCTCGGCATGATGTGTAGCTTTTGAGGATCTTTTGGTCTACTTCACTTTGTCAGTCAAGTCTTATTTAAGTGATTTCTTGATTGCGAACAGGTGTGGCAGTAATCAGGCCTGGGTGTGACTAGAAAAATTTAACTCAGGTGTGATAAACCACAAACACTTTTTCACACAGGGCCATGTGGGTTTGGATTTTGTTTTCCCTTAATAATAAAAACCTTCCTTTAAAAACTGCATGTTGTGTTTACTTGTGTTATCCTTGACTAATATTTAAATTTGTTTGATGATCTGAAACATTAAAGTGTGACAAACGTGCAAAACAATGATAAATCAGGAAGGGGGCCAACACTTTTTCACACAACTGTATATCTGAGATTCATTGAAAAGACTATACATTCCCTTTTGCAAAAACGTATCTTATATAACAATGACTGCCCCTATAGAAAGATAGGGGCTGCCATTTTTTACTTTCTTCTGACTAAGGTATGTTACTTGAAATCTGAAGATCTCCTTATTTCAATGTAGCAAACTAGCTGCGCCGTTTTCAGCATGTGTCAGTGTGAGTTCTAGTGATTTGTATGATGTAACTAAGCATAGTTAGCTTTTACAAATGCAACATGCAGTAGCCCGAATAGTTGGGATTTATAGATTGCAAGTGTCTGGCAGTTCTAGATATATTAGTTTGGGAAAGTATTCAAGTCGTTACTCTTAACTCCTACTCCTATTTGTGTTTACTGTCTGGCTGACTCCCAAGTCTATTGCCAGTACATGCCAATTTCAATTGTATAATAAAAGGCAGTTGTACGTATTTGTACATTCTGATCTAGCATAATTTAAGTCTGCATATCTTGTATAAAAAGGATATCCCCATAGCTGCACCACCACACATTACCCTTATTTAACGTAGGTGCGATCTGGTCATGCCTGCTCGTGGAGGTGCAATATGCACACTGCAGACTCTTCTCCTCAGTGTGCCCCAGCAACATACCTGTCTCTTCCCAAATGGTTCCTGATGTTTGTTAAAATCCAACTCCAACTATTTTTTTATGTGGTCCCGCAGCTGGTTTTGAAAATATGTAATAATCGTGTTCAGTATAAGTTTATTTCACTTTATTAACAGTTTTCTCCTTTCACATGAAGGCCAAGATGTCCAACAAAAATGACAGTTACTAGAGTTAGGACAAACTAGGAACTGCTAGCGGTTGCCTACAATGGTCTCCTTTTATTCTAATGGTCTAAATTATTGTCTGAAAACCCCCCCACAAAAACAGTTGCTGCAACTGCTCAAGCACATGTGGCAGTGTTCAATTGTATTTCCAGTATTGCTCCAGCATTTCTGTACCTTGATTGGTTGTTGCTGTCCTTCTTGATGTGTTCCCACATCTACTGTTACTTTTTACACAATGAAAATAAATGTTCAGTAGGTAGAGTGGGACCAGATTACATTTTTACGTCAATCAGTTTTACTCGCATGTTTCCCAGTCCCCACTCCCCTCTCTTCCCCTCCACTCTGGCTATGGAATGTCCCTCATGGACCCCCAATAGGCTTCCAATGGACCTGCATCAGACGTGATGACACCAGCAGTCGTAGGGGAGAAGAGGCTTAGATCACCAGAGCCAAGGAGAGAAGAGGCTCTGGATATCGGTCTAGCTTAACCCATGCAGTGCAGTGGTAGCCCCACTGCAAGGGTAAGTTTTTTTGTTTTTTTTTCCAGAGTTCTTCTTTAAGCCACTCTTTGGTAGATTAGATTTTATGATTGAGAACATTGTTTTGCTGATGATGTGCAATGTGCGTTTCCTGAACTTGACTGGGCCCCTCCACTGACTACTGAAGCATGTCAGTGGATTGAGTGGCAGAGGCCCCTTTGCCAAAGTGCTTGACATGATACACAAGCCTAATGTATACTGTACATTAAGATCCGTACAACATTTAATGAGAGAAACCTGGATTAAAGACATAATCCTGAGATTTGTGATCAGTGATTCATATTTGAATAGGTTTAGGTTCTAAGTGGTGTACCCAAAGGGTTCAGTCTAGAAACCATTTATATGTAATTTGTTTACATCAAAATGAGTTTTGCATTAAACATTTTGTTCTCTGCTTGCAAATGTTACAAAGCTATGTAGTTTAATAAGGCCCATGCAAGATGTCAGTATGTAAGGTTACAGACTGATTGGTGATTGGGCAGCTACATGACAAATGCCTTAAAGCGGACCTTTACACTCAAAAATCAAATTCTACCAATACATCCCTCTATGTATGATGAGTAATAATAACATAGACATGTCAGGTGTAAAATGCTGTGATTATGAAATATTTACACTTTGCAGAGCATTCACTTCCTGCTTCGAAAGGGCAAAATTACTTCAGTTTGCCAAAGCAATGCACACTGGGATTGCCTTGTCATCAGCGGAGCATTGATGGGAAATCTCATCTGTCATCTCAGGGAAAGGCATTTTCCTCCCCTACGATGATGTGCATGGTCACATGTGCCAGAGATTCAGGAAGTAAAAGGAGAGTTAGTAATCTGCCCTTAGTAAACATGGCCACTGTCAGAAGACTGGGGAAGAAGTAAGGGATGCAAAGAATACAGAGCCGACAATTATCTAGAAGTACGCGTTTGTAGATTGTCATTATTAAACATTTCTAAAGGGGTGTTTGTTGTTATTTTACAGATCTGGGTAAAGGTCCACTTTAATGTATGGATAAATGTATTATTAGCCATCTGGAGAATAAAATGTAACGACAACATACAATACAAATTGAAACCTTGATGGGCAGCACAGTGGTGTAGTGGTTATCATTTCCCTGGTTTAAATGCCGGTCAGCACACTATCTGCGAGGAGTTTGCATGTTCTCCCTGTGCTTGTGTGGGTTTCCTTGGGTACTCCGGTTTCCTCCCACACTCCAAAGACATGCTGGAAGGTAAATTGGCTCCTGTCTAAATTGGCCCTCATACGTATGTACACTATATTACCAAAAGTATTGGGACGCCTGCCTTTACACGCACATGAACTTTAATGGCATCCCAGTCTTACTCTGTAGGGTTCAGTATTGAGTTGGCCTACCTATTGCAGCTATAACAGCTTCAACTCTTCTGGGAAGGCCGTCCACAAGGTTTAGGAGTGTGTCTATGGGAATGTTTGATAATTTTTCCAGAAGCGCATTTGTGAGGTCAGGTACTGATGTTGGAAGAGAAGGCCTGGCTCGCAGTCTCCGCTCTAATTCATCCCAAAGGTGTTCTATCAGGTTGAGGTTAGGACTCCGGTGCAGGCCAGTCAAGTTCTTCTACTCGCTCATCCATGTCTTTATGGACCTTGCTTTGTGCACTGGTGCGCAGTCATGTTGGAACAGGGAGGGGGCATCCCCAAACTGTTCCCACAGAGTTGGGAGCAGGAAATTGTCCAAAATGTCTTGGTATGCTGATGCCTTAAGAGTTCCCTTCACTGGAACCAAGGGGCCGAGCCCAACCCCTGAAAAACAACCCCACACCATAATCCACCCTCCACCAAACTTTACACTTGGCATAATAAAGTCAGGCAAGTACCGTTCTCCTGGCAACCGCCAAACCCAGACATGTCCATCGGATTGCCAGACAGAGAAGCGTGATTCTTTACTCCAGAAAACACTTTGCCACTTCTCTAGAGTCCAGTGGTGGCATGCTTTACACCACTGCATCCGACGCTTTGCATTGCACTTGCTGATATAAGGCTTGGATGCAGCTGCTCGGCCATGGAAGCCCATTCCATGAACTCTCTACGCACTGTTCTTGTGCCAATCTGAAGGCCACACGAAGTTTGGAGGTCTGTAGCTATTGACTCTGCAGACAGTTGGCGACTTCTGCGCACTGTGCACTTCAGCATGCGCTGACCCCGCTCTGTCATTTTACGTGGCCTACCACTTCGTGGCTGAGTTGCTGTTGTTCCCAGTTGCTTCCACTTTGTTATAATACCACTAACAGGTGACCGCGGAATATTTAGTAGCAAGGAAATTTCACGGAACACCTGAATCCAATGATTTGGAGGGCTGTCCCAATACTTTTGGTAATATAGTGTATGTGAGATAGGGACCTTAGATTGTAAGCACTCTTAGGGCAGGGACTGATGTGAATTTGCAGTTTGTGAAGCACTGTAAATTGTCGGTACTATATAAGATACCTGTTATAAATAAATGGAGTAAGATCTGAGCACAGTTTTTTCCTCTGACAGGAAGGCATGTAGACAGGAAGTGGTTGTGCTTAAACTGCAGATTATCAACACTGAGACGCAACAAAGGATGAGAAATAAGGTAAAATCAAGTATCTTACCTAAAGGCTATCCATGGTCAAAAACTGAACATAAATAAGTATCTGTATACTGAGTTTCAATAAGTTCTATCTCACTCCTAATAATCATATCAATGGCTGTGGATATAGTATACTTGGACTTTGCAAAAGCGTTTGACACAGTTCCCCACATGCGGCTAATGATCTAGAAATGTGTAAACTTCCCTGTTAAAGATGCACTCTCTGACAGAATTTCACTCAACCCTGTGAATATGCACTTTGCGTCACAACTCTCACAGAGCCTACCTTCTGAACTACAATTCAATGTCTAAACAAAGTAACATTAACATTGCTTGCTTGAAGAAATGCATTATGGGATATGTAGTCTTGAGAAATTGAGATTGCATCATGGCAAGCAGCAGGGAAAGAGATGCATAGCACACTGGGAATCCAGGAAGTTGGTGAAAGTGATGGGCAGACAGAAGGCAGCACTCACTACATAAAAGGGATTTTTTTTTCAAGTAAGCTTGGATTGCATTATCAAAAACAACTCTAGTATGTATTCCTATTACAATACAGATGTTATAACAAGATAGTATATAGTGGCTATAAAAAGTCTACATACCCCTGTAAATATGGCACGTTTTTGAGATGTAACATTGGTTACATCAGTTTGAATGTGATTGGTTAACTCTGAACACAGCCAAATCCCTAATTATAAGAGGGTGTGTACACTTGTGCAGTCACATTGTTTTATTGATTTCTTTTCCCCCACTAAACAATTTCAGGCTTTTTTTAGTTGAATTAAACAGATAACAGGCCACATTAAAGGTGGAGAACATTCTAAAGTGATTTATCTTGGTCTGATTTTTTTTTTACATGGGGTGTGTAGACTTTTTATATCCACCCTATGCTGGAACTTTAGAAGTCCTTTCAAAATAAAAACCATGGCAATTGGTTATGACACACAAGAGCTTTAGCAGACTAAATGTAATTTCATTGATTTTAACTGTTTACATTTGTTTTCATTAACTGCAACGTATACACGAAACTTTGGCTGCCTTCACTAAACGCCAGAGCTATTCTTATGGTGGTATAGGGTAGCGGGTAAAAGTGGTGTGAGGGTCTATTATCTTTGCAATGTGTACAAATGGATGTAATGCTCCTGCCTGACTTTTGTCCTTTTATGCATTTGAACAGCGCTATTCCTCTACAGAGGGAAGGCTTGATTCTGTGAACCATGTACCAGATTGAATAGCTCAGTAGTGATCCACTGTATAAGCACAATAGATAGTCTGATACAGAAATGCTTCTTTCATTTCTTGTGTGTATTTTATACAGTATGGGGCTTTCAGTTACTGTGGTGAATGCATCTCACTCTTCAGTTAATGTTTTGTCACGTTTTATGTTTTTGTTCTATAGTATAATTTTTCCATTTTTCCTTATTTACTTTTCTTTGTAGCTGTCTTTACAGTGCACTTGGGTAGCATCGTTAAAATGAGTCTGCCATTTAAAAAAAGAAAAAATGTATCCCTGCCAAGCAAACAGTCAATATTTAGGGGTCTATTGATAAATCTTCTGCCCAGCCATATGCTGGTGAATGCTGTTTGCATGGCATTCCCACCACAAAATGGAGCCGAGGAACATAGGAATTTCCTATACTTATGCTCAGTTCCAGACAACTTCTTGCACTTGTATCCACATTCTTATTCAGTATACAGTCTCATAGTTCCTCCACAATTTCTGATTAAGCTCAAATGGGTAAAACGTGTCAGAGGTGGGCGAACAGTAGGATCAGAGAGGCTATAAGATTATATACTGGATCAGAAGGAGGTGTAAAGAGTTTTCAGTGAAGAACAGCGGTATGCAATCATATTTGTTTGTGATTAACTTAAAGAAGCCTTTGTCAAACTCATTACCCCAGAGGAAACCTGGAAATAATTTTTAGGTCTCAGAGAACCCCTGCTAAAATATATTTATTGGGGGGTAAGTGGAAAGAATGCCCTTTATATTGGTGGTCACTGGGAACAATACGCTCCCTTACTGTGCTTGTCAGAATGCCACCCTAACAGAAAGCTAAAAAGATCATTGGTGTCATTCCGCTAGCTCTGGCAAGTGGTGTTGGAATTGGAACTATGTAGGCACCATCAGATGGGAGGTCATCCAGCCACAGCTCTAGGAAGCCCTGGCATCCTCTGGAGGAACTCCAGTTGAGAATGGCTCACTTAAAGTAAATACCCTAATACAATCACAGAGGCTACCATCTTTGTAAATTCTAGTTACCTGGCTGTCATGCTGGCCCTCTTCCATCAGTGTTTGTCCCTGATTTAGAATGGGGGCAGATAAGTATTTTCAGAGTGTCAGTCCTCATATATTTCTCATGACAGGTTTCTTTTAAAAATGATGTAGCTTATCTTCAAGCAGCGTGACACACATGGCAAATGATATAGCACTTGCAATAAGCATTCTGCAGCTGCTATTTTACATATGCCCATTTTTTTATTTCATTCATGAATGATGTGTGTCTGTGAGGCAGCCACCATATTAGTGGAAATACTAGATATTACCAGTTCTTCCTGTTCCTTGACCCCACTGGTCAATAACACTTTCAATGTAATCCAGTCTGCAAAGACATGAGTGGCTGGGATATATCTCCGATGATGTCAAAGTCCTGACAGGTTAGAAGAACATAGGGTGTCTAGGCACTGTCACATGTGAACAGGCGTACTGTTTGCTTCTAATTAGGAAAAGTAGCCCCCATTTACCTCTGTATCTATAGGCATTGTGAAGAAATTACTCTTCAAAATTCACAATAGGGGCAATGAGATCTTAGCTCATTTTCTATTACTTTCTATTGCTCCCCCTTCAAATCAGGAGTCCCCCTTCATATCAGAGTTCCCCTTTACATTAGGAGCCTGTGCCTCCCTGGTGGAGAAAGGATGTTCTATCCCAACCAAACCGACTTAAAAGCCCAACTTTAGATTTTTTGTTGCGATCTGTCAACTACTAGTTAGGAATATGTAATCCATATTCTGTAACTTACTGTTTATCTAGTAATCTTCGCTGTGTGGCTCTGCCCAGTGCCACATGGCCTCTCACCCGAAAACATCCACCTTGTTGCATGCGCACTAAAAAATCGATCCAGCAAGGATGGTGTCAGGAGAAAGGCTGTGCGCACAGTGAAGATCACTGGAACGAGGAGAGAGGTAAGTATTTAACAAGACACACTGCACTCAAGGTGGTGGGGGGGATTCACTAAAAGTAACATTGTCCATTAATGACTTGAGTTCTGTTTTTAGACAAACTTGTAAAATTTTATATTTTCTCTCCTATCTGTTCTGTAGAATGTACATATACAACGTTGCAGGTTAGATTTCAGGTTTTGTCATGTTGCACGGTTATGTAAGTCATACCTCTAGCTTGGATGTGTAATTGAGAAATTTACTATAAGACAGATACACTGATCAGGTCTCCCTTTTACCGCCTTTTACCGCCAAAACAGCCCTAAACCGTTGAGGCATGGACTCTACTAGACCTCTGAAGGTATGCTGTGGTATCTGGCACTAAGCCGTCAGTAGCAGATCCTTTAAGTCAGTGGTTCTCAACCTGTGGGTCGCTGTGTGATTTCTGCTGTACTAGGTGAGAGTCCTCCTCAGCCCTCTCCTAGCGCAGCAGTGTCAGTTCTCCCGCCACGCCGCCAGATGTCGCTGCAGCAGCCGCATCATCCCTAAATTTTACCATTGGGGGTCACCACAACTTGGCAAATGTTACCAAGGGGTCGCGGCCCCAGAAAGGTTGAGAACCACTGCTTTAAGTCCTGTAAGTTGCATGGTGGGGCCTCCATGGATCAGACTGTTTTTCCAGCACCTCTCACAGATCCTCAATTGGGTTGAGATCTAGAGAATTGGCTGCAATAGACAGGGACTGCTCACAACCACAAAGCGGAAGTTGAAGGGGTGTGACTGTGGACCAATTGTATAAGTATATGTAAGATATTTTTAGCTCTGCGGTGGTATGTCTGTGCTGGATAAGGTGAGCGTGTAGTGACACTTTAAGCACTGTAGCCCTATAGGAATGGTGTTTCCCTGTATGCCTATTGACCACACATTTCTTTCCATTCAGAAATACTGGTATTTGCACATTTTCCATTATATTGACCCAGGCTAAGCCCAATTAAAACAAAGAAACAAATTCTGTATACAAGAAGCGATCCTAGCAGAGAATGACCAGAGAAGTGGGCATTACCAGGCAGGCTGCATTTCAATGCAGACCACCCCAGGAAATGCCCACATGTTATGCTCAGCCTCCATAACTGAACAAACTACAATCCATTTTCAGGTTCTGATGAAAGGGGTTCGACCTCTGAAACGCGTCAACTGGAGGAAGATCAGTGTCCAGATGGCTTCGGCTTAAGCATTTACTCTTCCGATTTTCCACTTCATTTTTTCGTTTATACATCTTGATCTACTTGAGATGGTCACATTCAATGCTTGTTTTTACCAGTTGTTTGTAAGTACATTTCCAGCTGTATTTTACCTTTATTAAATCTGTTTTACACTATGGAGGCGCTCCTTTTGTTTTATTCCTAAACTACAATCCAGTGAATGAAAGGGGCAGGCAGAGGACAGGAAGGCTGGAAAGGGCTAGATCAAGGGTAGGCAATTTAAGCACGTCGGCTGTGGTGAAACTACAAATCCCGTGGGGCTTTGCAAGACCCTGGCAGCCACAGACATGGCTTACAGATGCATGATGGGATTTGCAGTTTTACCACAGATGGAGTGCCAAGGCTGCCTACTCCTGGGCTACATGATGCTGTATGTCCTCCAGCTAAGAAATGAGGTAGGCTGTATAGTGTATATGACTTGCTTCAGCTTCTAATGCACATTGAGGGAAGCTCAGAGTGTGCAGTGAAATCAGAGCAAACAGTTTCAGTACAAGAGAGGAGCTGGCACCGCTGTGCAAGAAGGCACAATTGGAGTTCAGCTTCAATGTAAATTCAAAAGTTGTTTTCAGTCTTTTAAAATAATCTGCTGCTTTTATTAAAATAAATAACCGTAATCCTGCCAAGAAGGTCTTTGCTGAAGTACTTCCTAATACGGGGTGACAACTGCCTCCCAATTGTGCTCCTGTGTTGTCACCCTGTCACACACCCCTGACAGAGTCTACAAGGGGCCATGCTGACAATGACAAACTGTGCAAGCAGTCTTTCCAGTCAGAGCAAATACATTTTGGAACTCTCTTCCACAAGCAGTGGTGTCAGCAGAGAGTATTGAATCATTCAAAAATCAATTAGATACCTTCCTCAGAGACCGTAACATACAGGGGTACAGGGACACTTAAAAACTAGATTACACACGGACTCGTAATATACACACATGGACGCACAATCACACACAGACACACAAAGGTTGAACTTGATGGACCTGTGTCTTTATTCAACCTCAAATACTATGTAACAGTCCACTGTTGTCTCTCTCCTATGCAGAGCAATGTGCTGCCAGTGCTGGAGTGAGTGCTTGTAGACAAGAAGTGACTGAAGGGGATGGAGGAGAGCAGCAATGCTGAGATGCAAAAAAAAAAAAAAGACAGGGCTGAAGGCAAGAATTGTATGAAAAAAAAAAGCATGGCAGTTGTTTATGATTTATAATGCTGAAGCAAAACAAATGTCATTCGGTTAGGGTTTACATCTACTTCTCCAGCTTTCCGACCATGTTTTATGGTATACCTTTCATTCAGGGTCACCTCCAACCTGCCCCCATTTACACAAAACCTGGGGTTCTTCTCCCTGCAGCATCTTTTGAAATCTGCACTGCTCAGCCCGCACAGCCGCTTCATCCATTCACAGATCCTTTCACAGGAGCTGCAAGTGAAGTGACTACAATCCCTGTCTGCCTCCATGTCAAAGGGAAGCATAGTTCTCAATGGAGAACAAGTGCAGTGACGTCATCTCACTCAAACTACATTGACACTTCCACAAGGATAGGGGCTGGAAGAACAGTCTGCAGGTGCCAGAGCATTGCACCAGGGATCCACTGACCACAATTGCAATGCTTTGCAGGCTCCAATGCAAAAAAATGAAAAAGGCACATTTGTTCTTTTATTATTGTGTGTGAATGTATTATTTTTTGCAGAAGGCAGAATAAGCCTTTAAATCTCTGACTCCATACAGAATGCTATGAACAGATCAGAGCTCCTGACACTGCAGGTAAACGTTCTTATTGTAATCAGTACTGGATTAAAAGAGAGCCCAGGGTGACATTTGCTTCATTTTTCTATACAACCAAAAGCTTCACTTTTACTGCAGCTTCTCCTACCCCCCAGGTCACTGACTGACAGATCTGGTCGGAACATGTTGCTTCATTTGTTATGTGAAGTGCTACATTGTCTGGAGATTTATGAAGCTAGAGACAAAGAGCAGCCAATCAAATGTCACCTTTCACCAATGTACAGTCGACACACAGGGGAAGCTGAATTCCTGATTGGCTGATGACTGCAGTGATTCTACAGTATATATAATGGCTGTATATATGTGTTCACCTGCACTAGGCATGACATTGTCAGAATCTTCCTGCTGTCAGGGCATGTTAGAGGTGACCCGCATGATCCAGCAGCCACCCAGGAAATCCCCCCTGAGATTGGAAATATTCCCTGAAATGAAATCAAAATGAACGCTGGAAATAAGAGCTGCAGATGATCATGTGTTCTATGACGGTGTATGCTAATCGGCGATGTGGCCGTCCATCATCTCCCAGTCCCGATCAGTCCTAGGAACTCCCCCGACCCCAAGCCTCGGATCCTCCACCCGCCCCGGCTAGTGGTCTCCCCTCCTTCCCAGGATTCCGCCCGCCCGTTCCACTTCTCTGGGGTTTGTTTCTGTGAAGTTGATTCCTTGTTTGCTGCAGTGTCATTGTTATTCCGCACTCGCTTCCTGATGTCACACACCCCCCTCCCATGACGTCACCGGGACACTGCTTCTCTTTATGATGTAGAAGCTCTCAGATTCTCCTCAGACGTCTACAGAAGGAGCTGGGGGATCGCAGCTAACGCCGATCGCACCGTGCCTAGACCTCTCCGTTTCCAGCCCGACAGCAGCCATCTCCACCAGCCGCAGGATTCCCACAAGAGTCATCGCCGTCCTTACCCCTCTGAGATCTTCGTGCTGCAATACTTGGCTTGTGGTGCTGTCAACATGTCTGAAATTCTCCCCTACAGCGAGGATAAGATGGGGCACTATGGCTCAGACACCGAGGGGCAGATCTCATTCAGCTGCCGTCTGCAGGACACCAGCGCTTTCTATGGGGGCAACCAGCAGAAAAGACCCCCAAAACTGGGACAGATCGGAAGAGCAAAGAGAGGTAAGAGGATGAGGTGTTTAGGGCTCTATCAGTCCCTTACATCTCCTCCTATCCATGTAGACCTGTATCAACATTCATTCCAGCCTTTCCCCATTTCTTTTATCTGCTAACTCAATCTACATTTGCTCATCTCTGAATTCCCTGGCGTGTTCGTTGTCCATCTCAAGCTTCTCTCCTCACCTCAGTATTCCATACTGCATGTATGCTCCCCTTAATCCCCTATCATCCATCTGTGTTCCCCAAAACCTGGCATTCTCCATGGGTTCTTCTAGACTTCCATCCTTCATGTATGTTGCACTCAGTATTCTATCTTCCATCTATGATTTCATACCAGTCATCCTTCATCGGTCTCCCATCCTCTATATATGTATGCGCTCAATCCCTTCTCTTCCATCTATAATCCCCACAATCTACAGTTTCCATTAGACCCTGCAGTCTACCTTCCTCCAGAATATGTTCTCATTAAACGCTCCTTCTCCATGTATGATGTTCACAATCAACTATCCTCAATCATTCCCCCAGTCCCCATCCCCTATATGGGCTTCCCTCAATATTCTTCCATCAATGATACCCATAATCTACCATGTTCCATCAGTCCCTTCAGCCTCTGATTGTCTATATAGGCTTCCTCCAATATTCTTCCACCTGTGATCCCTATCTTCTATATAGGCTCCCCTCAAAATTTCCCTCTTCCTACCATGAGCCCAGAACCTTCCCTCTTCTATATTTGCCCACCACAGTATTCTCTGTTCCATCTATGATCCCATAACCATCCATCCTCCATCAATCCCTTCAGCCTTCCACCCTGTTTAGATGCTCCCATCAATATTATCTGTTCCATCTATGATCACCCAACCTTCTAGATATGCTCTCCTCGATATTCTCTGTTTTATCTGTGCTCCTACATATTCTCTGTTCCATTTATGATCCCATAAACTACCATCCTCCATCAGTGCCTCCTGCCTCCGATCATCTAAATATGCTTCATTTCAATCTCCTTTCATGAGCCCCACAATTTACCATCCTCCATCAGTCCCTGTAGTTTCCCATCTGTCATCTATGCTCTCCCCAATCTTCTATACTTCATCTCTGGTCCCCTCAATCCTCATCTTCATTCATACTGTTTTGGTTGGCCATTTCTTCAGTTCTTCCATCACCCTTCTTTTCTACCATCCTTCTTCCATGCTTCCTTCTAACCTCCCATCCTCCATTTATGCCTGCACGTCAATCCCCATGTTTGCTCCTTTCAATCCCAAATTTTCATAAACAATGCATGTGATCTCCCTCCACTTCTCACCCTCCACCCCCGAACCATGTGTTCTTTCATGTCTTTTTTGGTGTACCTGCTTTGTCATCTTTCCAACCCTCCCCCCCCCCCCCCCCCCCCACAGGACGTCCATGATATATAAAAAAGGGTGGGGTT
>NW_017306337.1:1823229-1877624 GCF_000935625.1 Nanorana parkeri
GCATTCCCCTTTCACACCCCCCCCCCCCCCCCCAACACAGTGATGCATTGTATATTGAAATGTGTGTGTGGTTATTTTTCCGTTCATCTTTTCCTCTGCATGAAGCAGGCTGGTCTGTCCACTGGTGTCTGTGGGTGTAAGTAATTTCATTATGTAGAGTGTGTGAATTCATTAGACAGGCTCTGCTACTTTTCTCTGGACAGAGGAGATACATTTGCAGGAGAGGAAATCTATATTTAGATGCAACCTGCTAGTTAGAGAGATAATTCCACACATTTACACATGTGTTATGGGGAAGAGTGTACATAATTCAGAATGTATCCTGATAGCGAGTACACCCTATATCTACAGACTCCATATGTGCAGACTGCGAAACATGAAGCCACACAAAATATAGAGACAGGCTAGCCACATAAATGCAGTGAGAATATTCCAAATTATTAAGCAGAACGAGATGGCTAAGGAGACATATTTTTTCAGGCGAATGTGCTGGGAATCTAGAGGATATGTCTGATACCTGGTGCCATTCACCCTGGGGATAGATTTCCATTAACCTGCAGAAAGATTGACATAAACTGCCATCTTCTGTGTGTATAGTGATAGTCTGTAGAATTACTGGCAGATCCAATGTGGAGGCATGGCTTCAGCTTACTATACATATTCATGTAGATAACTTGTTAGATGAATGACAGATCCATTTGATTTAATTGCATGTAAATTCCCCTATTGAAACTCACTGGTTATCTCTGACGCATAGTAATGTCATAGACCTGCCACAGAGTTTCACCATACAGATGTGATTAGCAGACTGGATGGTTTTAGGCAGGTCACACAGGGTGGATCAGTATCTGGCACTGGCAATGGTGGGACATGTTGTGAGCTCATCATAGCTCTAGAAGTATTTGGCTGTGAGCTACATACTAGAGCAATCCTAGTGCCAGCACTACAGGTACATTCACATGTTGAGCCTTCTACAGAAAGATTTCCAGCCTTCCTGCTGAGATATTCACCTACTTGCATGCCGCTGTCCAAGGTGCTGATCTGACTGCTGCAGCATATGTGTGTGGAGCGAGCGAATGCTTGTATTGATCTGTTTATTTGTGCTGTTAGTAGCTCCTGTGAGATGTTTTATTTTAAATAGATGTTTTGTTTTCAAATTAAATGTGAAGCTATATCCTTACATTATGCAGTCTGTATAACATACACTTTGTAGGATGAACATTTTTTTCATCATAAACATAGTGTTTGGATTAGATGGTAATATTGCGCCTTTTATCAATATTCATCAAATATTGAAGCCTTGCCCTAGACTTGTATCTGTGTGATTCGAGTTTAGTATGCTGCAGTTACATATGAAAAACCACGTCAACCTTAACACTCACCATATCTACAGATTTTTTTTTGGAAGCAATGGTGATCCAGGTTTTGCAGCATTTGTGGCAGAGTTTTGTTGCCCACTTTCATAAGGTTAGATTTTAAAGCAAAATGAACTACGGTGTTTTGAATAGATCCTAATATATAAAGTGGAGCTAAACCTAAACATGTCTTAATGCTCTGGTGGACTTTCCACTTGATCCCAGAATATGAGGAAAAGGTAGCAGTGTTGACATTATTTTATGATAATATAATTTAGATAATCTGGTTATATTACCTTTGAAAAGGGATTATTATGGTAGATTTAATCCAATAGTTCCTTGCTGATCTTAATGGCCACGTGCCTTGTCACCCTAGCTATGTGATCCTTCAGACCTACTCTCACCGTCGGGAAGGCTTTTAAAGATATACGATTCAAACATGTGACCTATATCTTATTTACAAAGTTTTAGTGATAATTTGCGAATCCTTAAATCGAAAACTGCATTTTTTTCTAATTGTAAAATAACATCTTTCAGCCTGATTTAGGAAACATGGAGCAACTTGAACTATTTCCCGTAGGAAGCGGTCATGTTTTATCTGATATCAAATGAAACAAGAGCTGTGATTTTTCTGCTGCAGTGGCTTCATGTTTCTTTGCCCCAGTTCTCCTAAATCAAGTTCTCTGTGGAGTGGTGTTTAGGGAGATGTGTCTGTTTACGTGTGTATGCATCATTGTGTTCATATATGTGTGGCATTGCTAGACTAAAGCCAGCTGCAGTGTGGGAGTGAATGCACATGTTGTTTTGCTTGCTTTCCTAGGCCTCACCTCCTCCACATCTTGCAGTTCCTTGCATCTCATTTCTTACTTTGGCCTCCTCATTTTGTTATCCTTTCCCTTCTACTTTCACCTCTCTTGGTGCTCTAGTCTTCTGATCCCAAACCCAATGTCTCTCCCTCTCCTCAGTTGTTATTGAAGATGACAGAATAGACGAGGTGCTGAAGGGGGTGTCGGACAAGTCTCCCTCCGGAGTATAAGGTGTGGAAGTGGTTGCTCTCCAGCGCTCACTCTCCTCCCTGATTTGTAAGCACTTTTGGCTGTGCATGTTTGTGGACATGGAGAAGAAGGAAAGGCTTTGAGGCTGCTGGCAAATCTCCACCCTCCACCTTGATCCAGACCCTCTGCAGGTCTCCTGATGGTGCCATCTGGCTCCCCACACCACT
Source organism: Nanorana parkeri (assembly GCF_000935625.1). NCBI lineage: Eukaryota > Metazoa > Chordata > Amphibia > Anura > Dicroglossidae > Nanorana > Nanorana parkeri. Next base: position 1,825,807 of record NW_017306337.1, read on the forward strand.
CAGTCCTCGCCAATGACCTCCAATGTGGAGATATCCATTTCAGCACCTTCCTATTTCCCTTGTCACTGTCCCTCACCCTGGGCTCTGGGGGCAGTGATGAGTCTCAACTCATGTTAAAGCCAACCCTACAATGCACTGGCTGCTGTTGTCCTTAGCACCTGTCTGTGTGCCAAGAAGGTGCTTGTTGACTGGAGCACCATGGAGTTTGTGCCTATCAACTCCAATCCTTGCCAGGTGCTGCCTCCTCCTCCTGCCTCACAGTGTACACCCCCAGGGGCTGTAGGTTGTTAGAAATGCACTTTATTCTGACAATATGTGTCTCTAGTGAAGTAATAATCTTTAGCTGTGTGCGTATTTGTGGGCCCACAGGGAACCCACCTGCGCAGCTGTGTTGATATATCTATATATATTTATATATAGTCATGTGTATATATAGGTATATATAGGTTGAATTGTGATTATTAATACCATGTCCCCTCCAGTTCATCAGTAAACCAGCATCAGAACAATAATAGACTGGACAGCCATCCATTCTTCCCCATTTTGCCCCTCATGATCAAGATACCAGCAGGTCGGAAGCAGAGCAGCTGGAGGGCGCAGAGCAGGCACAGGCCGTCCTTTTGCTGTCCAAACCCAAGCAAGACTAAGACTTTATTTGCTCCATCTCTTGCATGAGCTTCCGAATTCATCCTGGACCCCTCCCCAGCACGCTCCTTTTTAAGAGGAACCCTTTACATTTGTATTTTTATAAACAACTCTTTGTTAATAATCTGAATTCTGATATATGCTGGTGACTGTGCAATGTCACATCAGAGACACAGCCACCTTCTGGATGCAGAATGATTGTCAGCCAGCTGGATGGCAGTTTAGGGCAGTCACTGGGGGGTGCCCTTATCAGGTGTTCATGTAACATACTGCTGCCACCACCACGAATGTGTGAAAACTGACCCAGGTGATAGTGACATGGGTACAATCAGTATGTGCTGACAAGATTCACATCAATATGCTGCTTGCTGCAAGATGTCTGTTCCATGTCAGCTCTGTCTCCCTTACTAATGTATTATATAGTTCATGTTTAAATACAAAATGCTTTATATCCAGCTAAACTTGTTATATATAAATATATATATTATATGATATATGTGCTTGTTTTACATTGTGTACATGTAGAAATAGTTTATAGACACAGCCTACTGCATTGAGTGTTGTTGGGCTGAAGATTCCTTTCCACCACATTTCAAGAACATTCTGGAAATGCTGGTCTTGACATCACACAGGTCATGTACCAGGATAGTAACGTTCGAATCCATATGTAGCCTAAACCTGCTTTAGGAATTTCCAGAAATCTATGGAACAAGGCATTGTTTACAAGGAATCTGCAGCAGTTATGTGTGTAGAAGACTATAGGCCAATTTGAGTTAACATCTCATTTAGAATTATTTTATATGTATAACTCTGTTTACCCTGATTTTAACAGCAAAAATAGTTACCTGTGAATGCATTTAGTCTCTTAAAAAAAAAAAAAGAATTAACAGGACAATGGCTTACTGGGAACATGTACCTTTAACCATATGTTTCCTATTCGCTGAAACATGTTGACACTTTAGACAAGCTAGTTGTGTGCTTACATAACGTGACACTAAACTCAGCAGTTAAATCTTAAAAAACATTCAAGTACCTAACTAATAACAAAAATGTATCTTATTTGTGTATCACTCGGCTGTAGATCATCAAATCATCTCTGATGTGGTGCTGACACTGCCCTTCCCTTTTGGAGGGTGGCTACTTTTTTCTCCATGGTCCCTGTGTGTGTTATAAGGTAGCCACCACTCCAAGCTCACTGCCATGATGGACTACAATCTCATGTTTAGTTAACTAATCTGTATTGAAGTTGTAATCTATCACATGAGTGAGCTTGGAGCGGTGACTACTTTACAACACACACAGGGACCATGGGGAACAAAAGTAGCCACCCTCCGGAAGGAAGGACAGTGTCGGTACCAATTCAGAGATGATTTGAGGATGTACACCCGAGTGGAATACAAATAAGATACATTTTTGTTAATAGTTAAGGTACTTAAATACATTTTTAATATTTAACTCCTGAGTTTAGTGTCACTATAATTCTAACTGTACTAATCTAAACCTGATAAAACAGTGTGAGCGTGGTGATAAAGCACCAAAGCTGTATCAGAGGAACTCTTAATACACCTGACTGCTGCAGATACCTCAAACTGAAGATCTTCAAGATATATGTACATTGTAGACTACTGTATGTTATGGTTACAAAATTGCTTACAAAAAGTTTTACCACACTGGGGTGTTTACTGTGTAATATCCTCTATACCTGGAACTCAAAGAGATATTTAGCCAAGGCAGTGTAGTTGCTTTTTAAAGTTATGCACTTGTCACATATTCTGGTGGTGGCACCTCCATTCTCTGTCTAGAACTGCTGGTGACCTATGAAAGTTCACTTTTTAAGACTAACTGAGCCTTGTGGTTGAAGAATGTTTCATTGCTATTTGCAACCAAGGGATGGTTTCAGAAATCCTTGCAGTCTCTGAATGTGAGATAACAGCTGTTAACCGCCTCTTATGAGGGACGTAATAGTTGTCTTTTTAATTTTGTACTTTTTTTTATTTCATTTCTTTCGTTCTTTTTCTTCTTGTTTTTATTTATTTATTAAAGCTTCCTGAATCCTGTGCATGGACTTAAGACTTAGTAATAATACACCATTTTCTGAATCCAATAAGGCAATGCTGTGCCATTCTGAGAATGACTCATTGTACATTACTACCATTACAATTGTATTTGGTGAATAAATAAAACAAATAAACTAACGAATTGATCACCAGCAGGGTGCAGTTGTGTATGTTTCTTCTGCTGAATTGTCAGTTCTGGTAAATGGTAAAACTTTTCATACAGTACAACTAATACATTTGATATTACTTTATAGACATCAATACATTTGCTACGAGGACAGGTAGCAGGGCTGCCCCTGCGATTTTATAAAGCTTTGTTGGTGGTGTAACATTATCTACGAAGGTTGGGTTTTCATTGTGTACCTGATACATGATATGTAGGTATGACATATGACCCATGTATGACACTCATGTACGTGACTATGAAAAAAAAATTAAAGGATGTAGTAGGGGTTGGGTTGGAAATCAATTTGGTAAATGGCTACGAAAAAATAGGTTTCTTATTTATTTTTAAATGGAACTCCATACAAAACTTTTCGTTTTGGAGAATGGAGAAGAGCTAGAAGTTTTTCAGATTTGTATTTATCTGTCCTTATTGGGGAGCTTGAGGTGACACAGGTAGCAACATTATTTCCTATTTGATATAATATTGAATTATATAAACATTTTGAATAACCTCCCACGCATTAGTAGGCTACTACATTGGGTCCAATTCTTCTCAGGCCCATAAAGTGATGGGCCAGAAACAAAACTGTTATATACTCTCCTTGCTTTCCTTAGGAATCTCTTTCATGAAATATACATACTTTTTGATAACTTTTAGAGGTTTCTGATTGTATGGATAAGCACCAATTTTATAGTGTTTTTTTTTTTTTCTTTTTTAAAGAACTCTGGGAAAATCAAAAATGTACCCTTGCAGTGAGGCTACCCCCGCGCTGCAAGGTCTAAGTGCTTCTTTTGTCTGGGGTGCTCAAATAAAGCTGTACTACTTACCTGATCCTCAGTCCCATGGCGGTCTGCACTCATTTTTTTCCCTTCTGCCCTGGCTATGGAATGTCCCTTGACATTTTCACATTTAATGCAGGTCAATAAGAGGTGATGACATCAGCAGTCCTTAGACCGATGGAGCCCAGGGGAGAAGAAGCTGTAGGGATCAGTCTAGCAGCCCAAAGGGAGCCAATGGGACTGAAGATCAGGTAGGTACATCTGCTTTTTTTTACCTGACCTGGAGCAGCACATAATACATGTGCTTTATTTGAGTCTCCTAGACAAAATGAGCACTTTTTGGCTACGTTTTTGATTTTCCCGCTAGATACAATACTGGACCAGGCACTGAAAAGTCTTGTATACAAAGTGAGAGGCCTCTGTTTAGAATTTCCACCAGGGCCCTGTGGCATTTTAGTCTGTGAAGGTAAAATGCTGCATTGAGGATTTATGTCAATAGTGATCCACCAGATACTTGTATAGTGTGGTCTAGAAAGTATAAACTAACATATGTTTGCTTATCACTGGTGGTGTTTTCCCAAATGCACTTGTTAATTGGTTTCAGGACCCATCTTACAGATCCAGGTTTTGGTCTCCTGTAATTGTAAACCTGCATTTTGCTGTATATCTCTCTTTGATTTTTTTCAAGCAATTCTTTTGGCAGCATTCACACAAGCTGCTTTAGCTGCTGACTTCAGCATATGGGAAATCCATCAATGGGACTATTTTGTGAAGTCCAGATACTCCTGAAGAATCTTCTTAAACATAAAATCCTGGTACTGATGTTTCCTTCAGCTGAAGTTTAGGTCTCCATCCTTTGCTTCATCATGCACATTTAGGGCCCATTCACACAAGTGCGGTGCGTAAATCACATGGTCTCATGCAATTGACTCACGCTACCGCACAATGCATGTAACGTGTGCTACAGTGCGGGCGGTGCATTGAGATGCCATTTATTTGAATGGCACCCAAAACACACCTCCCGCTTGACAGCGCTGCAACACACGATACCACAATACTGGGCATTGTGTTGCATTGCAGCTAAAAAAAAAGTAGTGCTTGCATATGGAACTGTGTGATTATTGCACTGCAGTGGTGTGAATAGGCCCTCAAAGGTCCAATCTTAAAAGTTACAACCTAGAAATGTGCATTCTGCAGGGCTTGAAGATTATTTTTCAAATTGACTCTCAATTGTGGGAAAATTCACTTTTTTTTTTTACTCAAACCTTGTACAAGATGATCATTTCTTTTTACTAAATGCTATGACTAAGCCCACGCGTCAGAGATTGTGTGCGGATTTTATGCTCATGCAATAAAGGATAGCTTGGAGGATTTTGAGCGCTGGAAATGCTTTATTATTGTCTAATCTCCCTAAGCACATAATCGCTAGGCCAATTCAAGAGGATGCTAACATAAACTGGGGTACCATGAGCAAACCTACATGAATATATCAAATACATGCAGCTAGAGGCCGGGTAGGGCTTTAACCCAAAAACCTTGTACTAAAGGGCCGCACTGCTCACCATTAAATCATCACCCAGCACATATAAAACGATACTAAAATAAGTGTTTTATTGAAGTAAGAGCCCATTATAATGCAAATCATTGGAACCAAAGTCAAAGACAATGAAGGATTGGTAGTGCATTCAGTTGCTTCTGTTATGGTGTCATAACTTTAAAAAAAATACTTTCTAATGTTTTTTTTAATTGTTGTCATTGGTGTAAAATGTTGAGAGATATCCATTGGAAAAACTATGGACACTTACAGAACTTCCCATTTAGGTACAAACAACAAGTGTGCATTTACTCATCATTTTGCTGACCGGATTACACTTAAAGAACTCCAGCAATGTAAAAAGTTAACCCTTGCAGTGGGAAGATCCCCACACTACAAGGGTTACCTGCTTGTTTTTTTTTTCTAGGGGCCAGAATATAGAAGATACACTCAGCTGATCCTCAGTCCTGTGACAGTGAGCGCTCACCTCTCTCCCTCCTCTTCTCCGGCTGTGGAATTTCCGCCGTTGTCCTCACGTCTAATACACGTGAATGGACCTGCATTAGTTGTGAAGACGTCAGCAGGACTTATCCCGCCAGAGCCGAGGAGAAAAGAGGTTGCAGTGACCAGTCTAGCAGCCAGGTGGGATCAAAGATCAGGTAAGTATATTTTCTTTTACCCCGCCCCTAGACCAAAACGAGCAGTTAACCCTTGCAGTGTGGGGGTAGCCTCATTGCAAGGGTTACATTTTTACATTCCTGGATTTCCTCTTTAAACCTGAATGATGTCTAGTGTTTTGGGGTTTTCACTGTGGCACTTTGGTTTGTTCATTGTGTTCTGAGGCGGATGGTTTCCCTGATTAAAATCCTCTGATTACATTTATCATTGTGGACTCTGGTAGTTATAAAATATAATAACATCATCTCATTTGAAAGCATTGGTTAATGATTATGCAGCTGCACAAACACAGTGCAGAAACGAGCTGACTGACGTTTGCTACCATGAAAACCTTTAGACTACATCATTTTTGTGTACATATTCTAATATAATAAGGGTGAACTCTAGCCAGCTGCAACTGCCTCTTGCCTCAAGCTAAATCAGGGCTGAGGTCACCAATGCTCCTTCAAAATGACAGCTGGCACCCAACTTTTGATGTTTTCTCGAGCTGTTGTCAATGTAGCTGCCTTCTAAAAATATCCGGCTGTTCCTAGATTAGACAGACTGGCTCCTGAACTCCATATACATTTGTACAAAATGAGCTAAACAAGTGTAAATCTGCCCATACACTGCTTGAAGTTTGGTCAAGTCCTGCTGTTTTGGCTAAAATTCTAGCAGTCTGTGGCCCCATTGCCGCCACTTAAACTTTAAAGTTGATTTTTTTTTAGTCGACTTTTGTTAAAGGTGCCAGTCTGAAAAATTTTCAGTCAGTCAATCAGCTGCAGTCACTGTTCGGGTATTATAACAGCAGAAGACCCTCCACTGTCAGAATACGACAGCCCAATGGGGGGGATTCAGCATGGATGAGGGAATAGAGCATTTCTTCTCGTTCAGCCCGCGACTGGTGTATGGCCAGCTTTAGTCTTCAGTGTGTAAATAAATTAAACAACTTTCCCCTTATAATTTTGTGATTCACTGTCTATACAGAGGTAGGCAACTCCGGCCCTCCAGCTGTTGTGGAACTACAAGGCCCATGAGGCATTGCAAGAATCTGACTGCCACAGGCATGACTCCCAGAGGCAGATACATGTTGGGATTTAGCAAACAAGAAAGGGGAAGGGAAGGTATATGCACAATATCTTCAATATAAGTTAAAAGTTTATTGAATAAATATATTTATACCTTTTTCACCATTTAATTGTTACGTAGATTGTGTAAAGAATGGTGGGATCCCCTCTACCTGGGGAAAACTTCTTTTTCTAATAACATGTTGGGATTTGTAGTTAAAGCACAGCTGGATGGCCGAAGTTGCCCACCCCTGTTCTAAACTACATGTTGCCTGTTTTAGGCCATACACAAAAGATTTTCAGGTTATCACAAAATATGAATGAAATAAAATACAAACTGGCAAACAATTGACACTTGTTTTCCTCCACAATGCTTTTTCTTCAATGTCTTTAAGGCCCTGCTTTTCATTGTGTACCTGTTTTTTTAGAAGCTCTCATCTATATTTGTCTGCTTTTAAAAGCAGCTTCCTAAAATAAAGGATGTGCAAGAGGAAAATGGATTAAAGACATGTTCCGAAAAATCATTCTAGTTATTTGTCCTCTGAGACATTAAATCCAAGAGCAGGAAGGAAGAAAACTATCAAGTGTGTCAGAGGACATCTTGCATTTTGTTTCAATGGACTATGGGGTTCATTTTCTGGAGGCAAATAGACTGTTCACTTTGCCAGGGAATTTGCACTTTTAGGGGAGTTTTCTCCCCTGAACTTAAAGCTTAAAGGGAACTTATCACAGTAAAAAATTATCTTCAACATGCAGTAGTCCATTATTAAAGTGACAGGTTTCTGTCCTTCAGCATCTGGGTGGTATATAATGTCATACCAAATCCCCATTTAGGCAAAGCCACCTTATAAAAGGATGCAATGTCACAAACTCTATTCTTAGGCACTTTCTATGCACCTTTCTGCATTTAAAATCATTAGCCTACAATTGCTCAGGTAAACTGCATGGCAGCTTCCACACAAAGAGATTCATATTAGATATTCACAAATGAGTGGGAATGGGCCTCATCCATAAATAATCTGCCAGGAATCCTAAGCTATTAACCAATGGCGTCCTCCTTTTTTGCTGCTAGGGCAGTTTAAAATGAAAGAGGGAACCTGATTGATTCCTTAGGATGATGGGGGTAGTAGTTTTTCCTTCAAATATTTCTTAATTAGAAACCATACCCTAAAGGTAATGCATTTCTTAAGGTCCAACTCCAGCTTAGGCACCATCCCACCCCTGCATCTATTTCTTAATGACTTTTTCCAGGTGTCTGCTGTGCAGTCACATGACAAGCGGGATTCTCTCCGGCAGTAAGTGGTTTCAAACAGCACTCAAGTAATGAAGTAAGTACTGTTTCCTGCAGCATTAAACAGTTAGGAATTGTATCTCACATACTCCTTACAAAAAGAAAAGAAAAGCAAATACAAGCATATGACAGCAGGTGGGAGCTAGAACTATATTTTGGAGTCAACCAACCAATGTGGCATAACACCTTAGTTAGGGCCAGTTCATACCAGGGCCCTGTGTTAATCTCATGGCCCTAATCTGAACCGGCCCAAAAATATTAAGTTAATCTTTCATTATGAAAGCATAACTGAACAATTAAAGAGAGAAGCCGATTGGTTATTATGATTACCTGCTTCAGATTCTCATCAATTCCCCCTTGTAAAGTTAGTTAGTTTATAGTAACCAATATGCATGCCAAGGTATACTGATCACATAATGTAGAGTCAGGTAGAAAGTGACTATAAGAGAGGTACAAAAAACATCCTATGTTTTGGGGTACCCAGACCCCCTTTTTCATGGAGGGCCTCCTCTACTAATATCTATATACATTTATTTATTTTTTTGCATCAGAATTGTGGTCGGTGTGCTAAGCTAATACTTTACAAACCTGTTTTGTGCAGCATTCTCTTGTAAAGCCAGAGCAGTGTGATTTCTCCTTACCAGGGGTTGTGTCCATGAAGCTTACAATGAGTGCATTACATAACGCTGGATGGCATTCAGCCTGGAAGACAACCACAATAAACAATAGAGCAAAGTATCTGTGCGGGACAGAGGTGAATACAAATGTATTTATTGCAGTGAAACAGCATTTTTTTTTATTTATTCTGAGATGTGCTGGGAATTTATTTTTTAAGTTGGGCTTTAAATGGAACTGTATCATTGAAAACACAGATTTACACTATGACGACAATCATATAGTGAAAGTAATGACTGCAACACTAAATGGGGGAAAAAAAGGAATAATCTTATAATTGTTAGATATAGGTTTAAAAGATTGATGATTTTAATGATACAGTTCCATTGATATAAATAATGTTATCTGTGCATGTTAAAGGATATCTATGGTGAAAAACTTAAAATAATTATTGAATTTCCATAAGTTCTATCCCACTCCTAATATCCACATCCATCTACAAGTTTGTAAACTTACTTATTGAAGATGCCCATAGGAGGTACTTCCTCAAGGCACTGACATAATTTCACTGAGCCCTGTGAAATGCACTTCCTTGTGTCACCACTCTAACTAAACCTGCCTTCTGAACTACAACATAACGTCTGAACAAGGTAACATTATCACTGCTTGCTGGAAGCAATGCATGATGGGATATGTAGTCATGAGAAATCGAGATTCTATCAAGCAGCAGGTAAAAAGATGTAGAGCACCTTCTTGGGAATCCAGGAAGTTGTGGAAAGTGATGGGCAGACAGAAGGCAGCACTCGCTACATGAAAGGGATTTTTTCAAGTAAGGTTTGATTGCATTATCAAAAACAACTCTAGTATGTATTCCTATTGCAATGCTGATGTTATAACAGGAGAGTATATGCTGGGACTTTACAACTCCTTTAATATAAATGTTTCTATGCATAGTTTGTTATTATACATGTACATGGGGATGACTTTATTCGCTCATTACATACACATGTTCTGCTTTATATGAGAGAAAAATGGCTACTGCCACTACTGTACTCATTCTGTCCTTGTAAATGTTCCCTGGCTCTCTAATTTCAGTGCTGTGAGTCACTAATCTGCAGTAGTCATGCAAGAAGCAAGTGACTCAAGTACTGAAGACACTTGGTCAGGATTACAGTTTAATAAATATGATTTTACAAAAAACAGATTAGTAATAGTAACCTTCATACAACCTCAGGCAAAATTTCATTAAAATTGTCATGAGAGGAACATGGTGGCTATCAATGGCCACCTCTACTTCTAAAAATACTGTTTGCATGGCTGTCAAGCTGACACTCTTACTTCAATACTCAGTCTAAACCACTGGCCCAGAACAAGTATGTGGATACAGACTTCTGACTTTACAAATCTACATACCGGCTCCAGATCTGTAATTCAGATCTACATACCGGTTCCAGGTCAGTAATTTAGATCTACATACTGGTTCCAGTTCAGTATTTCGATCTACATACTGGTTCCCGGTCTGCAAGTCATATCTACATAATGTTCCCAGTTCAGTCATTCAGATCTACATAGTGGTTCCAGGTCAGTAATTCAGATCTACATATTGGTTTCAGGTCAGTAATTCAGATCTGCATACGGGTTCCAGGTCAGTAATTCAGACCTGCATACTGGTTCCAGGTCACTAATTCAGATCTGCATACAGGTTCCAGGTCAGTAATTCAGATCTACATATTGGTTTCAGGTCAGTAATTCAGATCTGCATACAGGTTCCAGGTCAGTAATTCAGATCTACATATTGGTTTCAGGTCAGTAATTCAGATCTGCATACAGGTTCCAGGTCAGTAATTCAGATCTACATATTGGTTTCAGGTCAGTAATTCAGATCTGCATACAGGTTCCAGGTCAGTAATTCAGATCTACATATTGGTTTCAGGTCAGTAATTCAGATCTGCATACAGGTTCCAGGTCAGTAATTCAGATCTACATATTGGTTTCAGGTCAGTAATTCAGATCTGCATACAGGTTCCAGGTCAGTAATTCAGATCTACATATTGGTTTCAGGTCAGTAATTCAGATCTGCATACAGGTTCCAGGTCAGTAATTCAGATCTACATATTGGTTTCAGGTCAGTAATTCAGATCTGCATACAGGTTCCAGGTCAGTAATTCAGATCTACATATTGGTTTCAGGTCAGTAATTCAGATCTGCATACAGGTTCCAGGTCAGTAATTCAGATCTACATATTGGTTTCAGGTCAGTAATTCAGATCTGCATACAGGTTCCAGGTCAGTAATTCAGATCTACATATTGGTTTCAGGTCAGTAATTCAGATCTGCATACAGGTTCCAGGTCAGTAATTCAGATCTACATATTGGTTTCAGGTCAGTAATTCAGATCTGCATACAGGTTCCAGGTCAGTAATTCAGATCTACATATTGGTTTCAGGTCAGTAATTCAGATCTGCATACAGGTTCCAGGTCAGTAATTCAGATCTACATATTGGTTTCAGGTCAGTAATTCAGATCTGCATACAGGTTCCAGGTCAGTAATTCAGATCTACATATTGGTTTCAGGTCAGTAATTCAGATCTGCATACAGGTTCCAGGTCAGTAATTCAGATCTACATATTGGTTTCAGGTCAGTAATTCAGATCTGCATACAGGTTCCAGGTCAGTAATTCAGATCTACATATTGGTTTCAGGTCAGTAATTCAGATCTGCATACAGGTTCCAGGTCAGTAATTCAGATCTACATATTGGTTTCAGGTCAGTAATTCAGATCTGCATACAGGTTCCAGATCAGTAATTCAAATCTGGGGGGGCAATCACACTACAATCAGCTAAATACATTGCAGGTGCATCAAAACAAAGGTGTGCAAAGTCATATCATTGGATCTATTTAGAAAGCAGCCACAGCCTGACCAGAGAATCCTGTCCCCTGCCAGATCTCTGTAAAATTGGACCTATGCACTCTGTGTGGAAGTGATCCCTCTGCAAAGCTCCAACACGCCCCCTGCTCATGTAGAACTAGAGCTCTCCAATTAGCAGGGAGCATGTGATTTGCTAATTACAGAGTTGTAGGTCTAAATGTGTAGGGGGTGTTTCTGTCCTCTGCAGAGAGACCACTGCTTCTATACAGCACACATGGGTTCTTCTCAGCAGCACACTGACAGGGGATAGGCTTTTCTACTCAGGCTGTGGCTGCTTTCTAAAGGTGCCCATACACCTGCCGATTATCGTACGATAATCGTGAGAAATACCGCGATCGTACGATAATCTGCAGGTGTATGGAAGGCGTACGACCGTTTCTACTGTAAGGTCGCACGTCTTTTGTCTTACGAGCAGGCTCGAAAACCCGCTGAGAATCGTACGATTGTCGGCGGGTTTGTTGCCTGCTCGTAAGACAAATGCCGCACGGGTCGGTGTGCACAAGAGGGGCGGGCTTACCATGATCGCAAATACGATCTGCCTGTCCAAGATGGGCAGATCGTACGTTTTTTAAATTACCTTACAACCATCGCAAGACTTTTAAAAAAAACACACGTTTCCGAGGCCTACTTGGCTGTATCCCAATGGAAACGCCCGACCAAAACACCCCAAAGAAGTACGTGTACTTCTTTGGGCGTAGGGCGGTTTCCCACGCGTTCGTACTCACGGAAAACCGCCCAGATGGGAACCATGCACATTGAAAATAATGGCATTTCCCTGTTTGAGCGTTTTTCCGCGAGTACGAAAGCGCGGAAAAACGCCCAGGTGTGAACCCAGCCCTAATTGGAGTTCAGATCTGTTGGTGAAGTCCATTTAAATCTGCTAGTCCACCCAACACAACCCTGTCCACAGTATGACAATGCTACTCTTCAAGGGTGACTCCTCCATAGAATGTAGCCAGGAAGTATGTTACTGGCCACATCATCAGGTGAAAACAAAGGGAAAAAAGAAAACTAATGCAGACACCACATTTATGTGTTGGTAAACTGCAATATATTCCGTTTTTGTTTTTGGGATTAGATACACTTTAACAGAAATGACCCGATACAGATACTAGTATCGGTGCCGATACCGAGTATTTGGGTGAGTACTTGTACTTGCCCAAATGCTCCAATGCCTAGCCCGGTACCCAAACTTTCGGTATCAAAAAGCCGGGCAGCGAGTCATTACATGCTGACCGGCTTCCTGATTGCCCGGCTCCATGCTCCCTCGTCACCGAGTGATGGTGGGAGCATGGAGCCGGCCAATCAGGAAGCCAGGCAGCGTGTAATGACTCGCTGCACAGCCTCCTGATTGGTTGGGAAGACGGCCAATGAAGAAGCCGGATGGCGAGTCTTTACCAAACCCCCGTGTTCATGATTTTCAAGAAAGCCGGTCTCATTCTTCCTAGTCACCTGGTGCATGGCGTCATTACACGCCGCCCGGCTTCCTGATTGGCCGGGAAGCCATCACCAAGTGGCCGTGTAATGACTCGCCGCCTGGCTTCCTGATTGGTCGAGAAGCTGGCCAATCAGGAAGCCAGGTGGTGAGTTATTACCCTCCCCCGGCTTCCTGATTAACCAGAAAGCCGGCTCCATGCTTCCTCATCACCTGGTGACGATGAAGCATGGAGACGGTTTCCCTGCCAATCAGGAAGCCTGGTGGTGAGTCTTTACACGCCTCCCAGCTTCCTTAATGGGACTTTTTTGGGGAAACAGAAAATGTTTATTTTAACTTTTAACATTTTTTAAAATATTTTATTTTTATTTATTTGTTATAAACTTTAAATTTTTTATATTTATGTTTTCATTTATTAAATATTTGTATTTTTTACTTTACTTTTAGGGGTTTCAGAGAAATATTAGGGGTCTAAACAGATCCCTATTTCCCTTTTAAAATAGAAAAAGAGATAGAGGACTCTGTGTCCTCAATCTCTTTTTCTGTATCCCCTGTTATCAATGAACAGGAATCCTCTGAGTGTTCCTGTTCATTCATAACATGAGAACAAAGTGTATTTACTATTACCACAATAATGACTGAACAGGAGGTGATGTAAATCACCTCACATTCATTCATAATTGAGGATATAGTAACCATACTCTGTCCTCAATTATGTACAAACACTCAGTGATTACTGATCGCTGAGTGTTTGCACTTGTCTCCTTCCTGACATGCTGTCACAGGGTTACAGAACAGCGAGTGAGTGGAGCTTAGCCTCCTGTGACAGCGCTGGCTGTCTCCGCCCACACATCGCTCTGCCGATCTGTGATAGGAGGCTGAGCGGTGAGGGGAGGAGAGACGCTGGCTGCTCACAGCGCTCTCCTACCGCAGCGCTCGGCCGTCACAGTTTCTCTCCTCCCCGCTGGGACACAGAGCAGCGCCCAGCAGAGAGGAGAGAAAGCAGGGATGCACCGCTGTATCGGACAGAAAATGGCACTTTCGGCCGATATATCGTGCATCCCTAATTGTAGCCCTGCCCATCTAATAACAGTTTTCAGTGTAGTTTAACCTTGAGTGTAACTATAAGGCTCCTAATAAAAACTATAAGGCTCCTAATAAAAAAAAAAACTTTGTACCTTTCCTGACTGAACCAAGTACTCATACTGTGTCTCACACACTCCCCCTCCTGGCTCTACAGCTCACACAGACTCATCAGGTATTCGGGTGACTTTGCAGGGGTACTAAGATAAAACGAAGTGTTGCAGCACTTTTTTTTTTGAGAGGCCATGGTTCTACTTTAAACCCAACTACATGAAAAGAACACCCTAAATACTTGGAAGTCTTGGAGAGACCACTGTTGTGGGATCCCTTGGTGACTGGTTATGATAGCCTAGCCATTTGGTCATGTGATGCATGCTAAAACAAAGGATCAGTAATTGGCAATTCTAACACGCAACTCTTAGCATTTCAGGAACTTTTTTTAGCACATTAATGGCAGTGGGCTGTCCAGGTGGTTGTATCAGTTCAGTAAAGATCTGGTTTAACATATCATTTCAGAACTTTGTCAACTTTATCCTTGCCTATCAGCAATCGGCCAATCAGTAACCCTAATCCTTTACTAGCCTAGCAGCATGGGGAATATATCTATCTATATACACACATACCGTACACACTAGCCTCCATTCACTTCAATGGAAACTCCATCTGCAGCCTTCCCATTGAAGTTGAGTCTTTGGTTCGTACAATTGGATGGGTGCAGGTAGTGGTTCCGTTGGTTGGAGTCAGTTTTGTGTGTAGAGCTGTGCAGAATTTTGAAGAGTTGTGGAGAAAAGCTGGGTTGTGCCAGGAAGAGGTTGCACAAGGTAGATTAGGAAGAACTGGGTTACAGGCAACTATACAAATGGCCAAACCGCTGCGGGAGTGGAAAGGGAACAGTAAAGTAAAAGTATAAGTTTGTTTTTTAGATAATAGAGCTATAGTTCAAGGTCTGTTGGCTAACCACCTTTTAAAACACAATCTACAGATGAGCACAATAGGGGTTCACAAAACTGCTGAAATACAGAGATGCTCCTTGATGAGCTTAAGCTGGTCTGCAGTGCTCATATTATATAAGTGTGAAGCAGCTTGTTATTACCTGTCAATATATTTGCAAAAGGTTTCGAATACTTTAACTGTGTGCAGCAACCAGCTACCAAACTGAATAACATTCATTCCAGAAGCACACCCACACAATGCATGAGGAGTTGTTATGTAATATATCAGCTGTAAGATATAAATATCACTAGGACACCATAGTTTAACTGTACAGAATACTGCTGTCTGTTTGGAGAGCTCAGGGTAACATCCCCAAATTACACCCAAATTTTCCAGGGGTACAGAACACACTGAAAGCATAAGGGAAGTGCTATGACTTGTGTGTCCTGCTGTGAATGTTAAAACAGAACTCCATTCAAATAGCTATACACAATTGGCAGACATACATGTGAAATGTTTTATCTGCCAAAGGATTTGATAAAGTTTTCAGCCAGTTTTGTAATCCAGACACCCTGCCAGACAAGACAGCTGATGACGCTGAAATTAAAAGGGAATACACTGCCTGCAAAATTGATAACGTATCTCAACAGTTAGGCAGAGAGTGATTGAAATGTAGTAGTGGCTAATGTACAAGTATATATATATTAAAAAGCAAAGTAGTTTTTTTGTTTTAATCTGCTGATGTTTGTCGATTATAGTATTAAACTCTAGAACTTTTTTCAATAATCAATCCAACCAAACAAATATACATTGCCCAGCAATGTTTTTCTATTTCTACAGTCATCATGTTTCCATCTACTGGCTGAGAGAAGGGAGAAGTGTGTAATGTCTTATCTTGCTGTGCCTGTGTGTTTGTGGAGAGAAACACAGCTTTCTAGAATACACAAGGGTGGCTCCATAGGATCCTGCAAGGGAAAGGAGACCCCCTAAAACAGGAAATCTGGACCAGTGGCCAGGGGACCAGCTGATTCTGCAGGAAACTAAAACGTTTAAACTTCAAGAAGCAGCATCCATTGTAAGTGATTTCATCAGCATTTAAAATAGCTTAAAAACCTTTTGATTTTAATATCACTTTAATTACTAAATGCATGATAGATTAAGGTGGCCATACACTAGTAAATTTTCATCTGACATTTTTTGTTTCTGCCACGAACCCTCGTTCGATTATAGCTCAAATACCCCATCAAGCATAGTGAAATGTCAATTTCAGAAATCGTTCGTTAGCCATACTAACCAAGCAATTTTTGTTGGACAGAAAAAAATTTCTTTTGCGCATGTGCTGTGTTCTTGCAGAGATTTTTGATGAATGAGAACCCCACTGATTCAGCGATTTTTTCAATCAGAAAAATGTTTTCCAACCTGACCGAATGAAAAATGTCAATCACAATATCAAAACGAAAAATCAGTGATGTACCATCAACTGTTCGATTTTCGCTCAAAAGACCGCTTGTGTCCCATATCCGAACGAAAATTGCACAGTGTATGGGCACCTTTAGCTTCGTTATCCACTCTGTTGAACTGCTTATCAGCCCTTAAAAGGGAACTTTACTCATATCTTTGAAATGGCTACAAAGAAATGTTTAGTAATGACAATCTACCAAAAAAGATACTTCTAGATAATTGCCGGCTTTGTATTCTTTGCATTCCTTATTTCTCTTTTCTTTCCTTTTCTTCTTACAGTGGCCATTTTTACCAAGGGGAGATTAATACAGGTGAAACTCGTATAATTAGAATATCGTGCAAAGTTAATTTATTAATTACAGCACTTGCCCAAGAGGACCAGGAAGTAGAAAAACTGAGATGGTATGTAAAAGAAAAATATATTTGTTTAACTAATGAATGTAAAATGATTTCAGATCAGCATGCAGAGCTCAAAACTAGTGTGATTTTAAGTGAAGGGAGTAAAGGTCCACTTCAATGTTAACAAAAACACAATTTAGCTCCATGCAGAACAGTGCATTGCTACGCACTGCCATGCATTGCATCGGATAAAAATGCAGGCATGCAACACACACCAATGCACGTGTATAGTGTGACTATGGCACAAAGAAAATAATTGTTTTCTCAGTGTCCTTGAGTTGAGCCTCAACACATTTGGTTGGAAGAGGCCCTTACTATTGACAGGGAACAGGTTATGTTCTTCTACACAGGAGAAGGCAGTGAACCCTGAGAGGAAGAGCAGACAGGGAAAGGGGAGTATACTGCCAGTCACCTATAGATTATCTGCAGATTTTCTGTGGTCAGATGGAAAAGTGCAAAAAATTCCTCCAGCTACACTTAACTGTGTGAATGGAGGAATCTCCCACTGGGCCAAGGTTCTATATCTTGCTAGTTGGCCTCACTGGCTGTCAAAATACCTGAACAGTCTGATTGGATGCAGGCATTGTTGGGGTATTTGGAGAGCCAGTGGGGCCGACTAGCAAGAAACTGAAGCTTGGCCCAGTGGGAGATTCATCCATCCACACAGTTAAGTGTAGATGGATACACACGAGCAAAATACGCTGCCCGGACGCATCTCGGTTCCATTCTGTTTTTGCACATATATACGCTACGCAAATAAACGGCTCCATATGCAGCTATGTGTATGAAGCCATTTATTTGCATATGTTGTATATGGTACAATACGCACGTATATGCGAGGCAGTGTGCATGAGGCCTTAGAGTGTGAAGCTAAATGGGTGCAAGAAGCCTCCAGCGCTGTTTTGTTTTTACCATGTACAGGATGTATGAGGGATAGCTCTGTGTATTGGAGGGTCCATCTCACTGTTAGCATGGCTACAGGGACAGGTGGTGTGCTGAGGATAGGATATAAAGGAGAGACCAATGGGTGAGCTAGCGTAGGACAGGATAGGGCAATAAACAGGTGCTCACAGGGAAAAAAAAAAAAGTATACATTTTATGGGTTTTTGTTATTTTAAGTCTTACTATGGATAGCAGGCACCTTCAGGTGTTGCACAGTCATGTGTACATCAAACGTTACATACAGAGGTACAGAGTAAAAAAATAGACATGTGCTTATCATGCAGCCACAAGCAATAATATTGAAAGGACCATCTTCAAACAGGAAGCAAAGGATAGAACAGCTTAATATACAGTGGGGGGAATTTATCAAAGCTAGAGCAGACAAAATCTGGAGCCGGTGTGCATAGCAACCAATCAGCTTCTCTCTTCAGTTTGGTCAGTTAAGATTTGAAAATGAAAAAGAGAAGCTGATTGGTTGCCGTGCACAACTGCTCCAGATTTTGATAAATTCTCTTCAGTGAAAAAATAGAAGTATACTGAATTCAGACAGGAACTCAAACTAAAGTAGGTATCCAATGCTAAAGTGTATACAGGTATCGGGAATATCTAAACCAAGAAGTCTGGCACCTTAAGACATGGTAGCATCAAGGAAAGGGTAGACCGGGGGTACAGGATAAGGGAAAGAAGGAAAAAAAAATTGGGGGGGGGGAAGAGAGAGAAGATAAGTGGAAAGAGAAAGAAGAATAAGGAAATAATAGTGGAGTTCCTCCAATCCAGTACAAGTAGACTACATTCACACTAGGTTACTATCACATACCGACATTATAACAGACTCGCTGAAGAGCTGGAACCAATACTCAAAAGTAGTCTGATATTGTGGGGAGGACATGAACTTCGTCCAGGGAAGACAAACAGCTTTGATTTTGTCCTCAGTATTACAAGTGTCTGTAAGATCTTCCATAATCATTATAATGTTCATCTTAGAAACCTAGAGGCGGGGAAGGGTGGGGAGGTAGAAATACTCCACGGTACTAGGACGCATTCAAGAAGAGGGCCAACAGCAAAAACATTGGAGTTTCGAGCTGGAAAGGTCATTTACATGCAAAAGAAACGTTGCAGGTTTGTAGTCAAGATCAAGGCCTGTAATTAAATGCACAGCATCCGCGATAGCATCCCCCAAAAAATTGATTTTAGGGCATGACCAGTAAAATGTGGGTGAAAGTGCCGTGGTCCCTATTAGATCAATAAGATAAGGGGGAAGCGGAGGATAAAATGTATGCAAAAGATTTGGGACCCTATACCCCCTAGACAGTACTGTATGTTACACCCTGCATCTTGGTAGTGGCTTGCCAATGACGATTTGTGGACCATAAACAGCATTGAGTCAATTTGGGCTGAGGTCCATTTAGTCAAATAAAGTTTTATTCGTATTAAACAGGGTAAAAACATGTAACATACATAGACTTCACCTTAAAATTACTGACAGAACTGAAAATGTAAAGCTCCTCCATAAGACGGGGCAACGAAAGGTCCGGTTGCGAAAGGTGGAAAGCTTCCCGGACTTACGTCCACCCGTGCCCGAAGGTGTTTTGGGGTGTCTTTTGGTACCCATCCGGTTTGTATAGCGCTAATGGAGCTGTAGAAAGGCTGTAAGGGGCACCACGCACGGGAGCAGAGAGAAAATGCGACTCACTCTGCCATGCGCCGGCCACGCCCCCCTGAGGTCCATTTAAGTCCCAAGACAGACTCCCACTTCCCAATATATGAAAGGTATGATGGATCTGCTGCCAGTGAGGAAAGCAACTTGTATATTGTTTCCAACGAATGTCTGCCATTATAGGTACCCGGACACATTTTTGTCTGAAAAATTGTAAAAATTGTCCTAAGCCTTAAGCACCTAGTGTGGTAAAAATATCAAAATGGTTTTGATGTCTGTATGTAATATGAAAACGTACTAGTGAATAAACCTCTCAATTTATGTTACTTCAGTGGGCTTATTTTGTTTGAAACTTTTCCTATAGGGTGGGGAGTAGGAAAGAAAGTACCCAGCCGCTGAAGTAAAAACTTAGACAAAAAAAGATGGAAAAATCGTGAAATTGCAGGGCTCAAAATTTCCACTCGCCAGCTCGCATTTGGCGAGTGGAAATAAAGAGAGGGCGAGTGGAAATTCAGTCAGGCACGCGGAGTTTTATTAGGAGACCATCATTTTGTACAGTCTTATTTGATACCATCATGGTGTACGGTTTTATTTACAGAAATAAATTACCTTTAGTTTCAAACATACAAAAAAAAAAAGATCAGTACATATGCATTTGCGCAACATTCCTGGGCATAAAAAAAAAAAAAACATTAATACAATCATAGCAGATGCAATCTTTTTTTCCCTACATAGTTATTACATCACTTGGCGCAAGATACTTCTTCAGAGATAGGACTGCAGTTTATAAGGGTCAATAAAAGATAAGTAAGATGTCACATTATTTCATACAACTGCTCTGTAAACCTGAACAATAGGTACAAAGGAAATCTACAGAAGAATATGTAATTGCTATTTTCCCATTATTTGAAAGCAACACAGATCAAATAGTTGCACCTAAGGCTGTAAATACCGATTTCATTCCATTCCTAATGCTAGTTTTCCAAGAATTAAAAGAACTTTAATTTCCTGGCCCATCTCATGTTACAGCCCACCAATGGGTTTAAAGCAATTCATTGGTATGTTGACATGAGGGAGAGCCAGAAATGGAAACTGCGGTAAATGTGAATCATTTTCTGTAATGGAAACTGGGAGCCACAAAGCAATTTTAAAGGAGCCAAAAGGACCCACGCTACAAAAATAAAATAAAAAAATGCAGAGTTACTGGTTCTCTGGTAACAATTTTCAGGAGTCCTCAGGGACAGCACATAAGAAGGAACGCATCGCCAAAAAACACTTGAACAAGAAGCCCATCTGTCCAACTAGTCTGTACTAAACAAAAACCAAAATGACAGAATCTGAAGCAAAACACAACAGAAAAAGAACGTAATGCAAGGGCGGGAATCCTACCGTCCTGGAAGACTCCTGGAAATGAGTTACCAGTTACAGTAAGTTTAACTCTGGTTTTCCCAAATCATCTTCCAGAACAGCACATAAGAGGATTAGAGAGAACTTAGCAAATTAGAGAGGGACAAGAGCCTGCAGAACTCTCCTCCCACAAGGCTGACCATGAGTATTACAGATATGGTGGACCTAGGTAAATTAACTTCTCAACAGAGTGATATAAAACAAAGGCAAGACATTCAATATGCAGAGAAAAGTGTATGCTATATCAGGAAAAAAAACTTGCATGGCAAAAATAAGCCGGACGGTCTCCTACTAACTTCATACGATCTTACACAGGTCTGACTCAATACGAAAACAGTCATATGAATATGAAACTATAGAGGAGGTTTTAGTCGAAGGACATACACAAGCCCTAATAGCCTGTGCGACTGAACATAAAAGAATTTACCATCAATTTGGTTCAGTTATTAAATACAGACAGTAGCATATTCTGGATATAAGACATAAGTATGTAAAATACCTGCATATCTAAAAGATAACCCCTTATGAAGACTTGAGTGCAAGCTGAAATTGTATAGTCTAACCAGAATGTAAATGTTCTGACTTGAGGCTTAGCTGTGGTTGAGATCTATATCCATGCCCCATACCATATACATCGATCAACCAGAACATTATGATCACCCACCTAATATTGAGTGTGTGGCCCTTTTGCTGCCAAAATAGCCTTGACCTGTCAAGGCATAGGCTTCACTGGACCTCTGAAGGTATGCTGTGGTATCTGGCACTACGCCATCAGCAGCAGATACTTTAGGCTGCATAAGTGGCCAGGTGGGGCCTCCATGGGCCAAACTATTTTCCAGGATATCCCACAGACGTGTGTTTGGACAGAAGCACAGAATCTGGAGGCAACACCTCAAACCATTCTTGGGCAGGGCGCATCATCCTGCTGAAAGAGGTCAATGCCATCAGGGAATACAGCTTCCATGAAGGGGTTTACTTGGTCAGCAACCATGTTTAGGTAGGTGGCACATGTCAAAGTAACATCCATGTGAATGGCAGGACCCAAGGTTTCCCAGCAGAACATGCCCAAAGCATCACACGGTATTCGCCAGCTTGCTTTCTTTACATAGTGCATACCGGTGCCTTTGTCAAAGCCGTTTATAACCTTACACTTGCTCATTTGTTTTCTGCTTTCAACACCGCAACTTGAGGAACAAAATGTTCACTTGCTGTTTAATATATCCCACTAAAACGAGATAATCAATGTTATTCACTTCACCTCTCAGTGGTCATACTGTTATGGCTGATCGGTGTATTAGCACAAAGACAAAAGAGGGGTGCGTGCCCCCGCCCCCATCACTGTATACAAATTTAACATAAGCATTGTACTTTTGACCATATAAACATTATCCAAGGATGTTGTGACTGTCTGAACAGCACAGCAATATTACAAAATCATTTTGCAGCCTGAGTTGGAAATAGATTATCCCCATCAGCTGAACAAGCAAGCAATGAATGAAGCCCAAGAGTTACTACAAATAATTGAGCTCCATTAAACGACATCCCTAAACAATGCTATTTTGCATGAAGAGCCCACTGCTGCATTACCATACCTGAATGACATGCATGAGAAACTACACTGCATTGTACATTTTCATTCAAAGAACACTACATAATGGGTTCCAATCTCAAAAGAGCTGCCTCATGTACTGGCTACTATATTGTATAAAGGTTCTCCTAAACTCTCACATGGTAGACTAGTACAATTTAACATTAAGACTACATGACACATGCACTGGTACTATAGATCACCAAGAAGTGCCTGAAACTCACTGGATGGAAGATGATCAGTTTTAGGCATAAATGTAAATGTATTTAAAATTAAATTATGAATACATTAACAAAAGATGTATATACTAAAAATCAGATCCCAATGTTATGTACAGTGGGGGAAATAATTATTTGATCCCCTGCAGATTTTTGTAAGTTTGCCCACTGACAAAGAAATGAAAGGTCTATCATAGGTGTATTTTAAATGATAGAGACAGACTATCAACCAAAAATCCAATGACAACTCATTATGTATATACAAGACACCTGTCCACAGAATCTCTTTCTTCCATTCAAACCTCACCACCATGGGCAAGACCAAAGAGCTGTCAAAGGATGTTAGGGACAAGATTGTAGACCTGCACAAAGCTGGAATGGGCTACTAGACTATCAGCAAGAAGCTTGGGGAGAAGGAAACAACTGTTTGATGGTTATTTTGTATTCCTTCCATTTGCAAATAATCGCTCCATCGCCCTTGGTCTGGAGCTCCATGCAAGATTTTGTCTCATGGGGTAAGGATGATCATGAGAAAAGTGAGGGATCAGCCCAGAACTACACGGGAGGAGCTTGTGAATGATCTCAAGGCAGTTGGGGCCACAGTCACCAAACAAACCATTGGTAACACAATACACCGCCATGGATTGAGATCCTGCAGCGCCTGCAAGGTCCCCCTCCTCAAGAAGGCACATGTACAAGCCCATGTGAAGTTTGCTAATGAACATATAAAATGATTCAGAAAAGGATTGGGAGAAAGTGCTGCGGTCAGATGGGATCAAAATTGAGCTCTTTGGCATTAACTCTACTCACCACAATTGGAGGAAGAAAAATGCTGATTATGACCCTAAAAACACCATCCCTACAGTCAAGCATGGAGGTGGAAATATTATGAGTTGGGGCTTTCTCTGCTAAAAGTACATGCTGACTTTGCCGCATTTAGGGGCCATGTATTGTAAAATCTTGGATGAGAACCTCCTTCCCTGAGCCAGAACACTGAAGATGGGTCATGGATGGGTCTTTCAGCATGACAATTACCCAAAACATACCACCAAGGCAACAAAGCAGTGGCTCAAGAAGAAGCACATTAAAGGTTATGAAGTGGCCTAGCCAGTCCCCAGACCTTAATCCTTTAGAAAATGTATGGAGGGAACAAAATCATAATGTTTCCACCTCCATGCTTGACTGTAGGGATGGTGTTCTTAGGGTCATAGTCAGCATTTTTCTTCCTCCAACTTCATGTTGCCAAGCGACATCCAAGAAACCTTAAGGATTTAGAGAAGATCTATAAAGGAGTGGACCAAAATCCCTTCCGAGATGTGTGCAAACCTGGTACCCAAATACAAGAAACGTCCTACCTCTGTGCTTGCCAACAAGGGTTTATCCAACAAGTACTAAGTCATGTTTTGCTTGGGGATCAAATACTTATTTTACTCACTGAACTGCACCTCAATTTATAACATTTATATCATGCGTTTTTTCTGGATTTGTGGTTGATATTCTGTATCATTTAAAGTACACCAATGATAAAAAATTATAGACCTTTCATTTCTTTGTCAGTGGGCAAATTTACAAAATCTGCAGGGGATCAAATCATTATTTTCCCCACTGTATGTATATACACTGCCAAAACATATTGCAGCATGCACGAGACCCGAGTTGCGGTAGTCAAATAAGATTACCATAACTTTGCAATATAAGACTTGAGGTAAAGTATTAACACTTTGTATAGACACATGCTATCCAGGGACGAAAAGAAATGTGAATGACAGATTCAAATGGCAAAACAATGGTGGTAGTAAGCTGAGGGATGCTTAGCAAACCAACGGTACACAAAAAAGGTACAGCTTCCAAACCAGACCTGAACATACTAGAGGTAAGGCAAGTATGTAAGCATACAAGTCACATGCAGACACAATGTGACAGCCAATGCATAATAACATGAAGAGCAAAAAAGGATTACTTCAAATAACGCTTTAGATGTAAAGTAAATCATAATTCCTCAGCCTACAAGAGACAGACCCATGCTGAAACTACAGACATACAGTATCATAAGAGACAGATTTTAATTGCTGTGCAGGTACATTGCAAGGGTATTTGCATGTAGCCTTACATAGCCATAGTGGTACTACACTACACCTACGCCAATTTTAAAAATCACATTTTGTAGAGCCAGGTGGTGTAGACAAAGCCACCACAGCTTAAATTATCGTCAGATCAGCAGTAATTAGTCAAAATTCAAGCTGTGTATGTCAAGCCTTAAAGGAAAATCCACTATCAAGTCAAAAGGTGGATAGATATGAAAAGGGTGAAGAAAAGCACCACAGTGGAAAAACATACATTGCTCCATGTCTGTCTTAGGGTAACCCACATGCATAGCACCCTTAGGTCCTATTCATACTTCTCAGTTTTGACAAGATCATCTTGGCATCACCACACATTTCTTTAGTCTGGGTTCACACCTAGGCGTATCGAATATGCGCGTTTGTCGCGTGTTTCGTGGCGCGCGTTTTTACCGCGATTTGCGGTAAAAAAAAAACGTTTCCGAGGGCTACTTGGCTGTATCACAATGGAAACGCGCAACAAAAACGCCCCAAAGAAGCTCCTGTACTTCTTTGGGCGTAGGGCGTTTTGTAGCGCGTTCATACGGCCTGTAATACGCACAGGTGTGAACCATACGCATAGGAAATAATGGGATTTCGGTGTTTGAGCGTTTTGCAGAATGTTTGAACGCGCTACAAAACGCCCAGGTGTGAACTGGGCCTTAGAATTAGCAGGGGCCTGAGACTTTACCCACCACCAGCAGAGCAACCAACCAGTACTGACCTGCAACAGACAATAAAAGGAGTGGGCTCACACTCCTGTAAAGAAAGGACTAGGTAGCATTCATGGACGAGTCCCACTATCAAGGAGGTAAAGTGTGGATGGAGGACTGCAGACTAAGATCCTGCACCGAGCCTCCATCCACCAGATTCCATGCTTTTCCTCTGGACAAAGGAAACAAAAAAACTGACCCGTTTGGCAGGACTTATTTTAAAGTGTTTTTGGTGATGTGTTCCCTGTTCCTGTTGGAGGAAGTACCCATCTAATGTGCTGTCCTGGAAGACTATTCGGGGGAAGAGACCTTTTTTTTTTTTTTTAAACCACCTTGGCTACCTGTCAACTGGAATTTGTCCCCGTTTAACTTATATTGCGGGGGGATGAGAGTACTGCCAGCCGAAATGCACTAGCACCCCAGTAGTAACAAATCTAAACAAAGTCCAAGCCTGTGCTGAGAAAAATGGAGGTTGCCAATGCAATCTTCCTTCAAAAAAAAATGATAGATGTTTACCTACCTCAGGCTTCAGTATTTTCTAAATCACTGGCCCACAGGAAGCACGCTGTAAGTAAATTCAGAACTGCATACTTGTTCTAGGTCAGTGACTCATAGTACTGAATTCATTTTAACAGCATGACAGCTAGGCAAATAGCATCATCTGAAAATGAAGATGTCAGTAATGGCAGATTAAATGTTCTCAGTACAGATTTCCTGTCATTGATCATATACAGCTAAGTAGTCCTCTTTGCTAAATCACACCTGTTAACCCCTCCCCCCTCCCTTTTTTTTTTACACCCCCCACCTGTTTAAGCTCCCAAGGTGCCCACTCTTCTGTCTACTCCTTGGGTTTCAGCAGCACCCTCTCTGGGCCATCCATGCAGAATTCCACACACACTGGATGACATGAAGGTGGTTGCAAGAGGATGTCATTCAACTCCTAATGATAATACATTTCTACAAAACTGATTGAAAAAGGTAAATGGAGAGGATTTTATAATTTCAATACAGTTAGTGTTTCCTTGATGAGACAAGTTGTTCAATTACTGGCTTCTTGCCCAAAGTTACTCTTTACCGCATTAATCATAGTTTGATCCAATGTGTTGTAACAATATGTACATAAAATATTTTTCCTACAACAGATTCAAAGGCGCTTTGATGAATATCTGTTTCCTCATCTACCTGGATGTGAACAGTTCAATTTCTTACATCCTTTTGTTTTGTCAATACAATGACATTAGTTCAGATTAACACCAAAGTTTTCTGAAATTGTCATTTATATTCATAGTTGGATCTCTCTTAGGAAGTCCTCATCTTCGTACTC
This sequence comes from Nanorana parkeri, assembly GCF_000935625.1. NCBI lineage: Eukaryota > Metazoa > Chordata > Amphibia > Anura > Dicroglossidae > Nanorana > Nanorana parkeri. The sequence continues at coordinate 1,852,806 of NW_017306337.1, forward strand.
TGATATTGTTGGCATTGCGTCTGGGATAACACGTGGCTTATGAAGACTTTGTCCTCTCTCAATATCACGGTGTGTCAACTTTCCTCCTTTCAGCATAGTGTACAGAAAATAATGGAAGTCCCTTCCATAAGTGTCACATGACACAGACCAGCCATATTTAGGCTGTGCATAGTGTCGGGTACGGAAATGAGGAGGGGAGAATGTGATTGAAATGAAGCATCCGCTGGGGGCGAGGACCCGACTAACCTGACAGAGAAAACAGAACATGTTAGGTGAACAACCCTACAAACAGACATGAAAATTATGAAACAAACCACATCAAAATGTAATATCCAGACAAACTATGTTAATGCAAAGCAAGCCGAATCATAACAAACACATCCAACATAACACAATACAGGTGTCAAAACAGTATGGTACTCCGTGAGGAAGGAAAAGCATTTGTGTCTGCGCAACTAAAAAGATGCCTCCAGGCAGCAGTTTCCATGGCAACCTAAGCAGACAACACTGCCTTTGTCACCATGGAAACTCACACAGCCACAGATTTTCTGAGTACTAAGAGCCCCACCCTCGCTTAGTGAAAAGGTCACAGGTCATTACCACAAGTTGAGAATATAACACTGAGTGCTGTAAGATTTGAAACTTTCCTTCTGAAAATGGTCTATAGAAACTTTACAATGACAAACAAAATTCTATACCTGCATATTCATAGCTGCTAGGCAGGCTCAGTGGCCATCATTACTCCTCCACTGTGAATTTGTCAGCCATGCAAATGGTGAATGCACACAGAACAGCAACAAGTCACAAGTCCTAATGAAAGCACAAACAGAACTTCACAGATCAACTTGGCTCACTTAAAGGGAGCCAGTTACATTGACAACTGGAGAAAGACCCAAAAGTTGGGCACCAGCAGTTATCGTGAAGTATCAATGGCTACCTGGCTGCTGGGATTTGTCCAGCCGTGTATATATTATTTAGATCCATCAGGACTGGACGAATCCAAACCAGGAACAAGGTAGCCAAGTTTTCTTAAAATTTACAGGGAGCCCTTAGTTTTTGAGGTTTTCTCTAGTTGTTGCCAAGATTTACTTTTAGGAGCCAGATCCATTGGAAACAACTACAGAAAACCTCAAGAGTTAGGTTCCGGCTCTGAATTGTATGGAGCAATGGCTACCTGGCTCCTGGGATTTATCAGGCCTGAGTCCACATTCACACCTGAGCATCATGGTTTCACTTGTTTGGCACGTGTTCCTATTGATTTCAATGGGTCCCTGGATGCACGCCAAATACGGGAAAGTATTGCGTGTTGCAAATTGTGCAACGTGTTACACATTTTTGTGTGAGTTTAACACGCGTTCACGAAACGCCCATGTGTGAAAGGGGACTTTTGTGCTCGTTTGACACAAGTTCACGGGACACCCATGTGTGTACAGGGACTGACAGAGATTTTATATGTATAACAATATATTTGTACATATACATAGACAAACTACAACATTTTGGAGGCTGGTGTTAGGAAGGCGGTATCATTTCTGTAAATTCCAAATTGTTCTGGTGAAACCAAACTAAAAAAAGAAAAAAGCTCTACTCAGAAATTAGCAGGATCTCGAAGACTCACGTTCAGGACTCCGGGGATCAATTAATGGTTAATTATTTTGCTTCTGCTACTGCTTTATGGGAGAGAACTTGGCATTTCAATGCTGCAAAAAACGTGCTGAGAACTAAGAGGAGAGAACAGATAACCTATGGCTGTCTTCTGCACATTGGCTACCTTTAATACATGTATTTAAAAGGTAGCCAGTTTGCAGAAGACCGCCATAGCTGATTGAAAATTGATTGGAGTGAATATAAAATAATAAAAAATAAATAATAAAAAAAATGTAAAAAGTCAGTAACGAACAACATGGAGATGTTGCTCGTTGGTTTTTTGCTAAAGCTAATAAAAGATTACAGCAAGTCTGTAGCTATACTTACCCATTTACTGTGCATTAGGCTGCATGCAGAGTAATGTAAAGATTTTAGAATCAAGGGTTTCACAACATATTGGCTAACAAAACAAATATGAGCATGAAAACTGAGGGATAATCTTTAGAATATATTTTCTGGCAAGGTTTAAAAAGTCCTGCATTGTCAAACAAACAGCACCACCTAGTGCACAAACCAAGAAATAATGACAGTTTAATCCAGTTATGAGCTTGTTAAAAAAAAAAAAAAAGCATTTTAAATATAGCTGGTAGAAAAGCTTGTATCTTTCATTACATTATTGGGAGCGAGAGAGAGAGGGCGAGAGAGAGAGGGCGAGAGAGAGGGAGGGGAGAGAGAGAGAGAGAGAGAGAGAGGGAGGGGGAGAGAGATCAGTATGATGGCTCTGTACTGCTCTATTGAACATGACACAATGCTGTTAGCCCAACACTGGGAGCTTGCTAACTGGAGGAGAGAACAGTGATGGCAGCAAGGTAATGCTTCTTATTTCATAAATTTTTTAATCAGAACATGAAACAAATTTACAATTCTGCATATAGCAAATGCAACAAATAATTTAACAGTTATACATTATACAAAAATAAAATATGGTAAAACCTTAAAGTGACACTAAATTCAGGAGTTAAATCTAAAAAATATTCAAGTACCTTAACTATTAATAAAAATTCCACTTATTTGTGTATCACTCGGATGTAGATCCTCAAATCATCTCTGAATTCATGCCGACACTGTCCTTCCTTCTGGAGGGCGACTACTTTTGTTCCCCATGGCCCCCGTGCGTGTTGTAAAGTAGCCACCACTCCAAACTCTCTCCTGTGATGGGCTACAATCTCAATACAAATTTAGTAAACTAAACGTGAGATTGTAGTCCATCACAGGAGCGAGTTTGGAGTGGTGGCTACTTTACAACACACACAGGGACCAAGGGGAACAAAAGTAGCCCCCCTCCAGAAGGAAGGACAGTGTCAGCATGAATTCAGAGATGATTTGAGGATCTACAGCCGAGTGATACACAAATAAGATACATTTGTATTAAGCATTTGAATGTATTTTTGAAATGTAACTCCTGAGTTGTGTCACTTTAACAGTTTAAAACTGTATAATAAGCTTTGCATACTGAACTGACTGGGTTACACAAATACAACAATTTATTAAATCCAACAGTTCACGTGAATCATTCTCTCACTTTAATTCAAATATCAACTGCAACTGGTTGATGTAAGGTTTCCTAGGGGGAAAAAGTGATTATCCCTGACTGATGGAAAAAGTTATCACACACAGTGAATTTGCATCTTGTTGGACTGTGTGTAATGGATGCCTATCCTCTCATTTTCTATGGTGAATAGAGAATTAGGGTTAAAAGTCCATGTTCTGCCCTTACCTCCCAGATATGTAACAAAGAGGAGGAATATGATGATGAGCAGATGTCTTGCTATCCCTCATACTAGGTGGAAACTCATGCACGTTCAACCAGAAGTCAGTTTTGGTCAGTACAATCCTTAAATAAATAAAAAAAAGCACATGAACTCACCTCATTCAGCACTTCATCTACTAAGCTAACAGTTGCTGGGGTAATGTTCCAAGGGTCCTTCTCATCCACCATCATTGAATCCAAAGTTCCTTTCTCAATAACCAGGTCAAAGCTTCCATCAGGAAACTGAAGCTTTCGAGCATCCATTACCATCCAGCTCATTTCAGGAATGCCAGCATTTCTCTCTGTCATTTCTTTTATACAAATTGGAGAGTAATCAATGCTGATGATGGGGCTCACACCTTCCTTATACAGATAAGAGCTCAGTGAACTGGTGCCACATCCTATGGAAAAGAAATTAAACACTTAATACACATGGAACAAGACAAAAACCACACAGATGACCCAATATGTTTCGCTTTAATAGTCCTCCTGGAAAAAAGGTCAGGCAATGTGCTGGTAAGGCTGATCATCCATGCAGCATGAATCCCTAGTTTGTACCACCACATTTACAAAGTTATTTTGGTACTCTAGCATGGGCCATTGGATGGACAAATTGATTCTGAATTGTACAGGGCGAACATGCACCTTAATTTACACATTCAAAAATGATTCAAAATACACACCGATCAGCTATAACATTATGACCACTGAGATGTGAAGTGAATAACATTGATTATCTTGTTACAATGGCCCCTGGAAGTGGGGGGGGGTATATTACGCAGCAAGTAAACATTTTGTCCCTGAAGTTGATGTGTTGGAAGCAGAAAAAAATGGGCTAGTGTATAGATTTGAGCGACTTTGACAAGGGCCAAATTGTGATGGCTAGAAGACTGCAGCCCTTATGTGATTTTCCCAGTCAGCACCTACCAAAACTGGTCCAAGGAAGGAAAACTGGTAAACCGGCAACAGGGTCACAGTGGACCAAGGCTCACTGATGCACTTAGGGAGCAAAGGCTGACCCATAAAGTCAGATCTGTACTGGAGCTCAAAATACTGAAAAATCTAATGCTGGTTCTGATAGAAAGATGTCTGAACAAAGTGCAGAAGCAGCGTTTCAGAACCTTAAATGGTTCCTTCATCAGGCAAAAAACACTGTTTATTTGACTGATGAAGGGACCATTTTAAGTTCCGAAACATTGCTTCTACACGTGACACATGTGTGTCTGACATCAAAGAGTTTTGATTCATTGGACTTTTGTGTGGGGATGACCATTTTTTTCTATGTTTGGATTTGTGCGGCGCTATTCACATGTCTTTCCAGCACCCTACTGCATTATTGTGGGATTCCGGTCTGGAGTGCAATTGGACATTTGCAATTATGAACACAAAGTGCATCACAATTTGTTGCGTAGGGAGCTGTGTAGCTGCAGACTGGTCAGGATGCCCATACTGACCCATGTCCACAACCAAATTAGCCTACGATGGGCACTTGAGCATCAGAACTGGACCACGGAGCAATGGAAGAAGGTGGCCTGGTCTCATGAATTACATTTTCATTATGTGGATGCCCGGATGTGTGTGCCGCTTACCTGGGGAAGAGACGGCACCAGGGAACAAGGCAAGCCAGCAGAGGCAGTGTGGTTCTTTGGCAATGTTCTGCTGGGAAACCTTGGGTCCTGCCATTCATGTGGGTGTTACTTTGACACGTGCCACATACCTGAACATTGTTGCGGAGCGAATACACCTCTTCACGTAAAACAGCCCAACAAATGCGCGTTTCCTGCCTGTATATCAATGAATACGCATGGCAAATACGCCCCAAAGAAGCTCCTGTACTTCTTTGGGCGTAGGGCGTTTTGTAGCGCGTTCATACGGTCTGTAAAACGCCCAGGTGTGAACCATACCCATAGGAAATAATGGCATTTCGGTGTTTGAGCGTTTTGCAGAGCGTAGGAACGCGCTACAAAACGCCCAGGTGTGAACCGGGCCTTAGTGCCAGATACCACAGAATATCTTCAGAAGTCTAATTGAGTCAATGCCTTGATGGGTCAGGGCTATTTTGGAGGCAAAAGGAGGACCTACTCCATATTAGGCGGATGGTCGTAATGTTATGTCTCATCGGTGTATGTGTCAAATAATTGGAAGTCTGGATTTTCTAAAGGCAGCTGGATGGTCAGGAATAATTCAACTCCCCCGAGGCTCTCACGGCTGGCTCATAAACATTCACACTCTGGCTGAGCATACATTAATATGATCATGGAATGAAGGAGTAGCCAGGTCCTCCCAGCACTAAAGAGTCTCCCTTTGGGTAGTTAAGCCACCAATTACATTACAGAAGCAACAGGGGTCATGAAATGGGACAGGCTCACATTTTGACTCAAAAGTTGGGGGTCAGCAAACAAGTTCAGCTGCCTACATCCGTAGAGTAACTAACCCCTTTGACAAGAAATGTTCTCCCAAGATTCCCCATCTATAAAGCAGACCCACAAAGCACTGGTCATATGCGCTTCATCAGAAAATTAAGAACAAGTCAAACATTACCAATCACTAGGGAAGCTGTTGATTATCTTAACACATTTCTTTCTATGACTTTTTATTAGAACTGGTACTGATTAAAATTTTCGTGTTCAATTAATCGAAAACATTTTTTATCAATTATAACGCACATACAGATTCAACTACATCGTCCTATGCACATACAGCACAGCAATGAAGTAATAAAATGAACTAGGATCACACTGATCCAGCACGTTATTAATCTCACGTGCCCCACTCAATATGGCAACTCAGAATAATAACGTGCTGGATTAGTGTGATCCTAGTTCATTTTATTACTTCATTGCTGTGCTGTATGTGTATAGGCCAATGCCTTGGCTAGCGCTCGTGCAGAAAGTTTCTTGGGCAAACTCACCGGCCCAAGTGGCTCCGTCGGCTAACGAAGGGAAGGAGGGGGGAAGGAGTCCGGTGACATCACGGACATCGACGTCACTGGACTCCTCCCCCTTCCCTTCGTTAGCCGACAGAGCCACTTGGGGAAGGAGTCCGGTGACGTTGATGTCCGTGAGGTCATCGCATCTCCGACGGGACTCCCGGAAGCCGGCAGAGAGGTGAGTGTTTTCATTATTGATCAAAATAATTTTAATCAATCAAAAAGTTTAACGATTAATCGAGAAATTAATCGTTAATTTCCGCAGCCCTACTTTTTATTGGAACAAAATCTATCGCAGGAGGAAAACAGTTTATATAGAATATCAGGGGTGTGTAAATTAAAAAATAAAGTGAGAGCCCCAATCTACTTGTCAGGATACAAAAAATTGCATAGATCTAGATCAGGGGTGGGCAAGCTCTGGCTCTCCAGCTGTGGTGAAACTACTAATCCCATAATGCATCTGCCTCTGGGGGTCATGCCTGTGGCTGAGAATCTAAGCAATGCCTCATGGGATTTGTAGTTTAATCACAGCTGGAGGGACAGAGTTTGCCCACTCCTTATATAAGGGCTGGTTCTCACTATAAGCACAATATATGTGTTTAGTGCATTCCATTACACACACTAGGGTGCACCGCTATTCATTCTGAATTGCACCCCAACACAGCTCCCAGTGGCACTCATTCCAAATGGCAACCCAGCAGTGCATTATGAACCAGCCCTAAACGGACCCTTAGATTCTCTCTCACTTCCTCTTGCAGGTGGATACCATTGAAGGATCTTCCCGTCCCATTACCCTCCCTCTGCCCGTAGTCGTACAAATCATGGGTACCCAGCACCAGTCCTCGCAATCCGGGCCGCAGCTGTCTCCTCACTAGGGGAGCGAAGTCCGGGTACAGGCCGAACCACTCATGTCCTCCGGCAGCAGGCAGCTCCCTCTCCCGCTCATAGCGAGAATCCCAATACCCCGACTCCTTGTACATGCCGCCGGTGACACGTGCAGCTTCCACTTACTGTACAGAGGCGTCACGTGTGGGCGGGGCCAGTGTACTCACTCTCCGGAGATGTCATCGGTGGGCGGGGTCAGTGTTCACACTGGAGTGGCTGAAGACAACTCTACTTTCTATATACGTCCCACGTGTAACATCGGAGCGCACAGCACACGTCATCGTACAATGAGCTCTTAGCGGTGTATCGCCCGTTTCACGCTGCCGCTTCTATCCCCGGACTTCTCCTATCCCCTGAGCACAGCTTCCTGTTTCCGGCCAGGCCGGTGTCTGTGTGACGACGGTGCGTGCAGATGTCTCCGGCTGTTGGTGTCCGAAAGAGAGGGGGCCCCCCTGGGGGGACAAGCGGGGGCCGCTTCAGCCTAATGGAGACGGTGCGCCGGGGACGGGTCAACTATATGCAGGTCCTGATCGACCCCCGGTACACGGCGCTGCTGGGAGTGTGCCTGTGCCTGCTGGAGCTGGGGGTCACACACTGGGTCATCCAGAGGGTCCCCTGTGAGTGTCATTCGTTGTCTATACATTGCCTGTGAGCGATGTGGTCAATACTAACCTGTGTTCTCTCCCTGCAGACACAGAGATAGACTGGAAGGCTTACATGGATGAGGTGGAAGGTGTGCTGAATGGGACCTACGATTATACCAAACTCCAGGGGGAGACCGGACCCCTGGTGTGAGTATGACAGCCACGGTGGGATTATGCATGGTCTTCCATTGATGGGGATCTGAGGCTGAACTTTGATGACCCCCCCCCATCAGGTCAATCCAGCTGATTGACTATACTTCCAGGAGATCCATCATCCAGGGGTTCTAGGCAGCTCCAACCTGCCCTATTCACACATAGGTGATTCATATGCAATACTAGCAATACAGGAGCAGAGTCATGTGGTTTTGGCACCATGTTACGTGAGAGCACCTGAAAACCGCACACAAGCACATTGTTGGGTGTACCCATTAGGTCTGTGGACCCAAAACTACAATTCTGCCTGGAAAACCTTTTTCAAGTGACCAGTGTCAATCTACAAGAGACACAATGCTCGGATGTGAAAGGGCACTAGTGAAAACAGCAGGATTCTTCTTGTTGGGTGGGAAATGCGCAAGAACACAGCTGTGAAAGGGCTAAAATGTAGTTGGAAGGGTGGTCACTATGTGATCACTATCAGCTCAGCCAATGTTCTATGGTTCATGAGCTTGTCAGATCAGGTCTGGCAAATACATGTCAGTGCAGAAATGGGAGGAAGTAAATGGTGCAGGCAGACCTCTTCTCCTTTTTTTTCTTTGTCAAGGGGAACAATAGCGATCGGCAGAGGTTTTCTAACCTATTTGATATTCCCCTTCCGATAGTAGACGGCCATAGACATGAGCAAGCAGTCAGATATTTGCTTTCATTCGGGCACGTTCACACCATTTTCCAGACCAGATATGTTCCAGAAAAAGTTGTAAACCTGTCTGCAGTTCCAGTGCATTCCAGACCAGACAAAATAAGACCAGCAGTATTTTTCTGGTCTGCTTTGGAACGGACTGCGCTGGTGTGAACAGAAGCCAGCAATAGCATAGGAACACATTAGGATGCATGTTGGGACCAGAAACAATCTGGTCTGGAGATGATCTGGATGTGGTGTAAATGGGCCCTTACGGGCCAGTGCTATATAAAGGTAGCTATATGAAAAGGCAATTTGTATTTACACTCATTGCTGACAACTGTATGTATTTACTTGTGCAGATATGTGACATGTCAGGGTGTAGATTCTCCACATTTGATGGGTGAATGCGCCCATGTGCAAGGAACAAGTCAAACTGATCAAAGAATGTAGACAATCAGACCTGGAAGGATCGTCCTATTGGTGAATTATCATTTTCACAGAGGGTGTTGTGAACGTACCGGCCCCAATCACCAGAGAGAATAGTTCTGCACTTGAGTCAATGTTAGAGGCCACCACAAACTGGTAAAATGAAAGTTCTTCTATGTACTAAGCTGCATGGGTGACTTTAGTCTTTTATTCTATTGATCTAAGTTTGCCTATGAGGCGTCAATCTTTGCTACATGGAGGGATTGCGAAAACTGAACAGAAATCGCCAACTACTAAGTTGACGATAAGGAATTGTAGTCTCAAAGAGCATCACTTTGTAGTTGCATATAGATCAGATTTACCCTCACAGTAGTAAAGTATTTGAACTTCCAGTTCTTCAGAGAGTACCAAGGGTGGAATTTATAAAAGAAGAGCCCGAGGGTCATCAAAAGCTGTGCTGTGGAAGACTTCTTGCCAGCACCTCTTTGGTTGGTACACTTTGCAGATCTGCTTTACTATTGCAGTAACGTAAGGTGTGACTGGGGAATTGGGGCTAGAACTGGCGGAGCGGAGACATGGTCCCTGGGCCACTTGTTAATAAAATATAAGAGGACTGGAATGAGACATTGGGCATCATGTGAGGACTTGAAACTGGCTGCAACGATTTCTTATGTAAAGTTAAAGATGTGTTTCTGTATTGGAATAGGTATCCGGCTGGATTCGTATACATTTTCAGTGCTTTATATTACATAACTGAGCAAGGGAGCAACATCAGACTGGCACAGTATATCTTTGCAGTGCTGTACATACTCACACTGTTCCTTGTGTTCCGTATCTACATTCTCACCAAGAAGGTGAGATGGATGACACTAGTTGTGTTCAGTTTTTAGGAGAGATCATGATTTCTAACCAATACTTGTGTTACTAGGTGCCACCCTATGTGTTTTTCTTCATGTGCTGCGCTTCATATCGTGTCCACTCCATCTTCCTCCTTCGGCTCTTCAATGACCCTGTGGCAATGGTCATCTTATTCCTGTCCATCAACCTGATATTACAAGACCGCTGGAGCTGGGGCTGCTTTTTCTACAGGTAGGCAACTGCTAGCTGGCCAACAAAGAGTATGAACTGTCTTTTTGTTTGAATTGTTAAAAATGAAAACTCCTGTAAAACATGCAATGACATGTTTTATAGAGACGAATTTCTGTGGCAGAAGGGGGAACAATGTGTTTGTTGATATGGTAGATTATAGGGTTGAGACAGTCACAGTGCAAACCATTTCAGTTAGGAAGTGATCTAAATAATTCCTAGAAGGAGTAGGCAGTTCTAGCTTTTTGGACAAGTCTGTTCTAGTTACGCTATCAAACATTTGTTGTTTATAAAGCTGGGTACACATGGAGATATTTTCATCATTCAGCCTGCAGGCTGAACACAAAAAAGAAAAAAATGAAGGATCACTCCTTAGCCTGGATTAACAAATCTTCCACTGTGTACATTGTATTGTAGCTGATTGGCTGAACACACTGATCAGCTGACACTAGAAGAAAACACTTTTTTCACAAGTTTTGATTATTATTATGTTTTTAAATGTTTTATAATAATTATAGTATAAAAAATATATTTATATAATTTTTATTTTCCTAATTTTGTTTTACACTTTTCTTTTAAATACTTTTTGTTTGTTTTTTTGTCAGTTTATATCAAGCAGTCACTATGACTGCTTGATAATAACCAAAATTTAAAAAAGTTAATTTATTAGGCTGCTCCAAACTTAGGAACAGCTAATAATAACCTTACACTTGGTTCACACCTGAACGTTTTGTAGCGCGTTCAACGCTCGATGAATGCTCTACAAAACGCTCAAACATCTCAATCCCATTGTATTCAATGGGTCTGGTTCACACCTTGCCGTATTTCCGCCCGTCCGCACGCGATACAAAACGGCCTACGCCCAAAGAAGTACATGTACTTCTTTGGGGCGTTTTGGTCTCGCGTTTCCATTGGGATACAGCCAAGTAGCCCACGGAAACGCGCTTTTGTCGCACCGGTAAAAACGTGCGACGTGAACCGCGCGACAAACGCGCATATTCAATACGCCTAGGTGTGAACCCAGCCTTAGAGACTGATCCTGACAGCATGCCATATTCAGATCTCACTAAAGGTCTTTGATGGTGCCTAGACGATCAGAAGTGATACATTTCAGGCAAAGAGCTACAATGTAATATCTGTGCCTGAAATGTATCGTAGACATGGGGCCAGTCTATGAGCTGTCAAAACTAATAGCAGAGAGTTGACTCACTCTACTACCTCTCTGCTATTTTCAGCTGTCAAATACCGGATCGCTATTTAGCGCTCCTGTATTTGCATGTAATGGCTTCATTCTTTCATTAATGAAAGAAAGAAGCTTTTACAAAAGCTTAACTATTTAATTAAAGGAGAACTATGGGGTCAGTGTTTTTCCCCATAGTTCTCAGGGTAACGGGAGGACACAAACTAGCGTCCTCCCCTTACCCTAAGCTCAGTATACCGCGAGCTACAGCTCGTGGTATACTGAGACGCCGGAGCGGATCCCGACTTAGATGACGGGATCCGCCCAGCTGCGTGAGTGACAGCTGGCTCTGCCTATCTAGGGGCAGAGCCAGCTGTACCCGAGAGGGTCGTTTGGTGGAGAGGTATTCCGGGGGCGGGGCCGAAGGTAGTTAGAAAATTTAAACGGCCGGTATCTGATCTAGGCATCGGGGCATTTTCAGGAGTACAAGTACTCCTGAAAATACCCTGTATAGGCCCCGATACCGGTACTAACATCGGTATCGGGACGTCCCTAGTAACAGCTGAGAATCAGCGGTTACCGGCATTACAGAGCCTTAAATAACTCGTCACGTACAGTGTACGAGGCCAGTCGTATAGGCACTTCGGAACGTACAGTGTACGTCTCCCGTCACGAAGGGGTTAATTGCACAATAAAGACATTTGTTGATTCCGATTTTTGTGCATGGCTTGCAATTATTGGGCGGTAATGTTCTGGTAGGTGATGTATTAGGCAGTCAGAGGTCAAGGACATTTTAAAGCTTGTAATATCTCCGTGAGTGGTGCCATACCCACTGCCTATGGTAAAGAGTGAACAATCAGATGTGCACAGGGGTGTGGAAATTTTAAAAAACTACTTGTCCAAGGACTAAAGCGGGGGCCGGATCTACTTGTCCCTCATGACCATCTGCTTGTCCCTCATGACCATCTGCTTGTCCCTCATGACCATCTACTCATTGGTCAGTGCCGTCAGGTGACTGCGCTGACCAACGAGTGCTTGCAATTTGCGAGTTGAATTCAGAATACATGGAACAGGTACAGATAGTACACCCATACTGGCGAATGGGAAGGACTGTTCACCGTAAGGTAAGTATAGCAGGGAGGCAGAGGGGGGCCAGATTTGTGCGGGTAATTCCATTTTCCTAAATTACTTGGGAAAGCGAATATACCCCTTAAAGCTGGTGCAGATTTGGGCGATCCCGGGACGCCCGTGATCATGTGCGGTTGCATACAGCGTTTGCTGCGGGAAACTGCGCAATCTGCCTGGCGGGACTGGGGTGCCATTAGAGAATAATGGCACTACCAGCACAAATCGGCGGTGGTGTGCTATTTCGTGACTGCCCGGCTATCAGCGCGGTTTCATGCACGATTGCTGCACGGTCACACCTTAATGCACATTGTGCGTGTTAGAGAGCGTTGCTGCCTGGGCCACCACAATATGGGACCACTCTGCTCACACACACACAATGCCCTGTGCATGCGTTTATTCACATGCAGATGGTGGGGGCAGCAGGGTTGGTTTTATTTTTTCTTTATCTCCTTTTTTACTTTTTACATTTATTTTCTTTATTCACATTTTGAATTTTTTATTTTATTTTTTACATTTTTTTTCCTTTCACTTTATTGCTATCACATTGGAGCTAACAATCCCCTGTGTGATAGCATTTGAAGGTGACAAGTTCTCGTTATTGAATCTGTCACTTCCAATACAGGAGTTCTAGCACAGTACTGTGCTCGTTCTCCTGTGACAGGAAGCCTGCTAGTGCAGCTTTCCTGTGTCAGTGCGCACACGGAGCGGAGAACAGACGTTTTTCGCTCTGCTCCCCACCCTCCAACCTGATCTAATTTGCCGGGGACCCCAAAGACCACGGCGGGGTGGGAGCCAGCAGGTGGGGAGAGAGGCAGTGGAGGGCAGTGACAGATGGTGGGCTGGGGACACAGGCAGAGAGGCAGCGGCTGGTGTTCTATCAGATGTTGTTACTGTGGTGTTCAGGGAGGGGCAGTGAGAATCGGACTGCTTACCGCTCAAGATCACCTGTACAAAACTGTTCCCCCTCTACATTTAGCCCTGCTGCTTGCCCAAAGCAGGGTTAAATGTAGAAAAAAAAAACTACATGTGCCAGGCGTCGAGCGATAGGAACTCCACGCCCCTGTGCACCATTTGTACTGTTTATCATGTCAACCATAGATGCTTAGTAGACTTGTCCGCCTCTAGAAATATAGCTGGCAATCAGGGGTCAGCCTAAAGCTGCAAATACCGTTTTGTTTTTCTTCCCCATTCAAGTCTTGATTTGCAGTGTGTCTGTCTGTCTGATCGATTTTGACAGGTGTGTCACTGTCCATATCCTAACAGTGACTGCAGTTGATTGATTCTTGAGGGGCTGCACACTGGTCAAATATCACCCAGGTCAGCAGCAGTTGCCTGAAATTTGACCAGTGTATGACTAGCTTTCCTCAAAGAATTGTTATCTTTGGTTGTTCAGAATCTTACAGTTGTCGCCTCTTATCTTACAGCCTTGCTGTCTCTGTCAAAATGAACATACTACTGTTAGCTCCAGGACTACTGTATCTCCTCCTCTGCCGATTTGGACTACTGCGAACAATTCCTAAATTGTTTATCTGTGCTGTTCTTCAGGTGAGATCCCTTCCATATTCAGACAAGCCTAAGACATCTCAGAGTCAATAAAACAGCGCAAAGTGGTGAATACCCATATCATACCATTCAGAATTCACCTTGTTCTGGTCTTCCTGAATTATGCCATGTTTACCAGTATTTTGTACAAGCCTTTTGTGTTTTTCCATGTAACTGGATGAGGCCATAGGAAATCTATCCTGCTTTATCTTACTAGAAACAATCCTGTGATTTTTTTATTTTTTTAAGGAGTCCTGAGCAAATCTCAAACACTTAATGTTAGTTCACATATCAATGTTTATTGAAAATGCCTCGCTTTACAGAGACATTGTCAGTTTACCCGTTCTTTAGACCCGTCTCCCAACCTACGGATAACTAACTTTTCCATTGCTTTGCAGTCTTAATGTGACTGTCACAAGAGAATATTGGGAACTGCCACTGCTGACCTGTTAAACATACAGGTTGCTTGGCTGTGTCTGTAGCTTTGAGTCCGAAACCTAGAACAAGCATAGTGTAAATGAGTAAAAGAAAAGTGCCAAGTTCTTTAGATTTATACTTGTGGGCCACAGACTCGGCATTAGCATGACAGCCAGGGAACTAGCATTCTCAACAAGTGGTCAGTGTTCTCTTACAACAGATTTCCTTTAACCCTGTGTAAACTCTGATACACAGTTTATGATGCCAGCCCCTCCATCATGTTTAGCCTGGCAATCAACCACTCGGGTCTGAGCACTGCACAATGGGAGGAAGTTGCATGCTCCACTATACCCAAAAAGACAGGTATTTCATGGCAGTTCTAGTGGAGCAGTGTAGTGAAGGTGAGTTGGGAGTGGTCGTCAGACTGTCACTTTGCCATTCAGGGTTTTAATTTTTTTTAGGGCTAACTTGTACTTTACACATGCCGTGCCCCCCTACCCAGTGCATACCCATCTTTTATTTTAGTCCCCAGAACTCCATTCAGCCACTAAGGGTGAGGAAAGGGAGCCATGTGTAAGCACAGTGTTCCTCTAGTCAGAGCTTAAATGGAGATGAGGACTCTCCACACCCCCATGTGACAGTGCTGTACCAGGCACCAGTACTATCCTATGGGTAGAAAGGGAGTAAGTCACATGCTATGCCTGGAAGTACCAAGTATTTTCTCCACTCCTAGGAGCTGAATGGAGCAAATAAAAGGTGGGTATTTGCTGCAGATGAGAGCAAGTAAGTTGTATGCTTCACCATACCTGGAATTACTTCTTTTTTTTTTTCTCCAGTCTTCTAATCGCAGCTTAGATAATAACATGTTTTAGGCACTGACAATCAGGCATGTGTTGGAGTGAGACTTCAAAGAACATTTTTTGTAACATTCCTACTTATGTGATACCACAGGTGATCCTGGCCCTCCCGTTTCTGCTAGAAAATCCTACTGGGTATCTTATACAATCCTTCGATTTTGGCAGACAATTTTTGTACCAATGGACGGTGAACTGGCGGTTTCTCCCAGAGCATGTGTTCCAGCACAGGGCTTTCCACCTGGCTCTACTCACAGCACATCTGGCTGGCCTTGTACTGTTCTGCTTTTACCGCTGGCACAGGTAGAGTGAAAAGTGGTCTTGTGGGCTTGATTTTTGTGTGTGTTTTTTAAAATAATTTTACTGTTTTTATTACCTGCAGGTCTGGGCAGAGATTTCTTACACTTCTGAAGGATCCAGCACAAAGGAAACCTCGCTCACACCAACTTTCAGCAAACAGTATCCTTACAGAAAGTTCAAGTGTATCTAAACCCAAGAACAGAATAAAACAAATGTTGCAGCTTACCAGTTCTTAAATGTAATGGGTGCATATTTTTTTGAAGCTTTTTTTCCTACGTCGTAATCTACCAGTAACACTTCCTGTCCTTGGTTGACAAAGCCCGCTCATTGGACTGTATGATTGAGCAGCATTGTCTCCCTCTAGGACAGGATGTGAGTTAGCACTGCAGAAGATCTTATCTGCCTAATATAGGGAAAAGTGCTCTGTAGTACAGAGGTGAATCGGGCAGGGCTGCTCCCGCTGTTTGCAATTTTAGCGCAGTACTGTGAGCTCTCTACAGAAAGCTAGGAGCACATTCAATTTGCGGTGTGATCACCAGTTATTTTCCTGTATTTGCAGCATTTAAGAATAAAACACAGTGAAGTGTAAATGTACTGCAAAGATGGTCTGCACATTCTTTTTTATTATTCCTTTTGCCCATACATATACTTTGAGGTTCTTGCTTGTGCTTTAGTTCAGAATTGAAATTCTATGCGCAACATTCTTTAGTAACGTAAAATCAGCAATGCATTTTCTGTGCAAATATGTTAGTATTAACTCTTTTGCTGATGTACGCCATAAAGCAGCTTCACGCTGGAAGTGATTTGGGCAGCTTCACAGTGTGCTGCAAAGTGTACCTCTGTGAGTAATAGTTCTATTGATGCTATGGGTGCTGAACTAAGGTGTCTCTTTGTTTACACATGATTCACACTTTTCAAATGGGATTTAGTTGGGGAAAATGTGAATTTTGGGTAAAAGTGTTGAATCGTGCATAAAAACGATTTAATAGATTTAATTTTATTTGTAAGTAGAAGAGGTGTGAAAGTATACAGAATCCGTGCTCAAAGTAATATATAATTTAGAAATATTTAATTTGCACATAAAAAAACATTTAAAATGGTTACCCAAATTAGATTTAATCTTTTATACTTGAGGCCTAATAATACAAGTGGATAATTCATGAAGTGTTTGTAACAAATTATAATTCCATCCGCTTACATGACCACAGTAGAAAAATGAGCTTCTGAAGCCTCATTTTCCTTAACTCTCCAAGAGATTATCTTTGTCTTATTTTCCAGTAACTTTCTGGGTGTCACTTTCAGCCGTTCTCTGCATTACCAGTTTTATGTCTGGTACTTCCACACTCTGCCATATCTTTTGTGGTGCACAAACACCAGCGGCTTACCAGGACTTGCTAAGTAAGTGTGTTTTTGATTCTTGAAATGTTTTCTTCTCTCAACAGATATTTACAATTTTCCTAATGCATTTCTAGGATCCTTATCCTTGGCCTTATTGAGCTTTCCTGGAATACATTTCCATCTACCTCTATGAGCTCAGGCGCTCTTCATCTTTGTCATGGAGCCATTTTGCTGCACTTGTGGTTCGGCGTTCCACCAGATGAAACAAGTCCGTTGGAATCCACACCTCCCACAAGGACTCTTCGAAAGAAGAAGGACTGATTTTCTTTTTTGCATCCCTGAGAAATGATGCATTTCTAAAAATCATGTTTGCTAAAACGTTAGGGTACAAAGAACACTTCTAAGGAGTGATTGTCTCAGGGTGCAAGGAAAAGAAGAAGTATAGACTTTATATTTTTTTTTTTTTAAGCTAATAAACAAGGGAACTGCTTCTTTTCACTTAATAAACAACTGTCTCACAATGGCTTTCATTTAGGGGAAGAAGCCCCACACCTGCAACATGTCCCACCAGCAGTCTGATGGGCCAATAGCCAGTGATGGGTAAATGCATTTATTCGGCTATCAAAATTGGCTCAAACATCACCTGGCTTGTAGCAAAGCATATTTAAATTTAGGTTTTCATCCCAGTGACGAAGAAGGAGGAAAAGTTGACGAGCAGCCCCTTTTAAAGCTGGCAACTGCAGCCCATCAGGAAATGTCTGTGACCGTAGCCATCCCTCTGCTTTGGCTGCAAGCAGTTCCCATTCTGTAAAGAAACCTGCACAGCGATGCTCAAGCCATGCAAGAGCCACAGCTGTAGCCCAGGAACAGCCTTCAAGATCTGTGTCCAGTTCTGCTCCCGTCTCTGAAGGACATGGAGAGGTATCACACGGGTCAGTCTCAGATCCCCGTCCACTGTCTGCTTGATGACAAAGTGCCTCAGGGCATGATGTGGCATAGACTGGTAGAAAAGGGTTTTCATGCGTCACTGGGACTTCAGGTTGAGACCCGCCTTTACAGTTTGGGGCTCCCACTTTGAGATAGTCCCCAGTTTCTGAAGGGCAAGGCTCAGGCACAGGAATTAGGCTCCCACGATGACAGGAGAATGGCGAAGTACGAAGCAGGCGCTGAAGCGAGATCTGCACTACACTGGAAAAAGAGCTGTTCAAGCTGAAAAAACCCTCTGCGAACTGTATGCTTATCTATGAGGGGAAAAAAAAAGTCTATATAAATGGGAAGTAATATTATTCATTGTAATTTTTCAAAACATCACTTTAAAGCTCACCAGTGGTAAATAGTCTTGTACGACACAATCAGTGTTTGGTTCTTTATCTCCTGTTAAGCATGGTTTCAGTGGAGACAGCTTCCCCGACATGCTACGTATTTTCTTCCCCACACTTATTCTGCACAGTTGTAGAATAAATTTAAATCAATCACCAATAAGGCATCAATGCAATAACTTTGTAGAATAAGAACACTTGTTACCTAGAGGTCAAGGATGCATCTGAAGACTTCTGTGAGCCAAAAGCGCTGGTAGTTTGGAGAGCTATGGTAAATAAAAATAGAATTTACGGTAAGTACACATCTTATTCTTAAAGTCTATTGAGGGACACAGGTATTCAGAAAGTCAGGCTATCCTGCCACCTTCAGGAGGTCAACAGAAAAGTTGTAAGCCAGCCCCTGTACAACTTCTCCACCAACATGCCTGTTTTGTGAGAAAGCAATACATAAGTCCAACAAAGAAGTGGGGTGGGACTCAATGGACCCAAAAAAATTAAATTTTATAGCAAGTACAACAATATTTTTTTGTCCATTGAATGACAGAAATTCAGAAACAGTAGGGTTGTCCAAAACCAGTCCAACTGACAGGGTGAGTAATAACATTCTAAAACAGGACAACCAGGAAAAAAATAAAGCCTCATTTTAAACCAGATCTGAAGTCCCTGCAGGACGGCAATCTGCTACTGTTCAAGGAAGGCCAAAGAAGATCAACTTGATTCTCAGACCAGGGCAGGAGAAAAATCGCCAGCAAGGGGAATGGCTCCACCCAAAAGAAACACTGAGCCCACACCAAGAGCAGCTGTAAACCAAAACCACTCAACAGGTGGAACAGCCTACCACCTAACTAGAAAGAAGAGGCCAACAACAGATTGTTGTCAACTAAACCCTGGGAATTTTGCCCAGGACCAAAAACAGGTCCACAGAAAAAGGACAAAAGCTTTACACTTCTGATCTTTTGTACGTGAAAGGCAGATATTAGGAACAAAGTGAGGTCAACTGGGCAGACGTCCATTCCAATTAAGGGTACCACACTGGAGTCAGCTAGATGGGGGGGTTGGAGTGCAAAAAGGATAGCCCCAACAAAAGGTAGACGGGAATGATGACAAACTACCACCCAAGAATGGTGCATGTAGTTAAGATGGTAAGCGGGACCCATCCACTAAAACACCCCATGGTGTCTCTGGTATTTGACAAGGAACCCTGAAGGACCTGCCTTCTTGATTCAGAACTGAGAACCATCAGACCTGGCATGATCCAGTGAATCATCCATAGATATGGAGCAGGAGCCTCAACTTCTGGCCATACCCTACCCCCACACGGAATTTCCTACAGTAGGTATTCAGAGTTATCTGCTGACAAACTAGGTGAACAAAAGGCACCCCATCAATGGTTTCTTCCTGCTGTGCACGAGATGAGGCGCAAATCTTTCTGTGAAATGGAGGCTACAAACTGAAGAGGACCTAAAAGTAATGCAGTGTCTTTAAGAGAGACCATGCTGTGGAGAGTAGCACTCTCCACCACATCCAGCATAGGAACCAGGTTGCTCACCCTGTTAAACCTTTCCAGATGTGAAGGTTTCACAGCACTGCAGTTATCGCCAACAGAGCCCAGGTCATGTGACTTACAGAAAAGACAGAGACTAACTGCTCTGGGGAGCTGGACTCACACCCCAGCTATGGGGGAAACCCCTGCAAATTGAGTCCTTAGGATTAATGGGGTGGTCCTTAAGTGACTGAGGGTTCACACCAGGGACCTCTTGGTCCATAGGGACCCTCAAAATCTTGCTTGAACCAAGACTCCCGAGTTCCGAGGGGGGCAAAAGAAGCACACAAGTCAATGAAGGAAGGAGAAGAGGTGATGTTAGGAGGATAATCCATTAACACCTTACAAGCCCCTAAAAGGGAAGAGGGAATTTCCGCTGACAGACAAGGATTCACCGACCCTGTTGAGCTAAACAGCCTCACCTTTTGGTAACCAAAAGTAAACTCTTATGAGGACCCATCCGGTCACCGCTTGCAGGAGTTGGGCCCATCAAAAGAATTCTAGCTGCAAAACTCCAGAAAGTGTACACTCTTCAAGGAAGATTGTCCAAGGGTTCCACAATAGGAATGTCACTAGGGAGGATGCTTCAGCCATTGGTTACAAACAGCTAAAAGTTCCCTGTAGACATGGTGGAGACCACAGCTCCACCCAACAGAGCTGTAACACTCAGCTGATCATGACCCTAAAAACAAGGGGTTCCAAGTTAAACAAAATTACAGGTGTTGAACCACTTGGGGATTATGGACTGGGGCCACCCGTTGCAGCAGGACTTTGAGTGTGTTTTTGGGAAGACATATTGCACCCTGTGGCAGTCAGCAACTAGGCCCAATGTGAGCCAATGCTCAAGTATTCACAAACCCGTTCGATTCAAGCACCCAGGAGTGAATGAGGCACTGTAGGTGGACAGTGGACCTAAAACAAATCAACATGGTGCTTTAAGAGAAGGAACAGCAGTGCAATCGTGCTTCCGCCAGGCTGAATGTGAGAGCATGAGAAGCACTCCACTTAGTGGATGATGTAAGCCCTTGATCCCTCAGCCTTAACCCAATCCGCAGTGAGAGCCGGTGGTGGCAGTATTCAGTGAGTTTTTAAAGAGAGTGTCACACTTGGGGCAACAGTACACAAAAGTCTGGAACGCGCCACAATGCAGCACCTAGTGCCCAAAGGTCACATTCTAGGCTAGCCCTACATGCTCCAGTCTTTAAGGTGGCAGTATAGCACACCTGTTTTTGAATTCCTGTGTCCCTCAATGTCCCCTTATGTTTGTGAGCACAAGTTAGGTTGAAAATGACTCATTAATGAAGCAGTACAAACCTGGGCATATCATATATAAGAAATATGTAGTATAAACTCAACACCTTTTTGGAAATGAAACCCTTAACAGAATTGGAAACAGTAATTTCACAACCAATATATTGAAAATTAATGAAAGCATCTGCCCTTTTTCACCTACAGGTGTTGTAGTATTTAAAGCTGAACTCCAGGCAGATATAAAAAACAAAAGTTAATGCAGCTTTGTAATCAATAATACATCAGTAATAATATCAGCCTCTTGCAGTCCATGTACACCAGGGTTGGAGTGTGACAGGAAGAAGCAGTAAAAAAAGCCAACCAGTTTATGTGCTTAGAAGAAGCATGTTGATAGGAAGAGAAAGCAGCGTGACAAAGAGGTGAGTAAATCACTGTGCTCAAGTGTAAGCCGGGGTGCTTACACTTGATCACGTTGATAGATATTGCTGCAGCTGGTTAATTTCTGTAAATATATCCTAGCGCAACTACCCTGGTTACAATCTAAATCACTGTGCTGCTTCTCCTTCCACTATCTAGTCACAGGCTGGGGCGAGTCCAGAACAACCTGGGCTCAGAGAAGTCAGTTGAATGATGCTGGATGCCGGAATGAGGACATCTAGCAGAAAAAAAAGTACTGTGGGGAACAGCTCTGGACTAAAGCAAAATATTGGAGCAAATATTGTTACATTATCTTTAAACAAGCTGTTTATTTTCATCTTGTTATTTATAGCCGAAGTTATGCTTGACACATGACACAGGCCTAAATTGAGGTATATCAGGGCTGTATTAAAAGGAGAACTATGGGGTTAGGGCTTTTCCCCATAGTTCTCCTTAGGGTAACGGGAGGACACAAACTAGCTGAGACGCTGAAGCCGGTCCCGACAATTATGTCTGGATCCGCCCAGCTGCGTGAGTGACAGCTGGCTCTGCCTATCTGGAGGATCGGAGCGGGCAGGAGGGAATCCAGCCCCTCCCCTGCCACGGCAGAGGGCCGTGACAGGATCGAGAAGTGAGCGAACGCCGGTATGTGTTCGCTCACTTCCCGATCTACTGAGCCGACCTGTGACAGTCTCATTGTCACAGGTCGGCTAGAACTATGAGGTGAGTGAAAATCACTCCTCATAGTTCTCCTTTAAGATATAACACTGTACTAGATACAGCTTTATGAGGACAGCATGCGGTTTCCTTTATACACGACTATTTTTTACCAAACAAAAAGGAGAGATGGTTTCCTGAAAAGAGCATCCAGATTTCTCTCAACATCCCCTTTCCCTCTACAATTCTTGGGCTAAATTTAGCCACACATATCCAAAAGAAGGAAACAAGGAAAAATCACAATTTGTACATTTTAAGGCTGGGTGATTCCCTGGACACTGGCCATTGAGTGACATTATACCCAGGTGAACATACCTTCTTGGATTCCCAGCTTTTCCAAGCCATTCTCAGAGGGCAGCCTTAGTGGAGATGATGGAGATACTGGAGGTCTGCCTATGACACAGGGGTGAACACTTAAAACTCAGTTCCCACATTATAATAATATATACAGTATATATCTTGACCTTGAATATGAAACACTTGGCCACACTCTGCACAAAAAGGCAAGACATTTGTGATCAGGTATAGGTGAACTGCAGTGCATAAACAAGTTTCAGCAGCATTTGTTGCAGCCAAATACCCACTCCCCCAATTCCACAGCCAGAACCACTCTAGGCAGACCTTGAGGCAGAGCCATGGTCTTCATTCTGGCTTTAGCATAGAGATCTGACAAAGTTTGACATTTTCATTATTGCTTACAATCTAATTCATCCATCTGAACTGCATATAGACGGGTGTATCTGTACAGTGTTTTCAGTTAGTGACACACCGGTGAATCCCTTGTGGCAGAAGTTAAGCTTTATAGTGTTTTGTTGGCAGCACTAAAAGGAGTCAAGCAACATAGTTCCACTAGATCGCCACCTGACTCTTTCTCCTGAGAGAATGCAGTCCCAGGAGGTACACTTGCTTCTACCAGTGGTTTCCAGCCTTGGGCCATATAGGACCCCTAAGGCCGGAAATACTTTTCTTTCGCACCTACTTTTTTCCAGTTTCTAAATAAAGATTAGAAGTGCCCCAATAGGATGTTGGCTACCCTTAAACGCTTTCTGGCTTTGTATCGGTTTGGTTCAGAAGTGGTCTGTTCCCACTTTGAATACAGTCATGACTTGCTATAACAAGATGATGTCTAGATAAGTGTAGCTTGCAGCTACCTTTAAGGACCCAACCAGTAAGTGGTTGTGAACTACTTCCAGAACCCTGTTCTCAGTGACAGGTCCTGCCCTGCATCAGATGCTGCCTGCGATTTTACCTTGTCAAACCATGTCTGGATGGTCAAAATTCCTCGAAAAAATGAATGATAAAATGCAGACCTACATGAGCTATGCTAGTATGCCACTCTCATTTAATTGCTTCTACTGTAGTAGGAAGACTACAGTGTACAAGCTTTCTAGCAAATGTCTTTCACTAAAGTGAAAAAGGGAATGTATGGTCAACATGTGGTTTACCTCCGTTTTCAAATAGGTCATCCATATTTTCAGAGCCCCTGTTGTCTGCATTGCTCCATCTTGTGGAGTTTGACCTACAGCTTCTTCTACTTTGCTCCCCTAGATATATAAAGGTAAACTAACCTCAGAAAATGTAAATGACTTCACAAACTGCACATATATTTAAAATTACTGCATACCTCTATATACAATTTTATGTCCTGGGAGAGCCTCCTGAGTGGTGGGGTCTACAGGGACATGGCAGGTAAAGGATGAGACCTGTGAACATGATTTACTGGACTGCATGGCTTTTAGGCGAAATCGACGAGAGGACCCTATAAAAAGTCAGGAGTTTTAGCACCTGAGCTATAGTGCAGATTATATTATGCCACCAATTACATCACATGAAGCATTACTCACCGTGTTCAATGTCACACTCACTCCTGGCCATGTCCTCATTGTCCTGAATCACAGAGTGTGCAGCTAACTGATGCAGGTCACAGCACCTTTCAATCTCTGTATGATTTCCGCCTTCCTCTTCAGCAGTGCAAAGAAGAGGATCTAGGTTTACAGCTGTTTCCCAAGAATGACTTCTCCCAGCAATATAGCCATGGATCACAGCTCGACACTGCCAGCCAGAATCACTGCTCCCTGCAGATGCCACATTTTTCCCTTCAGCTGCAGGAGATGCAGAGAAAAGGTACTGTGCATCAACCAGCATGTCCCAGTCCAACTGTGCAGGAGATTGAAGCTGACCTGTTAAATGGATAACAGAACCCTTCAGATTCACCTTTAGTATTTTTGTTTAAATGCACATCTATTTTCAGGCATAATAGTGGTAACAAGAAAATCTGTGCTCCAATGTGAGAAGAGTGCACAGACCACAGCGAACAAAAAACATACACCAATACATTATATATGTGTGTATATTTATATTACACAGTATATACATATAGAGATACACACACACATCTCAATCAGTTAGATGCACAACACTCCAACCTTTTTCTTATCGTTGTTCTCAATACAGGAATCTGTCCACAATTCCTTACATGGATTAACAAAGAAGTCAGGGTATTGCAGCATTCAATCTTCTCTTTTAGTTATTATTCCAAAATTGTCATGACATGATGCAAAGACTTTATACCCCGACTTCTTTTTTTACTAATGTAAATTTATATATA
>NW_017306337.1:1877724-1892602 GCF_000935625.1 Nanorana parkeri
TATATATATATATATATACAGTATATATATTATATATATATTCCACCCTTCCTTTGAATATTTTGGTGAATGAGAAAGTAAACTGAAACACCTCTGCATCATAATTTATTCAGTACTATAGATTACGAGCATTGGTTTATTCATGCTTAAATCCAATTCAAGCTTACTTTCAGTAACAAACAAAAAAAAAAGGAAGGATTAAATGGAAAAAATACTGTATTGCATCTGTGTGTCTTGATGCTTGGTCAAATAAAGACAGAGTTCTGTTTGCCATTTGGCAAGGTTTATGAACTAGGGTGAATCAAATAGTGATCAAAGGCCTACAAAACTACTGCCGACTCCCTCCTGTCCTGGTCCAGCCTAGGTATTTGGTCATGGGATCTTTGCAGAAGGCAGGATCTGCTAATCTGAACTCTGATCCTTCCATTCAGAAGAGAGCACATGACCCAATGCCTAGGCTTTTAGTCACACGACCAGAAGAAGCAGAAGTAGGGTTTTCTTTAGGAAAGGTAACTTTTTCAGTGGGGGACTACTTACATTTTTTTTTCACAGAAATTTAAAGTCAAAGTCAAACAGCTTCATGATGTAATAATCCTTTACTGCTTACACTTAGATTTAATGTCCAATAAAATGAAAATAATAGGATTTTTGTACTCACTGATCAATCCTTTTCTTGGAGTCCATTGGGACATACAAGACATCTTTCACATTTCGAGTTATACTGCTAACTACATGGTGATTGGCCAGCCCGGGATAACCCCTTCTACCACCAGCATGTTTGTAGGAAGCAGTACTGACAGCATAATCATAAACAGAGGGGTGGGACCTGTGTCCTTTAATGGACTGCATGAAATGGATTTTATGGTGTCACAAAAATCCTATTTTCTTTCCCATCTATTGAGGCACACAAATAACTTTGAGCATAGAATGTCTATGCTCACAGTTCCACAGCATCAATAACTTCCCTGGTAAAAAACCCTTGGGAGATTTTAAAGGTGCCCAGCGACCCAAGTAATGGAGATATCCCTCGGTGTTCAGCCCCATTGGCCCATTGAGTAGCCTTCAGAGACAGAACAAGTGCTGAGGCAACGCAAGTTGCTCTGGTCCAGGTAAGCGTTCCTTGACTAACTTGTTACCAAAATGGGGTCTGGAAAGGTCACTTCCAGGCTGTCCACTCAACATCAAGTTCAGTAGGGTCTATACACAGTGCTGCAAAAGCCAGGCTGAAGGATGCCCTTGCCAGATAACTTTAAATCAAAGAAACCAGCTCTAGCAGCAACGTAATGAAAAGTCTTGCTTGAAGAAAAATGTTGGGGAAAAAAAAAGTGCTAGCAAAAATCAGATTAGTTTTTTTACACAGAATATGAAGAAAAGTATGAAGTATACACTCAAGAGATATATGAATGTATTAGAGCTGCCAAATAAAATAAGTTCTATATCAAGCTTATTTTTAGAATTATACAACAATGATACTATACTACACTGGCACATTCACAATTATCCTATTCTCCACTGGCACATTTGCTTACAGGAATCATTGAGACCCTCACTGCATTTTGCACGACCATCTTCCTCTGGCTCCTGGCTTTGTGAAACCTTATCCAAGACAGTGCGTAACCGAAGCATATCCAGTTCCCCATGAGGAGATGAAAAGCTGCGGCCAAACATTGTTGCCTGAATCAAGGCTTTCCTTCTGACCAGCTCCTCTGAACTCTGGGTGACTGATGCCTGGTAGAAATAGTGGAAAAGACAGGAAAGTGTAATTTCAGGGTAGAAATGATCTGTTGATAATAAAGCAGGGAGAAATTAACAGGTTGTGGACACATACCCAAAAACACTTAATTGAAGTACATAAGATCTGTATGTAGTATTCAATGTCCTTTCACCCTGATGCGCCACCCCTCCCCCCCAAAAAAAATAAAAAAAAATTGCCAGCAATCCCAGACTGTCGAAATGATGGAGTTGCTGTTGCTGTGCAAATACAGCAGCTGTAATAGCTGCTGCTGTCAAAAAAATACTTTCTAAAATAGAGTTTTTTAAAACTCTGTTCAAACTCAAAATAGAGAGCTACAAACTGATATTTTGCATCTGCTCAGTTATATTCATTTGAAGTTCAAACGAGTGAGCTTTGATCTGATCGCAATAAAAGCAACCTGACAAGTTTTTTGTTTTTTTTTAAATACATTTTTTTGCCATTTACCACGTATTAAGTCTAAAATTTATCAATGTCAGTCTTCACCATCTCCCCTTAAAGGAGAACTATGGGGTCAGGGCTTTTCCCCATAGTTCTCCTTAGGGTAACGGGAGGACACAAACTAGCGTCCTCCCATCACCCTAAGCTCAGTATACCGCGAGCTTGCGGTATACTGAGACGCCGCAGCCGGATCGGATCCCGACATTGATGTCGAGATCCACCCAGCTGCGTGAGTGAGAGCTGGCTCTGCCTATCTAGAGGCAGAGCCACCTGTACGCGCCCCCTCCCCCGTCCGGTCCGCCAGTCAGTGCTGGAGGATGGGAGGGGGGAATCCAGCCCCTCCCCTGCCACGGCAGAGAGCCGTGACAGGATCGAGAGGTGAGCGAACGCCGGTATGTGTTCGCTCACTTCCCGATCTACTGAGCCGACCTGTGACAGTCTCATTGTCACAGGTCGGCTAGAACTATGAGGTGAGTGAAAAGCACTCACCTCATAGTTCTCCTTTAACTATTATTTTCCAGCTGATTTTTCATTCTTTTAACCATTAATACATAAGCATTTTTTCATTTGTATTGCTCATTAATTTCTTTAATCCGGCATTAAAAAAAATAAAAATAGAAAAAAAGCCTTTACTTTTTATTTTGTAAATAACTTTGCAATGCTCTGTACCAGACTTATAATGTTAATGACATTTTGAATGGGACAAATAATAAGATACATTTTATATTTTTTATCTACAGTTACACAACCAAAAATGAAAGTAGAAAAAAAGTTTTTTTTAGTTTTGTTACTTTTTAACTATGGCATAAAAAATAAAATCATTTTTGCAAGACAAAAATCACCATAAACACTTGTTTGTCGTTTGTTATCTTATGTAATGACAAAGTTATTGTCGAATAAACAGGCCCATAGCAAAAATGTAAAAAATTTTCTGGACCATAGCGGGCATACAGGTGTGAGAGCTGCAGTGGTTAATATATGACTAGAGAACATACTTTAAATATGCAAATGAGATTGGTGATCGTTTTACCTTACATGAAGGAGTTGTGTTTTTATTCGATACAGGAACACCTTCACTCTTCGATACAGTCTTCTGCCCTTGCTGGGAGACTTTACCATAACATGGGGTCATACAATCTCCTGAAACAGTATCCCTAGAACCTACAGACTCACTGCTGGTAG
Organism: Nanorana parkeri; assembly: GCF_000935625.1. Taxonomy (NCBI): domain Eukaryota; kingdom Metazoa; phylum Chordata; class Amphibia; order Anura; family Dicroglossidae; genus Nanorana; species Nanorana parkeri. The sequence goes on from NW_017306337.1 coordinate 1,881,101, forward strand.
AACCATGGCTAGGGGCACGAGTGCGGTCACTGCTGGAGGGCTGAGTCACTGCATGAGTTGGCTCTGTGCTGACGGAGCAGTGAGTAAGGACGTATTGATCCTGCACATACGAGGAGCGTACGATGCGTTTTCTAATGTCACTTACTTGAGCTCCATCTCCACCTAAAGAACAGGATTTGTACATGATGTAATGCTATACAGACAGAAGAACATCATTCAAGTTTTACATTACATATTTAAGCAAAATATGAAGAAGTGCTTTAATCAGGGGCAGAACAAGCCACCAATGGCCTCACAAGATTATGGGCAGTCAGTGACTGCCAGCCTCCAAAGTGCCTATGTAGGCTTCTATGACAGTAGGCAACACTAGTATGCCAGTTTTGCCCCTAGTTGTGGATGACAGCCTTGTATGAAAATATCACATATCAAAACATGCTAATATAAAAGGAATAGAGGAAGATTAGTCTCTATGTGCAATCAGTTTAAAATCTGTATGATAGGCCACAGCTAAAAGTACAGTAAAGGCTCTTGTAGGACAGTCTAAACAAGTACCAAATCCAGTTACCATGTGATGCACAAGACTCAAAGTAAAAGAAAAAAAAAAAAAATCAGGTTTTGGGAGATTAAAGTAGCATTAAAAACTCTCAAACTTTTTTTAATGGTGAATCCAGATCAAACAAATATACATTGCTCGGTAAAGTATATCTTTATATTTTTGCCCAGCACAGTTCCCAGTAGCTGTCCATTTACGAACTTGGGAGAAGGGAGGAGAGGGGAACAGGGGGGAAGGGATTGTCTTGCTTTGCTGTGCTTGTGGAGAACCAGAGCTTACTAGCACACACAAGGGGATGGGGAGGACTCTGCAAGGAAAAGGAGCCACCCTAAGGCTGGGCTTCATAATATGCGCGTTTGACGTGCATTTCGGGCCGCGCGTTTTTAACGCAATTTGTGGTCAACGAAACTCGCGACAGATCTATCACACTATCCTAATGGATACGCGCGGAAAAACGCCCCAAAGCTCCTGTACTTCTTTGGGAGTAGGGCGTTTTTCAGCTCGTTCCGACGCGCTGAAATACGCCCAGGTGGGAACCATGCCCATAGGAAATAATGGGATTTCACTTGCTGGGCGTTTTACAGCGCGTCGATCAGCGCTGTAAAACGCCCAGGTGTGAACCCAGCCTTAAACAGGATATCAGGTCCAGTGTTCAGGGGACCAGCTGATTCTGCAGGGAACTAAAACTTTTAAACATAAAGAAGCAGCATCCATTGTAAGTGATTTAATCAGCATATGAAATAGCTTAAAAATCTTTTGACTTTAATATCAGACTTTCTACCCCTAATTTTTCCAGCAACCTTCCTTAGCTATAAAGGAAAAGTCTTTCCTAAAACCTGAATTCCTTCTGGTCTTTTATTTCTGGTGTTTGTACTACTAAAATGCACGTATGATCCAACAGAAAGGAGTTTGAATGCAGTGAATAAAGCAACAAACATACTGTATATTTTCTCTTGACTGGATTATAATGGTGCATCTCTGTATTGTTGCTTTTTCATTATTTTATCAATTACCTTTTATATTTATGTTTACAAATGATCTGAAGGTCTACAAAAATACCCCTGACATTGACACTAGTGTCACTGGCATGTATATACATACAGAAGCTTTCACTTCTCTCTGGATCTTCACTCCATGCTGAGAACTCCAATGAAATTTCATGTGAAATATCCTGCAGAGCTCGTTCAACATCCTCCACAGCAGCAGCAGACTGGTTCAGGCAACTTGCATCTGTCGTCCCTGAAGTCTGAGACTCTTCCTGAGACTGAAATACAGAACTAAGTGATCCTCCTCTAGTTACCCGTGCCTGAAACATAAAAGGGTAACACCAGAGTCCATGTATGACCAATGAAGTTGATTAAACTTAGCCTATTTTAATTGCCATTATTCTCACCATTCCTTTCTTGCTGCGGAAACTGGCAATATTATATAAAGTGCAGTAGCTAATAAGACAATCACCAGGGTAGATTGGAGCAATCTCATTGGGTGTGAGCAGAGCCTCCATAGTCTCTGGCATATACCAGTCTATCGTAATGTCACTCAGAGCTGGCTCCAGTGCTTTCTTCAATGCATTAATCATCTAGATGGGCAAGAAAATGATCAACTAGTAAACAATATGTCAAATCATATGCAATGCAAAATCTAGAGCAGGGTTCAAAATGGCGAGGAGTGCCATGAACAAGTTCAAATATGCTTCAAGTAAAATTATTATTGAGTTCTGGCTGGACAGTTTGTAGGGCAACTTACATTGCAGTTATACTTAAAATGTATGCAAGGGCAACATTTTTTGTTTTACTTTTGGACAGAGTGGAGAAGTGTGTCAACCTCTGTCAAGTTTATTGCCAATGGTGTCTCTGCTAGGGGGATTCACCCCTCTACTTGTCCCGGCTACCATTGTTGCCGAGACACAAAGTGAAGTGAAATGCAAAATTAGAGCTATCACCAGAACAAGAGGTGAGGGGAAAACTTCCAAAGTGGGCACATGTTCCAGTTAAAGAAGGGAATTCCCCTTGCTGCAGAAATTTACTGTCAATTCCCACATTTCTAAAACAGGAAGTGAACGAAAATTTCCCCAACAGAACACACACAGCTAATCTCTCATCAATCCATGCTACACAGACTCCTATGCCAAGAAAGTCCAATGGGTACTTGACTTATGGTGGTACCATGCAAGTCCAAAGAAAGAAAATAGCCAGCACTTCAGAAATTAGGAAAATGACATTAATGTCGTTTTAAAGAGACCGCAAATGAACAGGAATCATCAGCACTCAGTATAAGATTTCAAATGATAAAGTCCATTTAAATCGGACAGATCGTCATACATGTTGCAATAATTATAACCAACGTTTCGGGGGCCACGTATGGACCCTTCATCAGGGCAACAATGTAACACATGGCGCCATCCGTGAGTATCACTACAAGCACCATTATTGTGATTTTGGCAGGAGACACTGCCAGTAGTGCAGGGGGACATATTGGACTTTAATATCGTTTTAAAGAGACCAACATTTCATGAACACGAGGGATCCCTTTTCAAGGTAGTGTCTACTTTGAAAAAGGGGTCCTTCCTGTACTTGCAACGTTCGTCTCCATGGAACAAAAACTAAATTTTCCCAATTTCTGGAGTGTTGACTATCGTCAATCCTTACCAAACAATAACTTGACAGGGGTTTAAACCTTTCTCTACTCTTTTCAGAACTAGATAAAGCACTTTAAAGAGCAGATATGTTTAAGCAGCAAAGGCTGCGATAGAAGGGTCTACAGAAGGTTTTGTGAATTAGAGAAATATAGTCGAATGTCACTTTTACAGCCTAATACAGTCCTACATACTTCCATGCATCCTTTGCAAAAGGATAAAAGGGTTTGATTTCGCTAATGGAGGTAGGTGGTGCGTAATTGATACAGTAGGTAGGACATAACACCACTGTTCCAAAATACCAACCTTCTGTTGCAGCCCCACTCTAAAGGTCTGTAGGAGATGCAGTGCTCAGAGAAGACTCCAAATAATATCAGTAAGGTAAATATACAGCTTTGCTAAGTAAAAGGAAGATGAACAAGGGTGGAGAAAAGGCAAAGCAACGTTGCAGAGCCAAGTTTTCACAGCAAATAAGTATAGCTGCACACCAGTTACCCTATTAACCGGTCACCAAAATGTACATTAATAGCTTTAGCGTTAATGTCTTTCAATACCAATCATCTACCTGAAATGTGTTCATGAATCAGTTTAATATGACTTACCTTTGGCTGAAGTCTTTTATCCTCACTGACCAGTTCCATTGCTCCCTTTGTTATTCTGCAAGCTTTCTCAAGAAATGTGTGGCATGTGCTTGAACCAAGTCCAAAACCAAACACCCTGCATACACACACAAAATTAAAATAATTCAGTAATTAATGCCACAAATGGACAATTAAATATTTGTTATCACTGCATATCATACCATAGCCACAAACAAAATATGAGATTTTGACTGGGATTTCACCCCAGAAAGGGCTAGAAAGGGGGGGGGCTGCCCCAACTGCCATTGAGCCACTAAAGTTCTTACACATGGGAACCTACATAAGACAATGGAATTGACATTCTTCAGTGCTAGAGACAAGAATTGTAATTGTCAGTGGACACTGTTTAAAGCACCTATTTAGAAGTGTAATTGATTTTACTGGTCTGTGTAGTGCAGTTTATCCTTATAACGGAGTATGCAAGCAGCAAATATATCACCTGAAATATAATGATACACACAGGTCGAATTTCGTCAGGTTCCCGATAAACCAGACGCAATTTGCACAGTGGGTGCTGTCGTCTGCACCCTTCTGCTCGGCCTCCTTCGATTAGCTGATCGAAGGAGAGAGTTGGAAAATTCTCGTCGGACGGAGCTAGCAGCCAATCAGCCACTGTCAGAATACAATGCAAACAGCGAGGGATTGGTCCATCAATACTCGTAAGCAGGGCCGTCTTTAATACTGATTTGACCATGGGAAAACATTTTCTTGGGGCCCCCCACTTCTATACACCCCCTACCCGCCCCAGCCATGCAATTTCACCCATCCATACTCCTATACAACAGGGGCGGAGCAACACTATGCAATACCGATTGCACAGTAAACGGAAGAGTGGCGCGGGTGTATCTTTTGCGGGCTCAAGGGTAGGGCCGGTGCAAGGATTATTGTGTACACAGGTGAAGGTGCATATTTCACCCCCTCTCCCCCGTCACCCTCAGATGACTGTCTCTGCAGCCTTACTCGAGTACTGACTAGCGCGCAGTGTCCCGCCTCATATGTACATGGAAAGCATGTAGTGACCCCATCACATACAGACAAGCACCATAGTGACCCCCATCACATACAGACAAGCAGCATGTAGTGACACCCATAATATACAGACAAGCACTATAGTGACCCCTCTCTCTGGACGTTGAGTGTTCCCTAATTCACACATGCAGCAGTCAGTACAGACACGCAGGGCCTCCCCATCAGACACCCACCGTTCCTGCTGCCCTGATTCAGGCTGTAGTCCCCTCACCCATCCGGCTCCCTCTCCCCTATCCAGGTGAAAAGGCCAGTGACCATCGGGGTCCAGGTTATAGCAAAACCGCCTCCACACACATGGCATGGAAGGGGAGGGCATCCACCCAGCTCTTCTTTCCAGGTGACCCGCTCTGCGATCATTCAGCACTCTGCTGTCAGTGCTGAGATGCAGGGCCAGTGGTAGGAGTATTGCAGTACATGACCTGCTCAAGCGGCAGCTGCTGTGGGCCCCACAACAATGACTGGGCCTTGGCAGCTGCCCCTTTTGCCCTGTGTTAAAGACAGCCCTGGTCGTAAGCATTGATGGAGGAATCTGTTCTTTTTTTTTTTATTATTCAGCCCGCGGGTTGAACTAAAAAAATAGACGTGTATAACCAGCTTAACACCCACAATCCTCTGTTATTGTACACATATAACTGGAGCAGTCAAATGCACTTTTTACCTATTCCCCACCAGGGCACATGTAGCCATTCATGTTCATGAACAGTCATAGTGGGACAATGACATTGCCTATGTTAAAAAAAATCCATCACTGTTTATAAGTACCTTGAAATTCACTTTTTACTACAAAATTTGGCTAAAAGATAAAAGGCATCTCACTGAATAAAAAAAATCTTGTTTGTTGACAGAGCATAATGAAGTGACATTGCTTTTTTCATTAGTTTGGTCATGGCCAAAATTCATCCATATACAATGGAAATTCTGTAACTGTAGTTTTGTGGGCATAAATCCACAACTAGTGCAAATAAGCCTTGCGTGACATACATCATTTGCAAGAAATGTATAGTCTAAATTGAATGTTCTCACCGTGTAGTTTTTGTGTGTCTTCTAAAAAGCTCTAGAATCCTGCTCATATCAATAAAATCAGTATCTGTTATGATAAATAGTTGCCGCGGATAACCTCGATGCACAGGAAGTTCCATGATCCGACCCAGCACAGAAAGCAGGTTACTGGTTGTCCCACACAACTTATTACTTTGGATGAAATCACATGCCAGTTCCAATGTGTCCTATTAACAACACAACATTTAGAATCTGAAATACTGGTGCCAATTTTGGAGAACAGAAGAGGATGGACCTAATTATACAGCATTTTGTAAATTCATTAATGTCAACAAAAAAAAAGAAGGTCTATGCTGGAATCACATGGATGCCGGACTGAAATGATCCTATAGGTCAATCAAATGCCTATTGTCCAACATTAAGAAGTTTGTAACAGATGTTACGGTTGGTAGGTAGTTTGAGAAGCGTTCAGATACCAGCTTAAAGACCTGATACTGTGCATTAAATGTCCTCTCAGTAAACTACACAGGGATGTTGGGTACAGGAAGTGGACTATACCACTTACAATTTTATGTGCATCTTGTTGCTGCATTGGCTGCTCAAGATTCTTTATAACCACACAGTCCTGGTAACACAGTCCTCCAGACAGCCACTCTATTGCCCTCCAAACACACTTCAGCCACTAGATAAAGGCCACTATAGTGTTTGATAAGCGACTCCATAAATTTATTTGATGTCCTGACAGCCCACCAGTAGCCTGCTGAATGTTGCCAGCAACTATCTTAAACCACATTCCAATGCTCTGCTACTCAACCACAAGCACCCAAGCAAAGTGGTGAATTTTCACACTTACCGTTTGCTTACTTACTGTTTGAAAGGAATTCAGACACTGAAAATGTTTCACTGCCCTTGTGAAACCAGTCTTAGAATAAATAACAATTAAAATGTATTTTAACAGTAGACATTGGTTGGGGTCACTGTGGAGTTCTACTACTTTGGTCATTCAGCAATATCCAAGGGGGCTGCCTGCCAATGAGTACATTCTGCTCTTGCCATCTTTCTCAGCCTCAGGACAAACTTAGGCACACCTCCAAGCTAACACTTTTATTGTTTTGGTATGGTATTGATATGGTGGTGTATTATAATGCATCTGTTAAGTGCAATAGAGAGGGTCACCGGGACTGAGTTCAGGATAGGAAAACTAGAAAGTGTGTTAGGAAAACTGTAAAGCATGATATGTTCAGGAATTCTTTTTTTTGTAGTACCACGAATCCCTTGAACTCTCCCCTCCTTCCCTTACTCACATTAGTGCATTGCCTGCTGGCTGGAAATAGGGCTCTGTTGTCACCTGTGCCACCTGCTATGTTCAGCAAAATGCGTGCTGGCAAACTCCTCACTGCCAGTAGAAGTGAAACCTACAACAAAAGAGAGACAAAAAGGCTTAGGAAAAGAGTGGGCTGGGAAAAGATGAAAGTGTGTCTGGAAACACCATGAAACAATAAAACAATGTTAAGGAGATTATGCTTTATGGCAGCATGAACGTTGGGGGAGCAGCACATAATCAACCATTATGTGAAATGATTTTGGAAGCTTTATCCTAATTTAAATAAGGCAGTGCCAGGATCAGCATAGTTGTGAAAAATAGAGGTAACCCACAGCAACCATATCAGAGACACTAGAAGGTGCAACTACCAATGGTTCCAAGAAAGCGTGACAACTAGTGGACATAATATACCCTCCAATTAAATTACACTACAAAAATTATGTTTTCAATTCCCGCAGTACATTATTAAAGCAGAATTCTCAGCAAATGTGTTCTTTACACACTGGCTTCAGGGACCAGAGTAGCTGCCAGCTGGCTCTGCAGTTCTAGAGAGTATAACCTTTTATTTTTATTTTTTTTAGCACCTAGAAACAAACTAACCCTTGTAGTGGAGCTACCCTCATAGCATATGGGCTAAGAACAATTCTGCCCGGGGTTCTGATTTAGGTTTAATAGATCTATAGTGCTGAAAAAAAACTCCATTACCACATACAATATGTGTAGAAATGAGGACAATTTATGGAGCAACGGCCCACGATGAAAACCACCCCTCCACATTACTTAATTTAGGAATTCACGGTGAACTTATGTTTTCAAAAGAAGTAATGCAAAATGATTGAATAAAACAATCGATCTGAGATATGAACTTGTCACTGAAACCGGGGAAAGTAGAAGTAACACATCTAGTAATGCACAGCAATGAATTGCTGCAAAAAATGCCTTTCAGTTGTTATACAGGTCGTGTATGAAAGCTGCGCAGTTGAAACGTTACTGACAACATTGTTTGAGAGGTTGTAAAAATGATATTTGAACACTTCAGGTGGCTATGTCCTGTGGTGATGACCTGCTGGAATAGAGATTATTTTTATTTATTGGCTGCTTAATTGTGCTCTTCCATGAGAGCCAATAATTTCACTTTTACTAATATTACCTTATCATTTGAAGAATCTACTGAAAATGTGTTATATATTGTAAAGCTACATGCAAAAAAATATGGGCTGATTATTTATTGATTGCTCTTTTTTTCATTAGTGGCAAGATGTTGCGAGAGTGATGACCTTTCTCCACCTCCAAGCTGCCAGGGTGCAGAGACAAACCTACAGAAAGCAGATTTAAACCCCAACTTCAATAACATAGTTTGGCTCATACCTGAACATTGCGAGATGGCTCTCCCATCAAATGGACAACAAAAATGACTTCACGGGTAACAGAGGGGAGGTCAGAGCTCAGGGTACTGAGGGCAGCAAGGTCAGGACAGAAGTTCAGCATAAGGACTGGATTGAAGTTAAGATCTTTGTGAAAACGCCTTCGTACAAAGTTAACCTATTGGAAAGAAGAAATTTTTTTTTTTTTTCCAACCATAACAGGTATCTTCACCCAGCCAGAAAAATATGTTCTAGTTTTCAAATAGTTTGTTCTGTGGTAACATGACGGCCCTGTACAGTATTACCTCGGTTCACGAACCGAACCTCTGTGCGAACAATTTGGTTCGCGAACAGGAAGTTCGTCAAAATTTTGCTTCCGTTTGCGAACTCCAAATCAGGTGACGAACACGACCATCTTCCCCGCTCTGACACGTGGTCGTGGCTTTCTCTAGTCGAGATCGCGGTCGCAGACAGACCTGTGCACACTTGCTGTGAAGCTTTTTTGTGTGCTTTTTGTACAGTACTGTACAGTATTATTCAAACCAGCATGGCTCCAAAGAAAGTGCAGAGCAAGCATGGTGGTAAAAAGAAAGTGCAGAGCGGTAGTGAAGGTGACAAAAATGTGCAGAGCGCCTTAAGGAAGGTTAGTATTCACTCTATTCATACTGTACTGTACTTTGTTTCATATTTTTGTGGTTAAAAAAAATAAAAACATTTACATATCATATGGTTCAGAACGGATTAACCTTATGGGAAAATTTGATTCTGTTCGCAACCAAAATCGGTTCGCGACCACATTCGTAGGGGTCAGAACGGATTAACCTTATTTACATTGATCCTTATGGGGAAATTTGATTTGTTTCATGACAAATTCGGTTCGTGACCAGAATCGTGGAACCAATTAAGTTCGTAAAACGAGGTACCACTGTACCTCCTAGTGGCAATCCCAGGGATGCAAACTGGATCTGCTTCCACCTAACCAACCACTTACGATCTGCAACTCCCCTCTGCCAATCCCTCCACTGGCTTCCAATTGCCCAAAGGAAAAAAATTCAAAATATTCACAACCACTTACAAAGCCATCCACAACTTTGCCCCCGGCTAGATCTCCAGCCTCGTCTCAAAGTATCACCCTAACCGTCCCCTCCGCTCCTTTCAAGACCTATTGCTCTCTAGCTTTCTCGTCAACTCCTCCCATGCTAACCTCCAGGACATTTCTAGAGTCCCCTCCATCCCCTACTCCAACATGTCTGGCTATCTACTACTCTGCCTGCCTTAAGACGATCCCTGAAGACTCATCTCTTCAGGAAAGCCTATCCCTCATCAACCTAGCCGTTGAAATATTACTCTCAAACAACTCATTCCCACACGGCTACCACCTTTTGTATCAATCACCCCTCCCTTTTAGATTGTAAGCTCTCAATAACAGGGTCCTCCTAGCCATCCTGTCTTGTTTTATATTGAAACTGTAATGTCTTCCTTATATTGTAATGGGCTGCACAAACTGTTGGTGCTGACAGTATCACCAAATATTTATCAGTAACAAACAATTAAAAAAATCCCAGACTATTTTTACAACACCTATGTGAAAAAAACAACACCGATATTTAAATGTCATCTTTGTTGTAACACACACTTTGAATCAGCTTTCCTTTAGTCATTGTTTAGCACTTTAAATGGGATATGGCAACCAAAATACACCCACCTGTCTTTCGATGTCACTTGATTTCTTCATGCCTTTGATAAAATCTTTCCTTTCTTTTATGTGTGCCTCATACTGGGAAAAACTCTTGGTGCCTCTCTCCAAACAAAGGTGAGGAAGATGGGGTTCTGCAAATTGATTTTTTTTTTAAATCTAAGAGCATTTCAGTATTCCAGTTTCAAAGCCGTTTCATTATAGAAGTGTTGGAAGAGATACAATAGCTTTCGTAATGTAAACCTAGCATCAGATTTCTTTTTATATTTGAAGTGTGTGCATGCCAAGTAATGTGTAAGTGTTACGCTAACAAGTATTTCCGAGATCTCAAAGAATCACAGTACTCATTCTGACAATACTTTCATCAGTTTTTCTTTCTAGAAGGCAAACGCTATCTTTGTTCAGGCTTGATTCAGGTTCTGTAGCTGATTTCTGAACTAAAAGGTTTACCCACAGAATCATAATCATGTTAGTTATTGTGAGTGAACAGAAATCTTTATATTCTAAGCTTTGTAAACACGCCTACTCACATGGATTAACAACACCAGGCTTCTGCCACAGTGTATAGTCTAAGTCAGGGGGTAGCAAACCTCTGGCCTGCCAGCTGTGGTGAAACTACAAATCCCGTGATGCATCTCTCTTCGGGAGTCATGTCTGTGGCTGTGAGAAGCTTGCAATGCCTCATGGGATTTGTAGTTCCACCACAGCTGGAGGTTGTTTGCTACCCCTGGTCTAAGTGATCAACAGGGGGGGGGGGCACAGAGATATGCTTCTCCAGCAAACTGACGACATGATTCTCCCATATTCCTTCTTTTAGAGAGATACTGAGAGAGTTGTGCTTAGGCAGAGTCACTCAGTTACTGAAAGGGCATCTTTAAAAACATATTACTATATTTAAAGCCCCAATAAACCTTCAGTTAAAAACACCAACATACGGGGCGTGTCCTGGACATGGCGGAGTGAACACGCATCTTCTCTCTGCTCTCCCGATCCGCTCCACCACCGGGACATTACACAGCACCTACGGACCCTAAAAATGAACAGGACGAGGCAGAAGAAGGCACCAGACACCCTGGACCCCAGACATCGGGTAAACTTAAAAACGTTTTCTCCCCGAACGCTCCGATGATCGCGGGGGTAGGCCCCGGAAAAGCCGCGGCCTCGGGTAAAGGCGCACAGCCGCCGCTGCACACGATGCTCGCGCCCGATTCCCCATCCAGCCCCAATCTCTCTCCTCCATCCTCCCCAGCCCAGGGACCTA
>NW_017306337.1:1892675-1898428 GCF_000935625.1 Nanorana parkeri
TTTTGGATCACCTTGTTTAAAAAATAAAGAATTAAAAAAAAAAAAAAAAACACCAACATACATTCCAGGTGCATCAAAACAAAAAGGTGTTCACAGTCGCACAGTTTGTTTTCTTTCTAAAGCTGCCACAGGAGTAGAAAAGCCTGACCCCTGACAGCAGCTGCAGAGTGGGACCCTTGTCTCTGTGGGGATGTAGTGATCTCATTGCAGTGGTCCAAGTCACACCCCCTAAAGCTCTCCAATTAGCAGAGCTCATGCTCCCTGCCGAATGGAATGCCCCGGCTCAGGAGGATGTCAGACCTCTGGAAAAAGATCACTGCTTCCACACAGAAAGCAAAGGTGCCACTCTAAAGAATGCTGACAGGGCACATGTTTTTCTACTCAGGCTGTGGCAGATTTTAGAAATAAACTGTAAGGCCCCTTTGACACAGGTGCTTGTCTGTGCCAATCAGCAGGGATCTGTGCACAGATTCCTTGCTGATAGCAGCAGTTTCGTTGAGACATCTGCGTCTGTCCATGTATGTACCGGACCCATGTTAGGTCTATGTGGAGATAGATGTAAATTAAAATGTGTCTGTTTATATCAAAATACCCCTGATCAGGTATGCCAAAATGGAACTCTGTTCCGTTTGGTTTTCCAGACCTGATCAGAATTGGGTGTAAACAGATGTAAATGGATACCTGTATAGACCACCATATAGACTAAAACTGGGACTTCCGATTAGATCGCCTGAAAAACTGACAGGTGGACCTGATCGGAATGCCTGTGTGAAAGGAACTAAAAGCTGGCCATAGACAGCTCTATTCCCAGCTAAATTAGCCAAAATTCAAAGTCATGGGTGCCCCTGCAAGCGCCACTCAGCTCAACAAAATTGGATGTAAAAATAACAAAAAAAATAAATCAAATCAACTGAGCCAGGTGGAAAATTATCAGCTGACCAGTGACTGCATTCTATCAGGAAATAAAATCACTTTTTGGCAGCACCATTGTATTCAAGAAGCCACGAATGCCTGAATACAATAACTTGCAGTGGAGATTCCTCCATCCATGCTGTTAACAGTCTGAACAAGAGAAAATCAAGCCATGTATGGCCACCTTAAATGACTTTGCACACCTTTTTTTCTATACACCTGTAAAGTGTTAAGCCAATTGAAAGTGAATGTTTACATTTTCTTGAATGCTGTCAACGCACGCAGTGGTGTATGCAACTGCTAAAGAATAAAAAAAAAAAAAAAGGCAAAATGGATTGCTCATTTATTCTACCACCACAGGCATTTGTCTGTGAAACGACAGCTTTAGAGTTAGGTCCTATCCAATTGAAATAGCCACGATCATTTAAAGGACAACTGTTGTGAGAGAAAAATGTACTCTTCCCAATAGTTTGAGCTGGTGCATGACACTGCAGCTGTCACACGCCAGCTCTATAGCTTAAGAATTGAGTGATCACAAAAATCTGATCCCTCAGCTTGCGACTTCTCCTTGCAGAGACCAATAACTGTCAGTCGCCATTCCCCGCAGGAATTCCCCCCTCCCCTCTCTGTTCCTCCAGTGCTTATTGGAGGGACAGACAGGGGGTGGGCACAGCTGGCTCTGGCTGTAGAGAGCCAGAGCCAGCTGTCAATCAGGCAGCAGGCTGGATCCCGACAATATGCAATAGTCCACTATATGCTGACTTTGGGTCACAGAAGTACATTACAAAATGTACTCCTGTGACCCAAAAGAGAACTGGAGCCAAAAAAAAGGTTTTGCTATAGTTCTCCTTTAAACACGCCTATGAAGTTGTTTTCCACTATGAGCTTACCAATGCCCAAACCATGATTTTTTTCTATTACTTACCACTAAGATGCAGGATAATTTCCAAAGCACGGTCACACTTATACTCTTCTGCCAAGCTAATCCAGATAGAGGAAGCTGAGAGTGCAAAAGGGCTTGCATCAGCACGGAGAGCATGGGATGGACTCTCTATACCTGTACAAGAGGAGAAGTAACATAAGTAACATTACCCTTGGAGTGTGTGTATATACACATACATACATACACATATATATATATAACTACAGTATATGTGTTACTGAATCTCGTGTGATTTATCCTTATATAATAGTTTACAAGTAAAATACTCACCTGCCAGAAGGCAAGGTCCCTGAACTTGTAAGCGGAAAGAAAGCTGATAGCGCTGTGGGTTCGTGGCCATGCCAGTGAGAGCAGTAGAAAGAGATCGGGGATGTGAAGAGTGCAGTAACTGGGATGATGAATCTGGAAGCAGCACCCAGGAATTTACCCCTGCTCCGCTCACACTCCCAAAACAACTGGCCGGACTGTAAGACAAAGAACAAAGAAACGTCTTCAAAGTGCATACCTTATTATCATAGCCACATAGGTGTATTGTGACCTAATTCCATCTAACACAAGGAGAGTGTACTGTAGGATGCATGCATCAGTAAATGAAAACAATCACTTATCACAATATAAAATTCATGTTTCCTTACTGAGAATTTGGCCAAGGTGCCTTAAGCTTTAATGTTGACAGAACAGATAAGAAAATGAGAGGTACAATGAAGACTGCTACAGAGTAGCGGTCTTTAACTTTGTTTTTTTTTAAATGACTTAAAAGCGGAGACTATAACAAATAGGTTCCAGAAAATAAAAATAATGTTTTATAAGGCTCAAGCAGAGCAAAAGGTCAGACTACTTCTGCAACCAAAGCTCTAAACAGAACAAAATAAAAACTTGTGTAACCCAAGAATAAATGTCCTAGATACTAAGCTCTTTATATTTCTGTGGCACTGAATGCTGGAAAATCTTTTCAAATATACCTCCTCTCAAAGGTCTATCAGGTTCTTTAGTGCTTGGTTTTCATTTTTGAGCACTACAGTCAAACAAAGCTACAAAAGGTTGTGACTACAGAATGAATATGTGGTAGAAGAAGAACAGATAGCACAGAAATTAGGAGATTCAAGTACAGTGAGGGATAGGACAGCTTTTGTATTACAGATGACACCAGAAAGACCAGTACACAGAACAGAAAAATACCATGAGCACAACCTGTCGTCAGAAAGACCATCCCCATGCTCGTTAGGATCCCCTGGATTCAGGGCCAAGGGTGTAAGGGTGGAGTTGAGGGTCACACGCACAGCTCCTCCTGGAAGAGTTTGCAGCTCTCTGCTACTTTGCAGAGTCACACTCACTACTGAAGAGGGATGTACAGCTCCCACACTAAGCACAAATACATTGTGCGCCGTGTCTGCGTCCAATACAAGGTGACCTAAAGACACGAAACAGAGAGACAAAGTGAAGAGGTTGAGAGGGTAAAATTCTAAAAAACAGACCTGACAATAACAGAGCTTTCAAGTAAAACTGAATTAAAATTTGAAAAACAAAATGCTGTTACAGGGAACATTTAGAGATATTAATTATGCCTAGCTAGCACCCCAAAAAATGTAGTCTTGCTAAATAATATCTCCTGAAAAATAGAAGTGAATTTGTATGTGAGGTTGTCTAGGTACTCATGTACCTACAGCCTCATGTCTGCTGAGTGAGATCTAAGGCACTGATGCATCTGATTAGGAGATTTGGTCACCATTTTCCTTACTGGAGGCGCCTCTACTAAGAGAGGTGCCTCTACACAGAGACACAGCACAGAATATGGCATGGTAAGTCAGCAGTGGTGAAAAATAGGGATGCACCGATACTTGTATCGGTGCCGATACCGGGTATTTGGGAGAGTAATTACCCAAATGCTCCTGATGCCTATCCCGAAACCAAAACTTCCAGTATCAGTAAGCCGGGCAGCGAGTCATTACACACTGTTTGGCTTCCATTGGCCTGGTCACCAGGGAGCGTGGAGCTACCTTCCCAGCCAATCAGGAAGCTGGGGGGTGAGTAATGACTCGCTGCCTGCTTCCTGATTGGCTGGGAAGCCGGCTCAATGCTCCCTCGGCACTTGGAGCCGGCCAATCAGGAAGGTGGGCAGCGTGTAATGACTCGCCCTCTGCCTACCTAATTGGTCAAGAAGCTGGCCAATCAGGAAGCCGGGCGGCAAGTCATTACCTGCCCCCCAGCTTACTGATTGGCTGGGAAGCTAGCTCCCTGGTGACATGGCCAAGCGAGAAGCCAAACAGTGTGTAATGACTCGCCGCCTGGCTTCCTGATACCGGAAGTTCTGGTATCGGGATAGGCATCTGGTAACAAGGTAGCATGGAGCCGGCTTCCCGGCCAATAAGCAAGCCAGGCAGCATGTAATGACTCAGCTTCTCGACCAATTAGGAAGCCAGTCGGTGAGTCATTGGCCAGAAAACTGGCTCCATGCTCCCTCGTCACCTGGTGATGAGGGAGCATGGAGCTGGCTTCCCGGCCAATCGGGAAGCTGGGCGGCAAGTCATTACACGGCGGCCGGCTTCCTTAATGAGACTTCCAGTATCGGCAAACACTGAAGAAAAAAAATATCGGTACTCGTACTTCATGCCGAAAAACCGGTATCGGTACATCCCTAGTAAAAGATCTGTTGCAGGGCGACCAGAGGCAATACTGGTGACTAGTCCTTTGCCTTTTTCCTTCATTTTTTTTTTTTTGCACGGCTTCCAAAATTCAGTTCATTGTTAAAGCACATTAGCAACTAAACATTTCCAAAAAATAAACAATTAGCCCAGTTATAAAATTCTGCCTATAGGGATAGCAGTGTTCCCAATACTCAAGCACCTCTGCGATGTTACATGGTGTGAACGAGGGCTAAAAACTTACTTCATTTGCTGTTAAATATACTACTAGAAGCTTTATGCTACATCAGTGCAGAAACATTATGGTTGATTCTGCCAAAAATCTTGTGAGCTGATAGCAAAGGCAGATAGAACAGGAAGTTAACTTATCAGTAAGCATTGTGGCAGCTCTCCCTGTGGACTACAAAATGCCTCTCCTCTTGGTTATGGAGAAGAGGGTGAGGTGTTCTGTGAGGTGTTCTGTAGTCCTAATACAATGCTGCTCCTCCACACAGGGCCGGCCTTAGGCCTTTAGGCGCCCTGTGCGAGAAAGCTTTACAGCGCCCCTCAGTGGCCACACCCTTTAGTGGCCACGCCCCCGTAACCACACCCATTTCCCCCAATATATGCACCATTTAAAGACTCCTATTTTGTTAAGCCGCAAAGAAACATATTAAAAAGTGTGATAAAAATAAAACTTTTATTCAAAGGTATTAAACTTGTAGGCACAATAGAAGTATTCTTATCAAATAAAACAACAGAAGGTAAACAATAAATGTCAAACTACAATAGAGTCTATAAAAATAAAGTGTCAGGTCGTCATGCTGACCCCTTTTTTCAAGTAAGTGCATCTAGAAAAGTAAAAATAAAAAACAGAACACATACCCCGGGCTACATGTAAATGAAGCCAGGGGTCTGTATTGTATTCAGACACATAATAATAATAATTTGTTTGAGAATGTGCGGCGGCCATGTTGGCCACCAGCGTGTTCTCTGAATGCGTGCCACCATCTTGGAGGCAGGGAGCATGACGTTACATGACGCCATGCATGCGTGGCGTCAGGTGACCTCACACGCCGATATTGGCCCCACCATCTTGGTGTATACCTAGATATACACCAAGATGGCGGCGCCCAACACGTGCGGTGTTATATGACGTCATGCGCCCTGCCTCCAGAGCACGCCAATGGCTGAATCCAAAATAGCATATAAATGTGTTTTGTTTGATGAAACAAATGAAAACTTTTTTAGTTTTCGTTCATTTCATCTGAAATGAA
>NW_017306337.1:1898956-1901291 GCF_000935625.1 Nanorana parkeri
GCCATCCTGACAGCAGGCAGCGCCCCCTCCTGCCCCCCCCCCTGAAGGGTGGGGGGGGCGGACGAGGGAGCGATGTCATATCGGATGGCCAGCGGCGAGGGGGAGAGAAGCCGCCCACAGGACGAGCTGTGACGTCCGCACGGCGCCCTTGTTGCCATGGCGCCCTGTGCGGCCGCACGGCTCGCACACCCCTAAGGCCGGCCCTGCCTCCACAGATACAGTATAGTGAGTGAGCGTTGTCACTCTAAGACAAGAAGTGTGTGGCATAGTAAGGTAAAACATTTGTTACTTTTGTAGACTTTTATTTTACCAGTGCAATGGTTGATGTGTGTCCAGAAAGTCACAGTAATGACTGCAAGGCTGAACTTCCGAAATTGTTCCATTCAAAAATCAGCACTAGTGGATGTGGAGAATCATCTGTTTACATATTTGGCCAATTTAGGGTTTGAGAAATGAGCATATAATTTTCAATATCATTTTAATCAAATTCACTTTTTCGGGTTGCAATAAGTCCATTAGCATTGATTGCAATATTGACACTCTTTGTTAATCATTTACACAAAGCTAAAGGCAAATGTGTGTCTCTATGAGGCCATCATATATGCATCCTCACATGGAATTGATGGGTACTCACCACTTGGGCAGTAACATGGCAGGGCCTCCCACTGACAACTAAAGCAGCATTCCTCCATTCGATTCTGACTCTGAATCTGTGCTTGAACCCTCCTGTTGCCAGTCACTGCCTCAAAGCTCGTTACCACTTCCCCCTCCTCCAGAAGATAAATAAACATGGCTACAAGACACACAAAGCAGGCCACATAAATTACTGATCACTTTTCCAGTTCCTCACTTGACCAAGTGTTCATGACACATAGAACATAAAAAACATTAAAGTATAGCAAAATGAAATACAATAATGACAAATAACTGAGTATATGACAATATGAAACTGACATATGACAACTATTTTAAATCCTGACAAGCATCCTGTTACACCCAGCAATGAAAGTTTAAAATTTAACCCAGCTGAACGCCACGTTTAAATATTTATATATACTTACATTGCTCCAGCTTGGCCTAAGTAAGTATACATACTGTATTTTATACCAGGTAGGGCCACAGGGATGCTGTTAAACACTGTTGTAGCTGTGGCTGCTACAGTGATTTACAGAGATCCTTCAGGACCAGGTACTGCGTTTTGATGAACAACTTTCCCCTGTCAGAACAGAGGGAGTCGCCCTCTCAACACAGCGGCCA
This sequence comes from Nanorana parkeri, assembly GCF_000935625.1. Lineage (NCBI taxonomy): Eukaryota > Metazoa > Chordata > Amphibia > Anura > Dicroglossidae > Nanorana > Nanorana parkeri. The sequence goes on from NW_017306337.1 coordinate 1,900,214, forward strand.
TTCAGTGAACGTTAATATATTTAATAATAAATACTGGACGTGCTCTGATTTAATGAGGAGCAGTAAGGTACAGGGCACTACAATGCATTACCAAAAAAGTACAGTGATGCGCTTGTCTTCTGTTGGCCCGATTTGGCACCCCATTCTAAATAAAAGGGCTGACTTTAAGGTGCAGTACATTGCAGCACCACATCTTTTGTGCTATAAGAAGCTCTAATCACAGACAGAAAAAAAACCAACAAGGTCTTTTTCAGACTTCTGCGGTGAGTTATTGCGCACAACTTAATGTACATTGTGTTAAGGCAGACCTTTTATTTAGAATGGGGTGCCAAAGCAGGCCAACAGAAGACAAGCGCATCACTGTACTTTTTTGGTAATGCAGCATGCCACAGGGCAAGTGTGTTGTAGTGCCCTGTACCTTACTGTACTCAGGCATTTGGATGCCATTCTAAATGAATGGCACCAAAACGCACCACATAAAGTGCTGTGCGCTAATGCACATTGCATGAACATGTGGTAAAACATGCATTTAACTACACGTTACTACAGTGCAATAGTCTGAAGCCACCTTTCTGGCATTTTTAATAGTTTACTTACAGTACTATAAGTTTTTCTATCAATAGAGATACTTCCATTGTGAAAGGGGATGACTGACAAATGATCATATGTATTAGACAAAAACTGGGAGGCAGAAAGGGGAGTGTCGGGTAAATATGAACTCTGGGATAATCAAATATTGTCTAAAAATAAGAGCCATGTGTATTCTTACTTGAATCTTGTGTATATCTTCCAGATCTGTGCAGTAATCAGGGCCGGATTTCCCACAAGGTCAACCAAGGCCCGGCCTTGGGGCAGCAGGGAGTAGAGGGGCGGCAGGGGTGTGGAATTCCTATCTCCCGATGCCCGGGACATGCAGTTCCAGGCGCCGGGCGGGCAGTTGTTTTCTACATTTAGCCCTGTTTTGGGCAAGCACTACTAAATGTACAGCGGGGAAGCCGTCGCTTGTTTTATACAAGTGATCTCGGCAATGTTGAGATCACTTGTATGCAGCCTGCAGGTATGCCATTCTCCATGGGGG